>NC_045681.1:17201067-17504572 GCF_003331165.1 Xiphophorus hellerii
GTCAGAGCTGCAACAGGTCCAGTCGCCGCTGCCCTACTTTCCTCTCGACAAAACGGTTGCCACAACACTGCAGGCGCTCGGTTGCTGCTGTTGCTAAGGAGTGTTTAATGACGGCTTTGTCGGACTCTTCGCTGCACGCAGAATCACACGCACCGTTTTTAGGGTGCTTTGTGTTTCAGGGAGCCTCTTCGTCTGCCGGATCGAGTTCACGCAGAAGCAACATGATTTACATAGTTTTAAAAAAACAAAACACAAACAAACACCACAACACTTTTGGCTCTTATTTGGCTCCTATAAGTACCACAAAAAAAAATTGTTTTGACTGGAACCCAGAGACGAAAAAGGAAAAAAGGATTAAATATTATTATCGTACAATGACTCTCCAATCTATGATAACAACAATTAAGGAGAGAGTCACAAGATGGATGCAATGCCCACTGAACAAGAAAAGCAAGTAGCACAGAAAGGCAATGAAAATGCTGGATCACCTCGCCTGTTGTTTACAACCTGACTTTTATTTAGTCGAGCCAACTTTTCGGAAGCGTTGCCTGGCGTTTTGAGTCATTTAACTGAGCTGAAGTCTGATAAACAGAGAAATGCCAGAAAGTGTCCGATCTGGCAATGTGAACGATTTTTTTTTTTTCTTCTCACAACTGGAGGTAACAGAAGTTAGAAAACAATCACTGGACTCTGCAGAGGGCGTGATGAGGTCACAGTAGCTGGGATTGTCGACTGGTTTGAACCGGGTTGCAGGAAAAAAAAAAGCAAAGAGGGGCAAGAAACAATCAGAGGAACGAAGGAAGGAGAGAAAGAGGAATAGAGCCAAATGTATCACTTAAATAAAAGAGCTCCAGCATTATGATGGGCAAATCTCCGATGTGCTCTCCTCTTCTCATCTTTATTCTTTTACATTTTCACTTTATTTTTGTTGACTTTTTCCTTTCTCATGGTTTCTCACATTTTCCCTTCATTCATTTTCCTTCCCCATCATTTCCCTTTGTATTTATTTATCTTCTTTGCCTTCGCTTTTTCAAATTATCGTCCTCTATCGAGTACTTTTGTATTTTGTCTTTTTCTATATTTGTAGTTTTCTGTTCATTTTTGCTTCCCCTTCCTTCTAAATCCTTCCCACTCTCTGTTGCTTGCTCGGCTCCTCTCTCCTCCTCCCTGCTGCTGGATTTGTTTTGCTCCTACTCCGGAGCACATGAGATTCAATGTGACTGGGCTGCATGGGGGAGATGGGGAGGAGAGCAGGAGGCGGCGGCCTCTGATTGGATGAAAGTAGGTCAGGCTGGCCCACTCATGTGACCCAGCATTCCTCTGAGCAGGCCCAGAGTGCGTGAGGGGGAATGAGCAGAAATAAAGAAAACTGTTGGGCATCCTGAATGAAGCTGCGGAAAAAGAATCAAAAGTCACCTTACTGTATTCACCAACAGATGAATATAGAGCATCATGTAACGTTGCCAAACATCCCCCTCACCTTTCAGTGCAGAGGGATTTCAGGTGGGCTTCCTGTGATGGAAGCGGAAGGAAAAACATTTAAAAAAATAAAATAAAATAAGGTCAACTTGTGGTTTAGCCAGAACCAAACAGTGACAGTCGGTTGGTATTGCTTTGGAGGGTCTGATACTGGTCCAAGAAATAAAATCAAGAGAACCTGAGATGGGAGAATGATGGATGGTGTCACTACCAGGTTCTACTGAGGACGCAGAAGTGTCATATATGAAAAATGGCTGCTCTGATGGATCTGGTTTTCCTAGCAGAAAGAAAAAAGAGCTCTCTCATGGAAGACAACAACCAATTTGAGGTGTTGGCCTCCAGATTTCAGTCCAGTTGGGGGTTTATTGATTTGGTACGAAGCATAAAGGTCCCAAATTAAAACGTCAGTATTATTAGGAGCTACTGCAAACTGCCTGGAGCCAAGGACTGTAGCAGACCTTCATAATAAACTGGTTGGACGGTGCTAACTTTGTTATATTTCGGTTTATTGCTAATATGCGGTGATTTTTCTGGTTAATTAAGAGTTAATGCCTCTGCTGGCTGAACTGGAAGTAGGTGTGTGTGTACGGGTGTGTGTGTGGGGGGGTGCGTGTGTGTGTGTGCGTGTGTGAGCAGGGGGAGTGGAGAGGAGAAGAGAGGCGGGTGCCTGGCTCTCGGTTTGACGTCAGCACTCAGTCGTCACGCACGCGGTCGGGACTAGCTCAGTGCGCTTTCTCCCCGCAGCAGCCGCACGCGCTCCTCAGCTCGAGCGTGTCGTTAATACTAACTTTTACTCCGAGGAGCTTTCATGATTCCTGCTCTCCTCCGGCCGTTGTTCATGTAAATCTGTCTGCCTCTCGAAACACCGACACTCTGCTCTCCGCTGCTGCCCGCTGCCGCCTCTCCTCTTCCCGGAGGTTGTTTATCCGGTTGGTCCGACGCACGGAGGCGTGATGGAGAAGATGTCCCGACACGCTCTCCCGTTGCATCCCGCCTTTCTGCCGCCGAACCCGCACGGAGTTCTGAAGTCCCTGCTGGAGAACCCGATGAAGCTACCGCTGCATCATGAAGGTGAAGCTGGAGGAAACTCCTCATTTATCCCGACACTCTCGCCTTCCTGCTTCCTTCTGATAATCTTCCGGACTCAGAGGAATGCAAAAGCTTGCCTTTGTTTTACTGTAAATCTTTTTTTGTTCCTGAACTTTCTGAGGCGCGCTTCTCGTGCAGAGCGGCGCAGTTGTGCGTCAAGCGCACAAAGTTTTCATCCAGAGAGCATTAATGTGCAGTCTGTGCACAGTTTAGTTCCTGCAGGTATGAGCAGAAACAGAAACAGTTCCTCAGAATGATAAAACAACAACAACAAAAAAACAAAACAACAAAAAAATTTGACATTTACCGCCTCTGTCAGCAGCTAGCGGGCAGGAACAATCTTTCAATAATGCTGGTGTGAATTACTTTGGAATTTTATTTTTTGAAAACCACTTCATGAAGTTACTTTTTATTTATCAGTCATTTATAATAGATGATCTGCTAAGTCATTAAACCATCCAAAGAAAGATTTTTTTTTCTGAGTGGAAATGACTTTTATTGTCCTTCCTGTTTAAATCTGTTTATTTTAGTCATTTTATTTGTTCTGCAAATTCTCAACATTTATTTTAAACCATCTGAATAAAATGTGACATAAAGCATGCCACATTTTATGGGCCATTTTTACTGGAATTTATCCTGTGACTCCGTAGACAGGAGTTACAATCAGATCATTTGTTGCCTTAAGAAATGAGGCAATATATTAATATATCAACTCTGCACATTATTTGTTTGGATATTTTTCAGATTTGACTGGATTGAATTTACATATATTTATATATATATATATATATAAAACTTTAAGCAATTGATTAAAAATCAAACCATTTCAGCTTATAATTCTATCAAAGTGCAATTTCAGAAACCTGATCAACTCAGACCGAGTTTGATTTTCAGAGGTGTTGCTGATACCTGAGCCCTCTGTGAATGTTTGGATAAGTACACGGGGTTGTAGTAACAGAGTCACCTGTTTATTGGACCGACCCTGCGGTTTGCTGATTAAAAGTTAGCACACAGTTTGCTCAAAAGAACATTTTGTCTGCAGCAATAGCTGTCTGTATCTCTTTTTTTCTGACTCAGCAGATCAACTTTTCCAGAGTCACAGTCCAGAGCTGTCTTTATTTATCTTGGGTGGCCTCTGAACGGAGCCATAAACTCTCTCAGCGAATGGAAAAATGTGTGTCTTCCGGACCTTATTCACCTTTTCATCCATCCATCCTAATTCATCGTGCTTGTCTGGTTTTATACAGCCACCCATTTTTAAAATGGATAGTAAAAACACTCAGAGAAAATCTGAGTGAGGAAGTGTTTGAAATTTCGATATAAAAATCATATAGCCCCTATCCTCTTCCAAAATTTCTGCCAGACGGCAGAAGCCTGAAGCCTGATGGGGGCAGCACTGAATGGGCTGTTCAAATGAAGTGATGATGATCAGTGAAGAGGGTGTTTTCTTTTTTTTTTCTGGTGGGAGTAAGGGTAACCTTAAACCAGGGGTCTCTACCTGCAGTCCTGTGTTAGAGGGGCTATTGTCTTTAAATACATCTCTTATCCAGCATGAATCCATGATATCCGAATGATATTTTCAGAAATAATTTAGGGGTCTTTAAAAGGTGCCTGACAGTGGCTCTTCAGGAGCAAAGTTGAAGACTCCTACCTTAAGCCACGGACAGCTTTTATGATTGCAAATGTGCAAAGTAAAAACATGAAAACGAATCAGATCACATTTCATGTTAGCAGCAAAGCAACCCTGTTATTTTGACATCGGCTCCACAATAAAGATGAGCACCCATCGCTGTTCTCGTTGGGTCCAACTTGGGCTGCAGATGATAATTCAAATGGAGTGCCAACCTCTCCTACCAGGTGCATCGCTTGACTCACTTGATGACGTATTGCGCGTGAGCTGCACTATTTCCATGTTTGACCTTAAATGGATTTTTGTGACTCAATGATGTCACCTTGCAGCGAAGGTAGAAACAAACCTGAGTTTAACTTGAACATCGTTGTGGTAAACGTAGAAACACACCAACAAGCTTTGGAATTAAACTGATTGAAGTCATTTTGTGAAGAGAAGATTCACTTAGCAGCAACAGTCTAATTTATCTGTCCGTCCGCCTGTAAATTTATTGGATAATTAAAAACTGTCTTTGTAAATTTTGTTTGTAGTCTTACAAAGTTGCTATCTAGTGTGTAATTAATGATATTTTCAGTCATCTGCTGATTTAAAAATGGAGCTGGTAGTGAGGTACTGAATCCTGGTTTAAAAATTGAAGGGAAACATGGAGGTTCTGGTGGATGGATGAACATAAAGAAGTTCCTTTCCTTTTCCTTTAGACTTGAGTCTAAAAATCCTAAATAGAATATAAACAACACAATAAAGTATTTATGGTGCTGATGCAAACATCCAGTGAGTGATATTCAATGACGGGACTGATCCTACTGATCCAAATATTCAACTGGAAGAATTTATGTCCAACAGAAACCCATTTCCCTAAGGCTGGAATGACAAACATTCTCTGATCTTGTCCTGCAGCTTTTAGTAAAGACCAGGAGAAGGAGAAGAACCTGGAGGAGGAGCGCAGTGTCCCCCAGTCAGCTTTCCTCGGACCAACTTTGTGGGACAAAACCCTCTCCTATGATGGAGACACCTTCCAGCTGGAGTACATGGATCTGGAAGAGTTTCTGTCAGAGAACGGCATCCCGTCCAGTCCCTCTCACCATCAGCGGGAGCAGCACCAGGCCCACCACATCCCACCGCGCCAGCCGCCCATCATGACCCCGGTGCCGTCCGCTCCGGCGCGCTTGGTGATGGACCTCAGCAGCCACCCCTCCACCTCTGTCGTCTCCCCTAACTGCCTGCACAGCAGCCCGGCAAGATCAGGTGAGTCACTCCGGCTTTTGGTCTTGTCTGTGTGGCAATTTTAAATATTTGCAGCAGTTTTGCAAATTTCGTAGCTTATATTGTTTTTGCTGTTTTCTCTGATTGTGTTTTGCCAAGCAAAACCTTGTTTCGATTTTGTTCAAAGTCACTTTCCTCTGAACTTCAACCATTCAAGACATTCCATCAGAATCCATGCAAAGATCTTAGATTTTGGTGCAAGAACAGTATCATCAGCAAAGAAGTGATTCAGGATTTTTGGTTCCATCATCTTTTAAAATAATTAATCATTTCAGCATATATATGCTATATGCTACCATGAGGTACTTTCTATCACTTCAACTTTTGATTATTAAATTGTTATGTAAATTGGAAACTTTTAAGCTGAAGACTTTAATTATCACATTAATTAGCTACAAAATGAGAATTATTTACCTTTGGTTATATTCATAGTTATATACTCAGAACTTGATTTTTATCTTTGATTACATAGCAATTCCAGCTCCTCAAATGCAAATACTGCTCTTGAGAAACACAGCCGTTTGTGATACACTTCTCTAGGACACCAGTCACATAAAGGAGTGTGATTTGCATCAACAAATCGCATACATTAACTACTTTTAATCATACTTTCCAAATGTATTTATATGTAGTGATAATCTCGTTAAATAAACAGTGAAGAAAATATTGAAACTAACAATCCTGACAAGATGGGCCATTTTTACTGGAATTTATCGTGACAAGAATAAATCAACATTTTTTATCATAATAAATGATAAACAGTATGATAATTGCTCACCCCTACCAGACCACATTTAGCTGTTTAATTATGTGAACAATTTAAATATTAAGGACATTTTTATTATGAAATACCACCTTTCACCTGCAGTATTTGTTTACTGAGGTTTTGTTGATGAGCCCGGACGAGCCCCCAATTTGTTATGACCAACTCAGGGTAATTTGTAGCCCGCATAAACCCAACTTTCCACAATCTTTTGACAGTTTTTGTGCTACTGTTGGCACATGACTCCATCAAGCGTATCACCTGTATGTTAATCAGACCGAGAAAATACTGTCTGCTTTGATCAACCTGGAGCACAAAGTTCAGATCAACCTCATGAAAGGGTCCACCTGCTGCATTGCTGGGGTCATGTGATGGGGACGGTGCAACGTGACATGAGCTTAGGTGGGTTTCTTAAAGATGAGATCTCGCAGATAAGAACCTGTTGTTGTTAGAAGCAGAGGCTGAGCAGATGTAGCTGCATAGATTGTGTTACCGGCACCAGATCTAGGGGAATCTGAGCCAGTATCAAGTGGCGCACAGGCAGAGGAATCCTGTGCAACCAAGATCTGTGGATCACAGAGGAAACTAATTGCTACAATGTTACTCTGGCAAGAGCTTGTTTATTCTGACACATTTTCAATTAAAGAGAAACAAACAAATAAATAAATAAATAGATAATAGATAGGTCTGACATAAATTTGTTATAAAAGTATTACTGATTCTACTTTAGCTTTAATAGCATAAAGCTACATAATTTTTAAAGTTTAATCAGTAATACTTTTATAACAAATTTGTCAGATCATGATTTCTTGGTTAATGTCAAGTTGTCATAACGAAGAAGTTTTGAATAATGTCAACTTTGTATTAAAAGTGTCATGATTTACTGAATGACACTTTATGACAACAGTCATAAATATTTATGAAGACTTGCTCATGTTCATGACAGATGTTATGTCATGTTTATGACAGTGTCATGACAGTCTTATTCACAACCTGTCAAATAAAGTGCTAACAATAAAAATACTACAAATACTAATATGGCAACAGGGCCCAAATACAAACACAACATTTACTTATTATTCAATTTAAATAAATAAATAAATCCCAAAGGCTCCAACAACAAAAAGCAAGCCATCAATCGACACGGACCAAAGCTCAGTACAAAACTATCCAAATTACACATGCAAGTTACACGAAACACCACAAAACTAATCTTTACATATCTACAAAACATTTAAAAGTAGCTCTCTCTATGGGTTTATAAAAGTTGCCTTTTATCCTACCAGTGGATCACAGAAGAAACAAATTGCTACGCTGTTACTCTGGCAAGAGCTTGTTTGTTCTGAGCCGCGCATGCCCAGAGCCAGAAAAGCCATTCTCCCCGTTAGATCCACAGCGGCTCGAGGGCGCCCCCACTGGCAAGAAGGCACATACACACAACATACTGTATGTCTATATACAGTATATACAGTATGTACCGGTATATATATGAGAAAAAAGAAGAAAAAAAAAAACGAAGGCAGAAGCCAAGAGTAATTCTAATTTAAAAAATAGGGAGTGTGTTACATTTTTAAAAAACAATTTCTTAACCTACTACATGTGTGTACGCTCATGTGCCTCGGCTGTTTGTGCACATTCATGCTCACGCGCTCTCCGGCGTTCGTTTTCTTAAAGGGAACATCCTCTTTTCAAAGCCCTTCTGCTCTGAGTGATCCTCAGAAAACAAACCATCCTAACAGCATGAAGAGACATGTGACCTGCTGAACGTGTGTGTGTGTGTGTGTGTGTGTGAGAGTGTGGGGGTGAGTTTTTGTGTGTGTGTATGACTGCCCTCCCTGCATGAGATCAGTGTTTTAAGAACATAGTGTTCTCTGCAGAAGTAGGCCAGGGGGCGGCAGCTCTCACATCCACACGTTTCCCACTGAATGCTTACATTCCCATCCACTAATAAGTCACAGGCACACCCATGCGCACCCCTGCTGCAACAGGGTGGAGGATACACATCTTGGCATATTTTTTCCTCTGGTCCTGGATCTGATTTGTTGAAGGCCTCCTGGACAAATATTTGGAAAAGTTCCTTTTCCTCTCTCTCCTTTTTTTTGTTTTTGAGAAGACAGAAACTTCCATTGACTCTAAAAAAAGAAACTTTTCAAACTCTAATAAGAGAGTGATTTCAGAAGTAAACAACTTACAACAATCAGGGTGCTCGAAGATTATATTTTCACTAGCTTAATTTTTAGATCTCTCCCTATATATCAAATGAGTAAATAATTTGACTGAGTTAGCTTTTTCGTCTTGGTAAATTTGTTTACTGGTGACGCTTCATGACAGCAGTGAATTTGGTTCAGCCTTTCTTCTAGTTTAGGCTTGTTATAAAATGAATGATAAATGCATGCACAAAAACAATGTCGCAGGTTATACAGAGCGGTGAATTTAAGCAATAATTACAAACAAGCAAAAAAGAAACAACTCTCATATGGAATACTATTTAGTGAATTTTATTTTATTTTTTTAAAAGAACTGCTACAAAAACATGACTAAATAAAATAATTGCACATTATACTAATCAAATAATGAATAAAAAATTAATTTATGGCTACATAATTTGTCAAAAAATTAAATGACTAACTTTTATGCATTTATCAGAATAAAAAAATTCAAATAATTCTGTGTCTGATTGGTTAGTTTTCCTTATTTTTCGTTCCACATTGAGATTAAATAACTATGACACCAAATAAAGCGCATTAAGCAAGACATTTTATTGAGGTTTGTGATAGAAACATCTTTTTTATTGAGAAAAAGAATATCTTTTATATTTTGCAATTGTTTGACAATAATGGACTAACACAGCTCATTAAACTAAAGCTGACTACAATATTTATCAAGGTTCGATCCAGTGGGTGCTGCCAGTGTTTTCCCACTGACCAGCTCCAATCATTTTTCCATCACGAGCCTGAGAACGGCAGATCCAGACTTTGTATGTGTCAAGCTCAGGCCACAGATAATGTGCTGCTCTGTCAGCCAAATATAGCAGCGTAATCTACTGCATAATCTGGCATATTTGTATTCCCACACGGCCACAAGGATGGCACAAGCGATAAGGAAGCAGGAACAGGTCAGATCCACAAACATCCTGCAGGAGAGGAAGAAGGTTTTCCTCCTCCTTTACGGCCGTCTCGTGTTTTAGCTCCTTCCTAAATGATTTCTGCTCCCCTCACAGGTTTTGGCCTCAGGTTTCAGATTATATTCCAAAAACAACAGCAGAGGAGAGGCAGGTGGAGATCAGAGACAAAAGCAGACAGGGTGGCGTGAGGGGACAGCTTCGGTTCCAGCAGCTCAAACCAAATGAAATTGTCACTGTTTATAACATTTATTCCTCTCAGATTGATGTGCAAAATCACTTTATTCATGTTTCTATTGTGGATACAAAAACAACACAGAGGAATTGTGACTAAATCTACATCCGCAAAGCACTTTATCACTTTTTTTTTTGGACAACGAAACATTCTTCACAATTTCACTAAAAAGCAAATAAATGTATTAGAGAAAAAAGTAAAAAGCTGGAGGAATAAATACACAAATAAACCAATAATCCTTGAAGCACCTTTTGGCGTAATCTTCTTGAGTTTTTTTTTTTTTTTTTTTTTTACCAAAGCCACCACCTATAGTGAACCTTCAGATTGACTGCCTCAGCTGGATTTTCTTGATGTTTGCATCATTTATATAGAGCCAAAATGTACAGAGTGGTTACAAAGGGTCGGAGGGATCTCAGTGTACAAAGTCAGAAGAAGGGAACAAGCAGTCCCAGAGCATTATTTATATACCATAGCAAAGTGCAGATGGCCATCGATAATTAGAAAATATGGGACAAGTGACCTTACAAAAACTGGACTTTTCTCCAACTTAATTGAAAGAACTAGATGTAATTTGAAAGAGATTTACGGCAGTACTGAACGAGCTGCAGGAATTTTGCTTGCTGTGCAGATTATTTTTCTTCAAAAAGTGAGGTTAAGTTAGGCACATTTTTGAGCAATTTCAAACACCAGTGGGTTTCAACCCACAACCTTAAGTGTCTGTTGGAAAATTGAAGATGAAGTAGGATTTGGATATTTTGTATTAATGAGAGTCCACACACATACGGTACATTCCAATTATCAACCGAATGATGTCATGAAGGGGAAATGAAACCAAAACATACGAGAGTCTGACAAAATATCCGTGGAGCTGCTGAAAATGTACTGTAAACAAAAGACTCACACAATCAGAGACATGGAGAACTTTTCCAAATGGGCAGAGATTACATCTTGAATACTCATAGCTGGATAAATAGATTTTTAGTTTTTTTAAGATTTGTTGGTTATTTGTTTTTTAGTCAAGAAAAGCATGTGGTTTTCTCCTTATGTTATCCTCATGACCTGACCTAGAATAAAGACAGCTGGATGGAAGGATGGATAAAAATGCTTAAGAAATACAGAATCAGAAATATCAGAAGTATCTCGATAAGCAATATCCTGTGTAAAGTAAATTTAAGGAACAGAGTCACATAAACCTAACAGGTTTTTGATCAACTTTTTCGAACATTTATTTGAGCCTGTGGACACGTTTTACCTCTGAGAAGGGCACAGCCTCGCTCTCTGCTCTCTTTGGGGAAACATCAGGTAGTGCCAGCCGCGCGACTCACGTTTTGCACTAAAACTCGCACGTGTCGGGGGCGTCTGTCCGCATCACGTTTTAACAGCAGCGACTGTCATGCATCCACCTGCTTCTCCGCATGTAACCTCAAGCCTCCAGCTCCCCATCACTCACTCACACCTGATTGATTCAGCGGGGCCTTGCCGCGCTGCCAGCTGCTTATAATTCACCTATTTTGATAAGACCTGGGCATCCTGCAGGCGCAAAAACAGCAGATCGAACAATGTGGGCACGGAGCGGAGCAGGCACAGAAGAGTGTCTTCCCAGAATGTCGACTTTTTAAAACGATGACAGATATGCAGAGAGCGCACAACTTCCACTGGGCGCAGACACACTGTGATAACCTGGAGACGGAAACAGAAAGTAGCCAGTAAGCTTTCTGTACGAGCTGTAAACTCCAGAAAATAAGATGTAAATCTGATCAAATAGCGCTATAATGCAGAAAATACAGTAAACCTTAAGATCTAGTAACCTTTAGGTTTCAGAAAACAATTTGTTAAAGTAACCTCTAACGTATGATAACTAACTTTTTAATTTCTGTTACACAAAGTAATCTGTAAGCACGATAAACTGACATAGCAAAATATTATAAAGTACCCAATACATTAGAGAAAAAATAATAAATACTCCATGTATATGTTGAGTACATTTTACACCACAAAAACACAACATCAAAAAGTGTCTTTTTGTCTAGTTTCTAGTCCAAATACCTTTGTATCCTTGAAATAAGACAAAGGTAACTTAGAAGTAGCTATTAGTAGCTTTTAAGTAAGATAAAGGTGCTTGTTTTAAACTGATACTTCTTTAATATTGTTGTCATCCATGAGATAAACTAACCACGGCTTTGCACTGATCTTCAGATCATTTGCTTGTCTTTATAGTTTTGTTTACACTTCCTATCATATTTAGGTTGGTCTGCTGCAATGGGTGTCTTCAATAATATAACAACATAAGAATGAAAAGCTCTTAAAGATTCTGTTTTACTTTTACATCTAATAGGGGAAAAAAGCATTTTGAGGTTCTCAGAGCTCATGATTGACACAAACAGCACTTTGTCACCACCTAGTGGTTGAAACCAAACACTAGAGAAAATCTTGCAGAGCTGAAACTTTAACTTGGAAATGATTACATAAAACTGTTACTCCCTCAGAATGGTTGTATGGTAAATAAAGAACAGCTCAATGAGCTGAAAGTCTCAAATAAAGACTTATATTAAACTAAGCAATGAAAATTAGTAGAACTCAAAATAGGGAAGAAACCAGACTGGAATAGTCAAAATAGGAATGAAATAAATTACATTTGTACAGACTGATGAGCTAAGCAAAAAGTGTACTGAAAACTAAATGGTAAAGGAATAAAAAACCCAATAGTCTTTAAAAACTAAAGAATCAATGTAAAGAATAGAAAAAGTAAAACAGAGGAGAATAAAGTAAAACATGTGGGGGGAAAAAAGGGCTAAAATTGAGATGATTTCATTTCTTAGCCTTCCTCTCTCTTCTTTGTCAGGCCTCCCAAACTCCAGAAACACCCCCAGCCCCATCGATCCAGAGTCCATCCAGGTTCCGATCAGCTACGAACCCGACCCGGCGGACTTGGCTCTGTCCAGCGTTCCGGGTCAGGAGATCTTCGATCCGCGCAAGCGCAAATTCTCTGCCGAGGAGCTGAAGCCTCAGCCGATGATCAAGAAGGCCAGGAAGGTTTTCATTCCCGATGACCTGAAGGTAAGTTGGAGCCAGTCCTGAGGGCGGTACCGGTCCGCTCAGCCCACTTTATGTCCTCTGTCAGGGTTCGTTTCTGCTTGTTTTTTCAAGACACAAAGTACCAAATTAGAGAGCGAAAATTTGCTGCAAAGTTGATAATAAGCAAACTTTTATCTCTTCTTCGTCAAATTCTCCATCTCAGAGTTCAGAGATTCTGGTTGGGTGATCAAAAATAGAGTTTGAAAAATCATATCAGAAATGTAAGAACCAGGAGTCCATGTTTGATCATATTTGATTCAGATTTTTTGTCACAACCAACAAACCGAAAGAGATTTTTAAAAATCCACCCAAAGCTTCACTTCCGTTTTGTTTTCTTTACTTTCCTGCAGTAAGGTGCAGGGCGGGCTGCTGTTCCTTCCATTTATTATCCAGATGTTTGTCACAGTATGTGATTTATACAGATCTCCCTCATCCATCAGAGCTGATTATAGCCTCACAGCAGCACGGCATGCTGGGACACACAGAGTCCTTGGTCTGCCCATCATTAGATCTAGCCCTCCTATTGGCCAGCCTACCCTTAGGGAGGCGGGCCCTCCAGGTTAAGCGGATTAAAAAAGAGTGAATAAGGCAGCCGTGACGCTGTGATCCCACCGCCTGCCTCGCTCTTAGGTTTTTAATTGTTTGGGAAAAAATGAGCTGCAGCTCTATTTTTTAATTCCCATTCCACACGAAAATCACTTCCTGTCTGAAACAGGCCTTTTGGAAGCCTAAAAGTTTGGCAAAGTAACTCAAAATCAAAGTCTGACCAATAAACGAAATCGAACAGAAACGTAAATATGTCTCAGACTTATTAGAATATTAGCTCTAATTGTATTTTGCTATAAATTAAGATATAAGTGGACTTAATACGGAGCCTTGAGGTACACCAGATATCCACATTTTTACCTTTGTTTTTTTTTGTTGCTTTTTCTCTTTCTTTTTGAGCAGGATGACAAATACTGGGCTCGGCGCAGGAAGAACAACATGGCAGCGAAGCGTTCCCGCGACGCCCGGCGACTCAAGGAGAACCAGATCGCTATCCGGGCGGCCTTCTTGGAGAAGGAGAACTCCGCCATGAGGCAGGAGGTGGCCGACTTGAGGAAGGAGCTCGGACGGGCCAAGAACATCCTGGCCAAGTACGAGGCCCAGCAGGGGCCACTGTGATGAGGACGTTCACACAGGCTTCACACACACACACACACCAGCAATCCTCACATCACTGCATGCAGTTCTTATCCCAACCGACTCGACTCGACGCTATGTTAACCTCCGGGCAGAGGTTTTTTCCGACGAAGTTGTTTGTTAAAGCAAACAATCCTTTGTTTGCTTTAAGCATCAGATTTACACGAGCTGTGACTTTTATCTGCTCTGAGTCGAGTAAAACACACACACACGCATACATATAAAAATATATATTTGTTAGGACTCTCTGTTGTCCATAAAGACTCCTCCCACGGACTTCTGAACCACGGATCTGATCCTTCATGCTTTCGCTCCTCTTCATCACCACCCTCTGGCCCAGCACTTTTACAACATTGGATCTCTCCTACAAACTCTGCCCCCTGCAGGTGTGCTTTTATACTGCACCTGTTTTTATGTATATATTTGGCCCTGAAGACTGTGTACATGAATAAGCTCTGCCTTCTCCAAGTCAAACTTTCTCCTCTTTATATCTGAACCTTTAAGCTGTTTCTGAAGTCCTCAACCAGATTCAATGTTTATGGCATGAAGAAAAAAGAGAGAAAAAAGTATATATATATATATATATATTTATTTCCTGCTAGAGATCTATTTTTTTATTGTTTACACCCCCAAAATAATGGAAGATTACAAATTAGCTTTAAATCCATCAGGGAGTGTGTATGTACACACTTTAAAATATGGAAAATCTTTAGAACCCAAAGAGATTCAGCACTTTCTCTCACCTTGTTTTAGAGGCTCCTGGTGGCGGGTCCTCGCTCAGGTTTATCCATTCTGCAGGTCTGACTGAGCTACAAAAAAAAAAAAAAAAAAAAAGGTTTTTCATCCAGATGGATTTTTGTCATTTAAACTCAAAATAAAAAATGTCATAAGAAACATTTTTTTTTTTTTTTTCAAATCTAGACAAACCTGAATGGGTTGGAAAGAAACCAAACCCTGTGCAAACCAGCTGACTCTGAACAGAAAGACATTTCTGTGCAAACTTTAGGGTGGAACAGGATATTTTCTGAATGACCAATTCTGTTGTCTTTCTAGAGTAATGTTTTTTTTTCCCGTGTGAACCTTCTCACAATATGACATTCATGAAACGTGACGAGTTCTTAGGATCAGTGACTCAGCTGCCTGACTTAACTAACAAAAAGAATCAAAATATTTCCATCTGAACTGTTAATGTGTTTTGAAATAAATCCTATAATGTGGTTTTATGACAACACAGGGTGTTTTTTTGTTGTTGTTGTTTTTTTTTTTTTACAGTTCTTAGGCTTCGACATGAAAACACTGACGAAACCAGATTAGCACCTAGAATGAATGGCGTGGCTTGGACAACATTCAATGTTGAGATCATAAATGCATCAAAAAACTGATTTCATTTCCTGTTGTGAGTTTCCGTGATATCGGGTGGTTGGAGTTTGTAAGCATAGACGACAAACATGTCACCATGGCCTTATGGGGGAATAATACATGTCATTCTACATGCTGTTTTAAAACCCACCAACATAGAGACCAAACTACATCTAAAATCCATCATTCTATTTAGGTGCTAAACTCTGGGCTTTGTTTTTTAGGTCAGTGGCTATATTTCAGCACATGCAGCACCTCGTTTACATAGGAATAGTTGATCTATGTGAATATATTTCAGGATTCCACCTGAGTTCTTGAGTTTTTTCAGCCACAGCAGAACTCTGCAGCTGCCACAGAAACTGACTCTGTCTAAGCGTTCTTACAGTTACGATGTGCCAGCATGTGTCGGCCATTATGGTACACATGTGGCTACATAACCACAATGGTGCATTGAACAAGTTGAGAAATGTCCATCGTTTTCGCCAGTCCTCAGTTTTGACACCACAATTTGAAAATATATTGATGACTGGCTAAAAATGCAGGGTGACAGCAGAAAAATGGGGAAGATTATGGCTAGCGTAGTGTTTTGCTGCTTTCTGATTGAACTTTATTGTGGTCTGTACATGTGCTAGTTTAATTTCTCCATTTGATTCTACTAAAATGAGACTAAAATATAAGCGGGCACACCATGTTGGAAAAACAGTTTTTAACTCGGCAGAAGTCTGAAAATATCATTCAAACAGCTGCAATTTTAGTTTCCGAAGTGTATATTCACTATATATTAGTGACTTTATATTCTCTAAGTGAATATAAAGTCTGAATTATCCAACATGGAAGTTAAATGGCTAGTTTCTCAAATGAAGCAGAAAGTAATTTGAAGTAGCAATCAGCAGGTTGTCCCTTGCTTGCAGGAGACAAAAATTAAATGGATAAATTAAAAAGGTTCAACAGCTAGTCGTACCAAACCGGAGTGGTCAGATTTAAGCCGACTAGAACAACAGACAGATCATTTGAAAAGGCCGGGACACTTTTTAAAAATATTTATATTGATGGGTTTGACTCAGTACCACCTGACGGATTGTATAATTTGTCTCTGGAGTTGCTGTTGTTCATTTTCCTTCATTGTCCAGCTGACAGAACTGTCCCATACTAAATGTACCAACGATGCAGCACAGCTATGAAAGTGTTTTAACTGATCTGCAAGTGTAAGATATGCTGTAAGTGGTACCTTTTTTTTTTTTTTTTTTTGCAACTGTCAGCCTTACGTTCATGTGAGAATTTATTTCTCTATCTCAAAATTCATGAAAAGAAAAAGAAAGAAAACATGTTTCCTCCTGCAGGTAAGATACTGACTACTGATCACTATCTCAGATAGCCCCTGTCAGCTAGCTATTAGGAACCAACTAGCCCAGGAGACACCTTGGCACATCACAGATCCTGTACATTTTAAATAAAGAAAACTATTTCCTTGCAGTTAGAAAATGTTCAGTTTCAACTTGAAACAAATTAATGAAAACTTTTAACAATTGTCCAATTGTTAGCTGTTTTGGTTTGGTTCATTCGAGTCATGGGGTTTTCAAAGGCTCTTCTCTGAAACAAAGCCCAACCCAATGGCGGGTCGAGCCATGAATGTACATTTATACCGTTTTTAACTGGATGGAGTTGTGTAATACTGTGGAACACCGTGACATTCTTTACTAAAGACCAAACAAAAATGGAATATCAAAGAATATATTGATTATACGAGGTTTTAATGTTTATACAGATTTATTCTTGTTTTTTTGTCTTTTTTTTTTTTGTACAGTTCGATATTACCTGTGTATTTTGGAACACCTTTGTAAAAAAAACAAAAACAACCAAAAAATAAAACAATATATCTATTTCACATATATTATAGTATATATATATTATTAATATATTACAAAAATGGCGTTCGCACACGGTCTGGGCAATGCATGGGCATTATGGAAATGATTCCTTTCCTCCCAGTGTCGTTGAAATACCTCAGATTCCTTATTCAGGTTCCACATCAGTTGGTCGCTAGGACGCCATTTGCCCCTCCCCCTTTCTCTTCAGATCTCAGAGAGGCCTGGCTGCCTCCGTGTAGATAGATGTATAGTTTCTGCACAAAAGAATGTATTTCCCCCCACATAGAGCACTGTTGGTTATTTTTCCTCCTATGCTTTTTTCTCCCTTCTTTTTTTTATTTTTTTATTTTTTTGTTGTTGGTTTGTCACTGTTGTTTCTCTTTATCTCCTGCATCCTGTGGTAACACTTTTTCTTATTCTAACTGTGTTATGTTTCTCATGGTCAATATATTAAAAAAAATAAAATAAAACTCTTAATCCATAATTTGTCTCAGATGATTTTCAAATGACACTTTTTCTTCCCTTTAAAGGCAACTTTTTACTACACTGACGGTAAAAATAACAATTATGTTTACAAAGAGTAACTAGGGGATCAATAACTCCCCTTGAGTCTTTTTCATTTGGATCGTTTCAAAAAAAGAGTCCTAGAAAAAGCAAACTGTAGCTGCAATTTTGAGGAATTTTGTAAAATTATTTTCATTGAATCCTAAAAATCTCACCCAGCTAATCACCACACCTTTGGATTCTATTTCATTTTTTTCAGGTGCCGAAAAACAAAATTTCTTCAAAGATTTATTTTCTATTAGTTCAAATAACCACGAATTTTGTTTGAATATATGATGTGTTACATGGAGTTTTTAAATAGCATGAAAAGAAAAGAAAAGGTTGCGTTGCCATAACAGTTGATGACCACAAGGGGGCAGCACTTCCTTTGATCATATGGAAACATTATGACTTGAACGTACTGAAAAAAAGAGAAGAAAATAGATTGTATATTAACTTTCCAACCTTCCAGGAATATTTATAAAACTTTACAGTCAGAAATAAAGGATTTTTTTTGGAAGCCCCATCAGTTTCAACCTTTTTTTATTTTTCATTTTTTGCATTTTTTTTCTCATGGTAATTCTGGTTATTAATAAATACAACCCGCACATCTGTTTGCCTCTGGTGTTTGTCTTTAGTGCACAATGTACCTTTTTCTCTGTTCCGCCTGCTAAGTAAAACCTCAAACCACAGTCCCATCGCTGCGACTGTCTGGCTGACATTAAAACCTGGTGGGCGTTCGGTGGCTCAGTTGGTGGCTAAATAAAGACAACTAGAGTCACAAATCTAGAATCAAATGAATAAATAAAATGCAATTTTAAAAGAAATTTAAGCCTGGATGAGGTTGTACTTAACAAAGATATGACCATGGCAACTTGGTTCCCTTAATGTCTTATTACAGGTTCTTTCTAAATTTTACTTCCAAGTTGGTTTCATCCTTAATGCTCCACTTTGATCCCATACAGTTTGAAAGTATGTTTGTTTCTATGACAACGTAGCATTTTACCTGATTACAAAGACTATGCAAATTTTAGTATAACTTCATACCTCTAGAGTCCTTCACACAAACTGTTTTTTTTTTTTTTTAACTTTTACATCCATAGACATTCTTTAACATTTTCTTAACCTTGACGTCCATAGATATCTTGAAAGATATGGAATATCTTACATCCACACCTCCACACTGATTAGATAATGGATTAATTAACCATTGTGCGATTCTAACATTCTCTTACAGGGGTGCAGGTGTGTGTGTGGGGTGATGTGTGTGTGTGTGTGTGTGGTCTTTGAACTATTTTTCTGGTGTTTAAATGCTTTTATAATTCACAGGTCAAAAATGACCCATAAAACATTCCTTGTACCCTAGTGGTGTTCAGCCCACATGGAAATATAAACAAAAACAATGTGTGACTTTTTCTAATGATCGAGTCAATTTAGGAAAGGTCATAAAATTTCAAGTCGGAAAAAAATAGTTTAGAGAATTTTTTCTATAGCTAAACATGGTAATGGGTCACTTTTGACCCGCAATACAACACAAGGGTTAAAGGCTTCAAAAATTAATAATTGACCGAACAGAGGATGAAAAGCTAAGAGGGTTTTAAAATTCTTACACTTTTATTTGTTTTGTATTTCATTTACGCTTTAATTATCTTCCTTATTGTTTGGCCAAACTGAAAAGTATTTTGTTGTTGTGCTGTAGAAATACAATTTACATTTGACAAGATAATACTTTTATATGTTGACATTAAATTTTTTTTTCTTCAGACAAAACATTTTGCAGTCTGGTTTTACAGATCTATTGCATTCCGTTGTGCGTCATGATGTCTTTAAATAAACGCAAGCTGTCATTCGTCCTCTGTCCACCAGATGGCAATAGAGCTCTCCTCTTGTTTGTCAGCGGGGCTTGCTTCACTCTGCATATTTGCCTCTCGCTGCTTGTGCCTTCGTCTGCACTACAGCGTTAGTCTGTCTCCCTAAAGAGTCGAACGTCCTGATATTCAGGTGTAGAGTTTGACTGGACCATCGCAACATCATCATTAATTTATTCTTAGCAATTCTGGAGTAGATTTGATTTTGTTTTGGGGATCATTGTTCGGTTGATCATCCAGTTTGGCCCAATCCTCACATCTGATTGTAGAAAACTGTGATTTTACATTGGCAGTAGAGTTCACGGGCCATTAACTGACTGCAAGGGGCCGTTCTATGGCTGCCAAATTTGCCCAAAGTGTCATACCTCAGATAACATGCAGTTGGTTTGAGGTTTAATTTGTTGCTAACTTGTTGTGTTTGGTTTCCTTCTAACATGGTCTTTTGGATTATGGTCAAGCATATCTAGTTTCGATTTGTGCTTAAAGGACATTGTTATAGAAATCTTGCGCTTCATTCCGACCCGACTTTGCAAACTTAGCTCATGTTACCACACTGCTTTCAATGCTAAAATACCTTCTAATTGTTCCTTCATGAGCGTTAGCACGATGCTAATTGATGCTTGTAGTCTTAAACGTTTTCCATTTGGGATTAATGTTTCTTTCTATAGAATGTTGGACCTTCTCGGATTGATTGGTCTCAGGTGTAGGTTTTCTAAAGTCATTTCTGATGTCTGGGTCTGTACTGAAGACTCTTCATATCTTTTTAATTCTTTGTATTATACCTAAAAATAAATGAAAAAGATAACAATTGAAAAGCTGACAAAGTTTTTTTTTATTTGCTTAGTTTTTTTTCCGACTCCTTTCTGAGTCAGGAGCTTAGAGTTTCCATTATCTCATAATCCTCGCACTCTGCCTGGAAACATGGAATGAATGAATGTAGGAACAAACATCAGGTCTTTGGTTCTGGGCAGC
Organism: Xiphophorus hellerii; assembly: GCF_003331165.1. NCBI lineage: Eukaryota > Metazoa > Chordata > Actinopteri > Cyprinodontiformes > Poeciliidae > Xiphophorus > Xiphophorus hellerii. The sequence goes on from NC_045681.1 coordinate 17,221,515, forward strand.
ACCAGAAAAAAGGCCACTAAGTTGGTTTTGTCGTTATGTAATCCCACTTACTGAAAGTGAAAGCAGCAGATCAGAGTGTTTCTGTGTAATCCTAGGAGTTTAGACGTCACGCTCTGAGCACAGAGCAGGTTTCAGAGGCGGTCGCAGCCTGGCAGGCAGGTGGCTTCAGAAATGTTGCTGCCGACCCCGTGGCCTGTGCCGAGAAGATGGAAGATTCTGGCATCAGCTCTCCGGTGTCAGTGTGAACTCTCCTGCCGCTGTCCGACACCATTTGGATAACCGGTTTGATGTCTACTTGCTGCTCTAAATTTTTCACATCTTTAATTTGGCTGTTGAAACTTCAGTTCTATTAATTTGAATGTTTTCTATACACACAGAAGCTCAAATACACACTCAACTAAATCAGCTAAGTGCTGCTAAAGATTCCAGAGAATCTTAACTTCACTAGGTCACTTCTTTTTGGTGATCATGTTAGGGTGAAGTCGGTTTCTCTCATGAAAAGCATGTTATCTGCAGGTTTCAGCAAATTAAATGGAAGACTTTTAAAGACCGTTTTAATTCCAGCTTGAATACAATTTAAGACCGAAAATGGGAGATTCTGCTCTATTACAATGGAGCATAGTGAAACTTGTGAAATCTCTGAGACCTGTTTGTGGCTCTTCGCAGTGGCTCTGTGCTTCTCATGCTAGCTTGGGTTGCTAGCATGCGTACCAGAACCAGCCATGTCACAGAGGACAATAAAGATGAAGATGCTTTTTGCCTGACAGAAAAGTCTCATGAGAAAATAAACTATGTGAGATTAAATAATCCCGCTATGACCAAATTTAAGACCTGTGATTAATGCGTTTAAGGCCAACTCATTTCCCCCCATGTATTTAAGGTATTTTAAGGCCTTAATTTTGGAGACGTGTACTTCAGACTTTTTAAGACTGTTAAAAGTCCGTCTGTTTGTTTGGCACTGCATTACCCAAGACGCATCTGTTCTTTTGTAGTTCTAATTGTACGTAGCTGAGTAGGTTGTTTTTCAGTGCTTCTGTGTGGCTCGGTGGCATGGAAGTGGCATCCGCGGACATCCACCATCAATCCTTCTTCGGTCTTTCGTGTATGAAACCTGTGTGCGTTTTTATGACGTAAGTGTGCAGTTTTATGTCCGATATTTGTGTTTGTGTCGGTTGTTGGCCCAGGAGGTGATGGCGTCTTCATGTTTCTCTGGCTGCTGACAATGCAGGCGTTTACTTATAATAGCTCAGGTTATATACTATACTTTGCCAGATACATATTGTTATTGTATTAGTATATGAGGGAATTACCATTCATTTCATGTGTTCTGACGGTTTTTGTCATTTGTATGTTTGTTGCATTTACCCGACTGTTCATTTGTGGTGTTGTGGTGCCCTCCGGTGGATTTCTGTGGTGCTGCAGGCCATTTTCGTCCTGTATCTACGTGTAGCTGTGTTTTGCTCGCATGGCTATTAATATGTACCTTTATTGTTTTTCTGTTTCAGATAACCACACACCCACACATCCACATACGAAAAATCAATAAACTTCTGAGCTGCAACGTTGGAGTCGCCCAATTCCTTCTGACCGAGGAAGATTCAATTAATGAGAGATCTGGATTAAGCGCACACAGGCTTCTACAAAGACTTTTGAGGATGCACAGACACCCTCGATGAGTGTTTGATAGCACTCATTGGCTTGACCAATATTCAGCTAAAGTCAAAGGGAGTCAGTCAACAATGATCTATTTCTTATAAGACGGAGCTCTATAGACACAACTTTACACAGCTTGGGAATGCCTTTTGGAGCCTTTTCTCTTTTTTTTAAACAATTGCAGATTTCATCATCAGTGGGAAAACATAATGCAAGTCCAAGTTATTCAGATGTTCCACTACTTTGACAAGATGTAAGCGTAAGACCCAAAGTGTCCCGCTCTGAGGAAAAGAAACCACTCGGGATGTTCAGGAATCCACCAAGACTCAACCATGGCAGGAGCTAGAATCTGTTAGTTTGGTCTGAGATTGTTTTGCAGGCAAAACCGAAGAGATGTTTGGAAGGCTTGGCATAAATTAACCAGCGGTTTACAGAGGAAATTAGGAGGGACTAAAGAGGAGAGGTAGGTTGTTCCAAGAAGTTGAATTTGGTTGAGACGCTTTGCTTGCTCTTGGAAGGAGGCTTGAAAGGCCAAGGGAACGATTAGCACCATTTCTAAAGGTTGTTGCAGTTGTTTTGCAGAACAATATCTGGATGTGCTGAGGCATTAAAAGAAAAACAGAAAATCTAACCAGTTCCAAAACATTTAATAAAATGAAAGCATAGAGTTGTTGGTGAACACAAGTGATTTAAAAATGACGTCAGATTAGCTTTTAAGGATATGGGAACAGACAGATTCTCTCAGTCTTGAGTAAAAAATAATGTCTCCAAATGAAAAGACATGAATTTATAAGTTGAGATTTATGTCAAGAAATAAAAAGAGCATTCAATATGAAAAACGTCATTTTCATTCAGTATTCATTGCTTCATACTTGAATAATACAGAAACACCAACACAGTAAATTTACGTTTCATCTGAAGCAGTGATTTAGTTAACATTTGATCACAACCCAAACATGACCATCAGAACTGAATCATCTACACTTGTTCCTCTGAATTTCATAATAAATATTTCTGCGTATTTGAACATTTAAGTAGTTATTTTAATGCTGTGACTCTTAGTGACAAGTTGTTTTGACTAAGCAAATTTTACTTCCAGTAAATTGACAAAGTGACAACTAAATTTTGTCTTTTAACTGGTACTGTTTTGAGGGCCCTGATCACTGCATTGCTCTTAACTCAAGATTTACTTTTATTTCACGATTATATTACCGATAGCTAACAAGTCTGTGTTGCACATTTAACACGGATGTTGGTTGCCCTTGAGTCTTTGCACACTGTGCCATTTAACTCAGACCAGCAGAAATCCAATTTTGGTTCCAGTGTGCTTCAAAAATGGACTCAAAGATAATAAACCACCAGAAACCTAAAGAAACTATGTGTGAGCTCTGCGTAGCACCAGATCTTTATCTGTCTTTTAGGCAGTCAGGTAGGCTTAATAAAAGTCTAGTTTTTACGTGCTGAGAGAAATCTATGAAGTATTCTTCAGAGATTAGGATGAGATTAGAGTTTTTAAGACCTGGTCTGTTGCCTAATTGTGCCTTTTTTTTCTTTTTATCAGCGTTCTGCTTTAGGAAGTCATTCTTGCTGCTGTCTCTGGTGTAAGTCTTCAAACCTGGCTCAGTCAGCACTGGGACTGATCCATCCAAAGAGAATAGAGTCAGTCTGAAAGCTACATTTCTAGCAACATTAAATTGAAGCCTTTTAAGCTTGTGTGGATGTGAGGCCGTCTAACAGCTCAGGTCTGAAAACGCCATCTCTGACAACCTGAAGCTTATGTAACCCCCCACCCCACCACCGCCAATTTCCACCCCTACAGACAGAGACACCGCAAAGCGGGAACACAAACACACAACCCGAGCTCCTAATACTCTGTGCTGGTCAGCGTATAATCCCCAAACATGAAATATGAAGGGGGAGGGGGGAGGTGGTGTTGGTGGATGGTTGTGCAGTTCATGCTATGTTATGGATGGGACTCAGTCATTGGTGACTTGGTCTGTTGGCTGTGTATTTATTTTTTATGTAAGAGGATTTGTCCCAGTATCAGCGTCTGTGGCACGAGTTCTCTAAAGACTTCGGGTGGGATTGTTCATCAGAAAGAGATCGGAGGCGGGACCAAGCTACTCCTGATTCAGACCGCATCAGAAAATGTAGATGGATCAAGTTTAAGTCAAAAACAAATCAACCAGTTTCCTATAGAGTCCCTACAGGACGAGGAGTCTGAGTTATATCCAGCATGTTCCCACAATGATCCCTCCAATTACCCCACCTTCACCTGGGATCTGCTCTCTTTCTCTCTCTCAAGAAATACCACCTTGACACTACCAGGGTATCCATCAGCTTGACATTGTCTAGGAAAATGTTTGTTCTGCATCCAAAATGTTTGGTGCTTATTGGTGCCTTGGAGAATGTGAGCTGGTGTTTGCAATCATGTTGTTTGGTGAAAATGTGGCTCAAACGAAGCGAGAGCGGTAGCAGGAAATTAAGGATGCAGCGTCGAATCGTAGCATAAACTTGGAGCCCTGCCAGCAGCATGTGGGTGAGATGAGGTTGCTTGCAAGGCATCGGGCTAATGTGGTGCGTACTGCTTCAAATTCCAAAGAACCGAGCAATGCTGTTTCTCCAACCTGTTGGTGCCAAGTACCCCCCAGGACCTAATACAACAGTAAACCACCACAATGTCACTACTGACGGTTTGTGCATGATTAAAACCCCGCACTCTCTGCCAAAGATGCTGCAAAGCTGTATACATGGTGTATACATGGGACTCTAACAAAGCTTATTTTTTGGATGATTTCCAGAAGCATCAACTACATCAGGATTCTGGAAAGGAACACCCAAAGGTATTCAAGTGTATCCTATCGAGACGTTTTAGACAAGAAGTCCTATTATTGAAACTGCTGCACAGGTGTCAAACTCCAGTCCTCGAGGGCCGCTGTCCTGCCGTTTTTAGATGTCCCACAGGTACAAAACACTGGAATGAAATGGCTTAATTACCTCCTCCTTGTGTAGATCAGTTCTCCAGAGTCCTGCTAATGACCTAATTATTCTATTCAGGTGTCTTGCAGCAGAGGCACATCTAAAAGTTGCAGGACTGCGGCCCTTGAGGACTGGAGTTTGACACCCCTGCTCTACTGTATTCTGCATATTTGTTTTATTGAAGGATGAGTTTTTGTATCTGCTGTTCTGTGACAGCTTTTGCGAGAGCCTTAACATCCATATGAACACATCGGTACAAATCCAGTCTTTGTACCAGACTTGAACGGAAATGGCACGATTAAAGTGCTTTGTGTCTCAGTAATTTTGCTGTTTCGGGCCTTCTGTTAAACTAAAGGTGCTTTATGGTGATGTGTGTGTTGTAATAAAAGCCTGACTGCACATGTTTTGCTCTTATATCTAATTCAAGAACCCTACATAAAGGAGTTGATCCTAAACCCTTTCCCAAAGCCAGAGCTACACTGACACAGCTTCATGACTGAGGGCCAACTGGATACTTGTCAATTGCTTTATCTGTATTTAGACTTGTATTTATCATGGTAATGCATTAATACGTTCTGTTAAAATATTCAAAAATGCAAGTCCAAGTCTGCAGCTGTGTGTGTCCTTAGAAGCAGGTCAACTTTAGAAAAAAAAAAAAAGATAACTAGTGATATTACAATGCTATATTTGCATCTTCTTCATAGTAAGTTTTCTGGAAGATTCACTATTTGTTTCATTTGCGTTCTTTTAAGATTCCTGGAATTGTCCCGGTATGACGTCTATCTATCATCTGTTCGCACATGTCCATGATTCACTGCCAGCTTGTCTCTCATTGGTTGATCCAGGTCCTCATCAGTCAGATTCGCTTCAGGACACCGTTCAGCAGTTCCTCCTGGAAACATCTTGATTCAGAGCAACACCTGATGGGAGTCGATTTGAGGGAAACGGTGATAACGGTGAGATCTTGCTGTTTGAAATGTCTCCCGTGTCTTCATGAAACGAGGCCAGAGTCTGGCAGCGGCCAGAAGTTGGTGTGCTGTGCCTGGAGGACGGATACCAGCGGGAAGGGAATGTCCTCTGCTGGCGTCTACTGGCAAAGGAGTTCTGGGATTTGCAGGAGACATAAAGACCCTAGAAAAAAAGAAGAAGAGTTAAGTAATTAGGTTAGTATCTTGTGACGTTTCAGGACTTTCCCCTGAAATGTTCTTGTTTTAAAATTGTGAAAATATTTCAAACATCTCTATCCATCGTTTGCTGATTTAAACTCTACTCACAGAACCAACCGGTCCAGGAGGGAAACCTAGTAACCTAGACATTCCTCTCCCTACCTACTCTGTAGCTAATACTATGGGATACCCAGATCAGAAGGCATATGAGACACAGTGCGGTGTGAAATGCCCAAAATGTAACAAATGCTGCAATTATGGTCCCCAGTCAAACAGTCTAGTGGACTGTGGGGTGTGAAAACATCCGAAGTCCCTCCAGAAAGTTCTGAGTCTTCCCCAGTGGTCTCTTTTTCGTTAAACATGACCCTCCCAAAAATGAAACAGTTCTTCTCTGAGCTCTCCCCGGATTATGATGGTAATTCTTATCATCTCTAATTCAAAGCCCAACCACCCCACAGAGTAAGCTTGTGTCAACTCCTTGTATTCACAGGCTTGTTTTCAGTCATAGATCAAGTGTTGTGACCGTAGGTGAGGGTTAAGACGAAGACGGATCTTTAAATCCAGAGCTTCACTTCTCATCTTTCCTTCTTTACCTTGCAGTCAAAGCCTTGACCCATTTATTTGTCTCTAGCTCGATTCTGGCATTCTTAAACTCATGTTGCAGTAAAGAAGCTCAGGAATCTGACATTTTGCTGACATGTCACATTCTAACCAAGACTGGGTAAAAAAAAAAACCCTCTTCATTACAAAACATTAGATTGACTTGAAATATTCTCCAAACATGCAATGGTAAAACGATGCCTAAATTCAACGTTTGTGCTCTGCTACGAAGCTAATTAGCAATTTATTTAGATGTGCAACAGTACAAGTCAATCAATGGTATTTAAAGTGAATAATCTTATTCTGCTAAGTTGAGAACTCGGGAAGCTTTTAAATAAATTAATTCTGCAAATAATATTTCAGGGCCTGTCCAGTCGGACAAAAACTCATAGGTCTGACACCGTGGCCTTAGCGTGTAACTTTTTAGAATCCCAAGGCAAATTATGTCAGTGTAAATGGAAGCAACAATGCTGCTGCACCTCTTCAGATTATTTGGCATGTTAAAGCAAAATCTGTTCATGGTGGAAGATTTAAACTATCAGCGAAGATGCATAGATTGCATGCAGATGATATGTTTCCCTAAAATGCAAGCAAACGGTTATAAAAAGACAGCTCTGGTCACAACGATCTATTGCCTCCTACAGACCTATAGCATGCTCACTACTTTCATGTCCAGAGCTATTTGTATTTTAATATGCACGTGGTGTTGTGTGAATTTTTTTCTTCGGTTACGGAAGAAAAAACTTTCTGGGACCTAAGAGAGATGAAGAACCAGCACCGAGTGAGAGCTCTGTTGGATTTATCCAGCTTGGATGTACTTGGTTGAAGTATTCAACGTAACTTTTTATACTTGCTCTCCAGCCAGTCTTTAAATATCCAGCAAGATTTCTTTGCTTTGGTAGAGACCGGTGTGCATGCTAACCAGCAGGGCTACTTGGACATTATTCAGATTTGTTCTCAGAATTCCAAAACGACGATTGGTTTCATTGAGGTACACCAATATGGCCCCACAAAGCAAACATTAATTGTTAATATAAACACAGTTCTCCTTTTGGCGGTTTATTTCAAACATCTTTATGGTTTCTAAACGGCAGAACGTTTTCTTTACAGCTTGAGGATTTCCCCATCTGCCACCATCAGTCATCTGTCATCGCCACGCAACGACTCTTTTAACTCCAACATCTGCTAGCGGTCCCGTCTATATAACCTTTAGCAAACGAACACGAGTCTGTGAGGGTAAGCTCTTCTGTCCGACATACGTCAAACGGATGAGTGACGATCTCGAAACGTCCATCCATTCATCATTTCCCTGTCCAGGGAGGGTTTATGTTGTCAGCTCACTCCAGCTGATGTAGGGGGGAGGGTGAGGACGGGCCAGGGATTACACACAGCAGAGAAACAAAGGCTTAGATGTCAGGATTTTATGATACGGATGTTTCTCCCACTCTGGTCGCTTTGGGGTATCAAGAGTTCGGTGGAAATGTCCTCACAAAACTGAGTTCAATATTCTCTCGGTAGCGCTTGTTCTTCCAAAGCAACAAGAGGAGCGAAAGTCATGCAGAGCTGCCATGTTGTTAATGCCGGAATGTTTAAGGTTTTTCATTAATCAATCAAATCAATCAAGTTTATTCGTATAGCACGAATAAATAAATGAAATCATTACCATCTTTGTTAACACAGTTGAACCAAAATTGTTCAATTTTGGTTGAACAATTTTCAACCAAAATTGTTCAACCAAACAATTTTGGTCTACCAATTTTGTTGGTAGATCAACAAAGAGGTTTAGGTCTACCAAAGGTCAGAAACGAGCTTCTTATTGTCTAAAGAGTAAACTGAAACATAAACTTCCAGTTCATACATTTTAAGAATTCTTTTTTTTTTTTGTTAAGGCAAATTGCTGTTGCTGGATTTTGGAGGACATGTTAAGTGTTTTTGAGCGTTTTAAATCAAAATTGTATTATTTGCCATTTTTAACACTCTGACTTTCATGTGAGACTTTTTATAGTGTGGGAGATTACAAGATGTTAGATTTTTTTTTATTTATTTTTGCACGTTTGTTTTATTTATATTGAAATTTACATTGACATATTGAACAGTCAGTCAAACTTTAAAGTCTGACATAAGAACCTGGCTTAGTCTAGAATAGATCTGGAAAGATTCACGATCTCCTTTGGTTCAAACAGACTTTTTCCAACTGCTTACCATCTGCGGACTCCTCTGCAGGTCAACAACATCCTCCAGCAGCTTTGAAAAAGAAAAACTAGGAGTTCAAGAACGAAAACCCACAGCACGAAGTGACACAACAGCAACTGATGGTCGTCTCCTCCTCCCTGCGCTCTCTCCTCCTCATCTTCAGACCAGGGTACTCCTCTTCTCCCTCTCCCGTTCCGCTCTCTCCCGGCTCAGGTCCGGCGTCGGTGGCTCCGCGTGTCCCGACGTGTTGTTGGGCTCGCAGCGGCCTGAGGTCGGCGAATTCTGCATGACGACAAGGCGTATGGGCGACTGGCTCTGCGGTGCCGGCGTGCTGTCGGGGGCGTACTCCTTGGTGGGGTCTTTGCCACGGCAGTCGTACAGGATGCAGGAGATGAGGAAGACGAGGAGGAGGATGACATAGCTGGCCACCAGGATGATGAGGTTGAGGGTTACGGGGTCAATCTCCAGGTAGAGCTCCATAAAACCCATGGTGCCGCTTCATATCTCGCCCCGGATCTAGAGAGGAAGGCGCACGAAACGGTGGCAAAACAGGCAAAAAGAGAAAAAGAAACGAGACAGCGATGAAGGACAGTGGATGGACAGCTGGCCTGATCGAGAGAGAAAGAGCAAAAGACAGAAGAGGACTGCATCAGATGATGGGATGAGGTGGGAGCGAGGGGCGGGGAGCAGCGACAGCAGGCCGGAGTGGAGATGAGGCTTTGTGCTTTAAAGGACGTTAATCCTCGCTGCTCCTCCAACCTTGAATTTCAGCGGCCAATGACGAAAGCTGCTCACTTTTAATAACTTAAGCCACCATTTTGATTTTGCCAACTAGAGAGCAATATCAAAATTACACTCCCAGCGAAAATGGATGGCTTCGGCGCACACCTGTCAGCTTGCCACGAGCGTCACTGAGGGGATTTGAGGAGTCATGTAATATGTATTAAACAACCGCTTTTTATTATGTCACGCTTGGAGATTATTTTTACATTTGAATTTGATTACATTAAAAGCAAATAAGGCCCCAGAACTGGCTGTGGTCCAGATAAAAAAAAAAGAAAAGAAAGCATGCAATTTTCAAAAGTACATGTTATTTCATCCTGTTAATGGGCTCTTTTTACACCGAGTCAGCAGGCTGTCGAGCCAATACTCTGTCATCTAATATTATATAGTGTCTTAAGTAAGCCCAGTTGCAGCCACATAGAGAACAAAATCCTTTTAAATCAAGTTTTTAGTGTGGCTCAGTCAAAAACAACACGCAAATTCAAATTAAGCTCAAAACGTGCAGTTTGATGTTTGATACAAGACCCTATAGACCTCAGGCAGCATGTTAACTGTTTAAGTTCATGACAAAACAATAAGGAAAATACTAAAGAAAAAAAAAAGAATGACTTGTTTGGAAGGGTTCAAAGAGAAAACACTCATTCATGTTCTGCTGGCTTTGAAATCGACCCCAATCAAACAAAAGAACATGTCGTTGCCTTCCTACAATAACGGCCTAAAGTCTTTCTTTCTTTTTTTTTCTTTTTTTTCCAAAAGCCATTACAATCAAACCCCCGTGTATTGTCGGTATTTTATTACATTTCAGGAAATTGGAGGAAGAAGACAAAGTTTGAATGTGAAATGCTTACTGTACAGTGGTTTGAAATTATTCCTTAAAACTTTTATTTATTTTTGTTGTTTCTGTTTGGGACATTTTTAAGTTTTTTCTTTTTTTAAAATTTTTTTATAAAATGCTAAAAGTTGTAGCCATCATCTCGCTCTATATTGGTGTAGCTTACGGTTGCTATGTAGATCTCTGATTAAATGTTCAAGTTGTTTTTTTATTTATTTTTTTGTTACTGCTGCAGTAACATAGTCAGTTGATTCTTCTGAAGGTATTGTGAATAAATATTCAGATTGTCTTGATTTGTTTTTATTTTCTCTCTTTTTCCAGAAATCTGCCACAACTTTCAAATGTAGGACCATCAGTGGAGGCCATGTGTCTGCGGCCGAACTCAGATGTGGAGGATGAAATCCTGTCGGAAATCAGGCTAATTTGTTAATGCCTTTTGCCTTGCTCCATCTGGGAAGGATTTTCTTTTGCCTGATGGATGCGGGCGGAATAGAAGACAGATGGGCCAACAAGCTGAGTAAATAACAACTTGCAGATCATCAGCTGAAAGGAGGAAAAACTGGGACAAACTGTTTAAATTCAACCTATATATGAAGAAAACTATGAATGGAAAAGGAAGAAAGAAAAAAAAAAACACCATATTGCCAAAAGGTTTAACCCTCTGATGCATGAATTATGATCCTTCGTGTCAGAATTTTTTTTCCATTTTTTAAAATTCTTTTCTTAAGTCATAAAAAAGGTAGGAAAATTTTTTTGTAAAAATATTTTTTTTTAAATTTTTTATTTTTATGTGATCAATTGTAATTTTGTCCAAATACAAAGTTGTTATTTGAAAAATACATCAGTAGTATTGTTCCTTAGGGGTTATCTGATGTCACAATATTTTTTTTACTTGCAAGAGTCGTCTACAGTAAAAGGAGGGACTGGGTCGGTTCTCATGCTTTTTTGTCTGTCGGCCATATTGTATTTAACAAAAATAATTTCTTGCATTTGCAGCTGATGGCCAGTAGTTGATGGTATATTTTATGATGCATTAGTGTCCACTTCAGTGGTCTGTGTGCATTTATAACATAAAAATCCACAGGAAGCACAAGAAAATGGCTTTTAGATAGCTGTCCACTGTAGTGACCACTATGCATGAAAGGGTTAAAACCGTTGAATCCCCTTCGGTGGTGAAAACAGCACCGACTGGGTCACGTCTAAGACATTACAAATTCCATCACAAAGGCACAATAACATAGATTACAAAGACTGAAAATACTTTAAGAGACACAACCAGCAATAAAAGACAAATACAACTCAAGCAATTGCAATTGAAATCAACTCACAAGGACTACAGCAGACAACTTCAAATCATACAACAGGGTCAGCGGACGTAAAGTGCAGAGAGGCCGTCGACTTTCTCCGGACTTCAAACCTACACTTTGGTCATTTTGAACAAGTTTTCTTGGAAATCAGATGAAGCCTAAACAGGAATGTGAGCTTAATCAATTGGAAAAACATGACAGCTACATGTTTTTCCATGACTTCAGACATTATTTTATTCTTATCGGTGGAAGAACAAGTAAGTTGTCATTGCCTGGTTGTCTGTCCTTACATTGGTGTAAGACCAAAAAAGGACTTATAGTAGTGAAATAAATGAAACTCCTGTTTCTTAAGAAATAAGTCCACCATGATGAGTTTAATTGTTGTCGTTTTTCGCAGCTTCGGGAGTTCTCTGTTTGCCAATGGAAGCTTGAAGTAAAGCTGAAGGACTCAGCTGAGGTAATTAAATCTCAGGAGGAATTTCTGCTATATAGCTATGAGCCATTACGGATCAAAAGCTTTATTTACTCTGATGCATCCCCAGCCAAAAATCAACATCGTGCACTTTAGATCTCTAGAAATATATCACTGTCTTAATTTTCCTCTGATTAACACCAGATGTGTTTCAACATCTGTCAAAGGGATCTCCTCCAGAACATTCATTCCCCACCATCCTGCTGATCATTCCGACTCCAAAACAAAAGCTATTGCCATTTCAAACCAGATGCGCAGCTACACAGTCCTAACAATTCAGTTTCAGGTTTCATTGTTTTTGAACTGACGCGGTGGAGCAGTGATTCATGCAGTTGCCTAATGTCCTGTCCTGTTTTCTTAATCTTACATAGGATGTTTCAGCCAGGAAATGATTTTGAACTCTAGAGGTTATGAGGCACGGGAGGTTAAGGCTTCACATCCTTCCTTTGAATAAAAATGAATATGCACTTTGAGATGACCTGCAGGAAGTTTGTTTATTGCGCAGACATTCTGGAAATCTGTTGTTGGCTAGAGATCAAGTGATCCCATGTTCCTGTGCACCGGCATTTTATTTCTTTCTTTCTTTATTTTTATCATGAAGCCTGCAGATTCTGTAGGATATTACTGGCAGGATGCCGCCAGGGTTACGTGCAGTGAGGTTTTACGATGAGACGCCTCTCAAACAGAAGCATGCTCAGATTGCTGGAGATGGATGGGCAGATTTTGCAGGATGCAAGGGAAAGTTGCACTTCAGAAACAAATTGGTTTCCAAACTGGAGCACGCCCTGAAGTTTGTTTTAGTTAAAGCTTGTTTAGCTAAGCAGTGGCAGACGCAGGATGGAGTGGCAGGGAGAGATCCTGTGATAGACGCTGGTTCCAGCCTCCAAATGGAGACCAACCAGAAACACAACAATGGCGCGGGGGGCCCCAAACGGCCCCATTAACCAGGGAGCGGCACTTCCCCCTCATCCGTCAAAAACCCGAGTACCTTTTTCTCCGCAAGTGCTTCTTTCACTTGTCGACGTGCCGAAGGATTTAAAGACTTGTTGGGAGAATGGCTGGTTGCGGTGTTGCCGCAGATAAGGCGCGAGCGTGCAGCTGCACCGCCTCAACGCAGGAAGCTCACATTGTGTCCAAGGAGAATGGCAGCTCGGTTTGATTCCCGTTGTGGTCTGCTGTCATTTCCCCTGCTCAGACACGCAGGCTGGTCTTTGTAGGTCAGGATTGGGGAAACTGAAACCAGCAGATTTGACCCCACGTACGCCAACACAACGATCCCCAACCAAGACGTGAGCTGACTGATGATGATGGCATGCCGGGATGTTTATGAGAAGAGGACACATTAAAGATTTCAGAAACACCTGTAATTCAGAGCCATACTGGAGCAGACGAAAAGTTTCAGGGTATCTGAAAACTTGCTGTCTGCTCAAGTTTTCCTCTGTTCTTTATTAATGGGCTGTTGAGTGCATCCTACAACCTTAGGCACCAACTAAAGCTCTGTGATGTGTGGTTTGATTTTTTTGTTTCTCAATCCAATCCTTAGAGAAAACAGTTCCAACCATTGTTTTACAGTCCATAAAAATATTGATCTACATCCATCTGAAAGATGCCCTCCATTAAATCTTGAACAACCAGGAACACCCACTAGGCATCGTCAAAAAATGTTTCTTTTAAAGCCGAAAATAAAGACAAGAAAAAACAGAGCCAACATTCTAATCATTGCAGTTGTGATAATAATACATACGTCATTTATTTATTATTCTGATATTGATTGATTGGTAAAATACTTACATTTAAACAAAATGTTTTACAAACCACTGAATTTAGTAATAATTTTCAAGTGAAGCTGCTTGTGCAGAATACAATACGTTTTCGCCATTCTTCTAATTTCAGATTATGACTTGTGGAGGCTAGCAAGCTGAAATTAGCTGACGTTAGCTAGCCAGGCTATCTGCTCTGCTGGGGTAGAGCTAGCTAAACCTCACAGCTGCTATCTTTAGCAAGGATTGCAGCTACCAGTCTCAGAAAAACCTTATTTAGCTAAGAACTTAAATTCAAACAAATTTTAAATGTTGTCTAACTGTTAAGAAGGTATAGAGTATACAATTTCAAGTTCGGATGCTGCTATCTGGTGACTCCAACATGGAAATCAGTCATCTGTCAAGTAACTGACAATAACATGCAACATGCTACTGCACTCGAGAGTTGAACACAAACCACCAGGACCTATAACCACCCTACCACATAACAATAATTAATAAAAATCTATGTTTTTCTTTCTTTTAAAGTGGCTGATATTTATCAGATTGTGTTTTGATACCAAATGAACTGGTGAACTGCATACCTGTTCTATATTTCTTTAAAAAAAACAAAACAAAAAACAATTGTTGCCATGATTTTGAAGGCGTATGTTGAAAATTATTATAGGTTATTTACCTTACTTTAAACAAATGGCACTTACTTATTTGGCAGCTATTACTGAATGTTATTGATTTAATGAGAAGAAGGATTTTCCTGTAGCGATCGACTTGTGTAGTCAGGGCTGAGAAGATTCCGGCTCTGCTGCCGGGAATAGGAAGAGCCTGTAATGAGCTGTGCTGCCTCCGACTGACAACTTCACTGACTCCCACCCTCATTAAGGATCCTGGGAGCTGTCAGGACCAGCTCCTGGCAGGCAGCTGGCTCTCGCCCCTGCCCACGCCGACACTCTGCAGATACAATGCTCTAATGAGCTGCTTATCGGTGCAGCTTCAGGAACATTTATGAGTCCGATTAAGCTGGATTTCAGTAAAAACGGTTATCTCGGCTTCCATAGTCATTAGTGCCATCAACTGCGTTTAAAAAAGAAAATCTGTAAGAAATGGGTGAATGTACTGCTAATGTGTGAAGGAACTTTCAGTTAAGACTTTTAACAGGTGTTTTACTTGTGTTTTCTACTGCATGTCAATGTTTGTGAGATCTAATGTAAAAAAAAAAAGAAAAAAAAAAGTTTATTTTTCCCCTTAGCTGACCTCACCTCTACTTCAATGACAAGACGGTCTCAAGCCTGCAGAGGAATTAATAACTTCCCAGTTTTGTTTTTTTGTTGGTTTTTTTTGCAAAGGGCGTTTCTGGGAAGAAAATCTTTCCTGTTCACCAGGCTGCCGATTCCTGTCTCTTAGCGTGCCAGGCTCTTTCCCCGACTCTCGGTCTGGGATGAGGTTCAGTGAAACAGGGAGCAGTTAAGGAAGAGGGGGTGGGGTCAAGGGGGTGACACTGCAAATGTGACACACCTCTGGTGGCTTCAACTGGTCACGATGTTACAGGAAGAGTATAGGGAGTTTTGGGATTTCCCCCCACTTCACACATGAGCCAGTGACCTCCAGAGGTGCAGCGAGGATCTGGAAACATCGGAGACTGCGGTATTTACTTGCGTGTAAAAATCGATCCTCCCGATTGGAAGGAAAACAAAAATTGTGTTAACCTTGAATTATGCCAGCACTTTAGGAAACTGGAAAGTTTCCAGTGACTCATCCGGGAAGCCCGCCTTTCTGTCAGCTCCGCCACAGATCGTAGGAGGCCCGAACTGTAGAAAATCCGATCCGTGCGTGGGCTCGCGCCGCTGCATTTTCTGCAGTTGTTTTCTGAGCAGAGGCGCCTCTTCCGAGGTGTCGAATGAGTCTGAGGTGATGTGGGGCCCGGCTTCCCGCTGCTTTCTGCTTCCACTCTCTGCCCACATTCCGAAAACGCTGTGGAGATAAAGTTAGCTCGGCGTTGCAATCGTTTAGCTGTCGCCACCTCCGAGTGACGCAACCTCGCCCCCGACCCCCATTTTTATCAACAATATGCAAAAAAAAAAAAAAAAAATGAAGACAGCTAAATATAACCTCACGGTCGGCCCTCCCGACCTGCTCTCTGGAAATCGGATCCACGAGAGGAAAACAGGAGTCGGGTTTGTTTTGGCACCAGATCTTCGTTTTAATAGTTATAGTTCCAGTCACTAGAATAAATAAAATCGAGCTATAACGGAGGAGTATCTGTGTGACATAATTTAATGCACGTGTCATACAAACAGGCATGCATGCAAGAAATTGGGCCCAGCTGTGACCTCAACACTCAGGTATTCAGTCATAAAGTAAAACACTGCACACCTGCACCTCCTTTTATGGCAAAAAAAAATAAAAATAAATTACCTGCATCTTCAGTTCTAGTTTACATTTCACCAACAGCAGCACAAAGCTGCTGTATCAACTATTACCCCTTAGAATCTTCCAGGAAAACAAAACAAGACCAGCAGCGCCTATTTCCGTTCACCGTCAGAAGAAATGCTACATGATTCAGTAAGATCACTTTTATCTCAAAGTGGCATTAACGAACTGTGTTGTCGGTTCTGTGAAGCAAATCTCCACAGCAGAGAGGAAACGTCTTCAGAAACTTCTCTGAATTTACTCCCGGTTTAAATGATACATTTCCAACCTCAGAGGAATGAACAGAGGTCACAAATGAGCCCAATTCAAAGAGAAACAAAAAGCTGCTCAACATCCATATTGTAGAGTACCATTCCAACCGTATAATTAATAACGTAATTATACGTTATTATCAACGTATAATATGCATAAACTGTACACCCCAAGCCAGATCATACCGATCTCTTGTCATGTTTGTTTTAACAAGACTGACGTCTCGTTGACTGGTCAATGATTTACTTTTTTTAAAACTCATTTTGTGGTTTTGTCATCTTGCTTTACAAGTTTCAAGAAATCTTTAGTTTTTTTGTGTGTTTTTTTTAATGAACGACATTCTAAGCTACTTGGTCATGTGAAATTAGCTAGCTCCAATAAAGGTTCTGGTTCAGAGACCAACTGGTCTCATTTCCTCCATCAGCTTTCAGGGAACTAGTTTTTGGCCTTCACAGAACGTGTCAGGTGTCTGCCGAGGCACCGTTTGCTTCTTCAGTCGTTGAGCATGAAGGACAGGGGTTATGAGCGCTATACAGCCTGTTAACCTGATGGCCCAGCATGGCGTCTGTGTGGTACATTCAGTTATAAACTGTTAAAGATATCTGCTGCATGAAATGAAGAGCTCGAGGTCTGATTGTCCAAACTTCAAGGAGATCAGTGCACGCAGTAACTCTGGCTGACCATAAGGGCGGTTTGACTCTCCCTTCGTTTGTCCTTCTTCTTCCTCAGTCGGAGCCTCCAGCAGATGGCGCTGGATCCCAGCAGGCCCAGCCCTGCAGCAAGCAGCACCAGTCCAAGCAGGGAGATGGTGGACCCGTGGGTGTTGAAGGTGTAAGCCACCGCCGTCACCACGACGCCGGCGATGAGGACAAACACGCCAAACGGCACCACGCAGCGGTAGCAGGACATCTCCGCGCCGCCGGTCGCCGCCGTCAGCTGGACCTCGTTGACGTGCGGGATGCGTGTTGTCACGACGACAGCACTGTCCTTCCTGGTCTTCTCCCGGCTCAGCCTCTCTGCCGAGATGGACGACGGGATCCTCACGGCGTTCCTCGGGATCCTTCCGCCCCCTTTGGCGTAGAGGTCGTCCGGCATGGTGATCTTACTGGCGAGGAACAGGTGAGCCATGACGGGGGATGTCAGAGCTCGGCCAATTAGAGAGCAGCTAGCTGTAAACAGAAACAAAAAGTTAGCTTTCAGCCTTTTTTTTAACGTGCAGTTAAAGATGAGTGGTTTTAAATGGCAGCTGTACTTCCGGTTTACAGTAAATGTGATTTTTGGCGCTTAAATGTCCCATAAAAGGTGTGCTTATCCATCTTGGTTTATAACCAAGTGTATTGGTATCAAATAAAGTAAGTAGGTATTTGGTGAATCTGATTTCAGTAGCTAAAAACATACACTTTTCAACTCTTTGCTAGGTTTTCTTCAGATAGCATCAGTATTTGTTTTGACATTGATCACTCACTCAAATTCTGTCATATTGCATCCAATTGTAATTTGTATGTCTTAAAGAAAGACAGCTTCAGTTTTGCTGAACAAGCAACATTTCTTACAATAAACCATGAGGTTGAAAGCAGTAAGACGACCATTTTAAACTTAATGATTCTGATGAGGTATGGACAATGTGGGGAAACCCCAAGAGGCTTCACTTTCCATAAGACGGCATCTGTAAAAGGGCTTAAAAAACAAAGTCCGTCTTCAAACTCCACATTCCTCCCATACCACAAACTGGCCTGTTCTGAATTTGCAAGGTATCACCACACATGGCACTCTGGTAGGTGAATGGCTTCCAATGTTACTAGCTTAAAAAATTAGCGTAACAAACTACTTTCTGTTTCTTGAGGAGTTTTCTTGGACTAATGGTTATAATGTTTGGAACTGTTGTTGAACAATGTGTTTGATTTTAAACATTGTTTTTACAAATTGCCCACCGTGTTCTCCAGCGGGGGTTAGGAACGACAGTTGCCTGTGAGTAGCTAAAATCTGTGACTACTCGAGACCCTCATTAAAATCGCTGTTATTAGTTCAGACACCAAATATAGCTCGAGACAAAAGTCTCCAAGTCTGTTCTCTCACTGTGGAAAACTCAACCGGTTATTAACTTTGATTAACAAAGTGTCATTGTAAGTTTACGTTGTTCTACTTTTTTTTTTAATATCCGTCGGCATCCATCTATCTCTGTGGGTTAATGTGGCGGTTTGTAGCTACGCCTCTGAGGTCAGACGCTGGTAATGAAATTTTAATGCGGGGCAGATGGAGGGAACGTCAAGCTTCATTGCCATCAGTTAACACAAGCAGCTGCTGTTCAGGAAACAAGCAGAAGTTTTTTTTTTTTTTTCCAAGTCTAATAAAACAAAATGAACTTTGCTGAACATGAAGTGAGGCTGGAGAGGCGCTCGGTTTAACAGTCAATTCCAAGCAGCCTGAGCTGATTAATTTCATCTGTAGTTTTACATCTTCTACCTGAAGGTCCTGCTTCTGTTGGAGACTGATTGTTCCTAAAGCAGATAAAGAGAATATTGCCAATGATCCTTAAAGTTCTTCTTTTGTAATTTCACCAACATCTGTAAATGTAACTCAGACAAAGACATGTGCTTTTCTAGAAACAGGGAGACGAGCAGAACCACAAATCTTACTCAGGAAACTGCTTGTGAAATTAAAGTTGACCTAGTAGAGCAAATCTATAACAATCATATTGAAAACTGCTGTTTTTTTATTTTATTTTTATTTTTTACAAATAATACTTAGAGGCAAAACTCAGTGTAAGAAAACTGTTTACAGCCTCTGTTACATGAGAAAATAATCGGTATCCTGCTGCAGGTTTGATGACTAATTAAGAGCAATAGCCAGTATATTTCCCCCCAGTAATTGTGAGCATGGCACTTTTATGGTTTAACATCTTACAGGCTGCTGTTTCATTTATAAATAAAATTAAATACCTATTCAGAAAAGCACCTACTAATAAAGCGTAGCAGATTAAACCTTTGGCTTGCTTTATTAACTCTTCCATTATTTGGTAGGTATGTTACATATATATGTTACTATGCTTTTACTTTGCAACCGGCACCAGGTTTTTATTGTCTATCGTGTTTAGATAACAAGTTCCAAATTCACTACGCATATCCTGCTCTCTGGATTTTGCGTTTGAAAACTCGCATAAAAATGCCTAAATAGCAAAACCTTTCTCATTAGGAAGAAGTAATAAAGCTAGGACATTTTCATAAGAAATTATTATAAACACCAACCACCAATCTTAGATGTCCTTTAAGTTAAGTTAATGACTGGATAAATAATGACATGATTTTGACTGGTTCACTTTTTGCAACCAGGTGGATCCATGTGTGCTTTAAAAATTTAGTATCTTTTGCGTGTCCCCCCCCCCCCCCCCCTCCCATTTTGAGTATGTGATTCTCCATTTGTCCAGCAGGTGTCCTCGCAGAGCCCTGACACAGACTAGTTTCTCACCTGCTGCTCGTGTCTTCCCTTTAAATCCATTCAGCTGGTTGTCAGTTTTTCTCTGTTCCTGTGGGCTCGCCTGAACAATCCTTGCTCACTGAACTTTCCTGGTATACAAGTTTCTCCTTTCCAAGGTTTTCTTGCCTCTGGTGTTGTTCTGTTGGACCTTTTCATATTAGATTGATCCAGAGCAAAGCCTCTGGTATACACATTGAGGGAAGCCTCTAATGGTGATTTTGACATCTTATTTTGTTTGCCTTAAAACCAAAAATATGTTTAGTTTATAATAAAAGAAAAGCGTCAGACTCAACATTCGGCTCATTACGTTGTTTTGCAAAAAAAAAAAAAGAGTTGCACAACGTCAGATGAAGGTGAATACATGATTTTTCAGTGAAACGCTGCAATATTGTCTTTGTAGAATATTGCATTGCTGTGGTGGAAGTGAAGCCTGTCACGGCTGTAAAACCCGACGCCCTGCAGGCTGAATTTTTGCAGGGAAAGAAAAAAAAAAAAAGAAAAAGAAAATCCACTTACCGCAGCAGAGAGCAGAGCTCCATTCCTCTGGCTGTTTGGGTCGTGTTCCTGACTGCGGACGTGAACTCGTGGAGAATCAGTCAGCGCCTCACTTCTCCGCTCCGTACCGTCCCCCCTGCAGGAAGAAATGAGGGAATATGGCTATCAACAGAAGGAGGTGGCAGAGAGAAGGGGGGTCAAGGGGAGCAGGAGGGGAGGAGACAGGGCGCCTTCCTCCAACACCTCCCAAACACCCAGCCCACCTCCCATCAGACTGCCAGAAGAAGCTTTAACTCTTTCCTCCCTTCAGAGATTCTCCGATTCAATCTGTCAAACAAATTGAATCTGGTGCGACTGAATAAGGATGCAGTAAACCAAGATGGTATGCCTTTTCTTTACAGTCATGGTTCCCTTCATCCTCCGGTAGATCCATGACATCATCGAGGTCACACGAGAGATGATGGGTTCTGATTGGTTTGAGTCCTCCGGTACCTGACACGAGGCTCGGTCGAGTCGTAACAAAGATTTGCGACCCAATAAATCACAGAAACATCATGCGGTCTTCACATTTCAGAGCCTGGGCTCTGTTCAGTCTGCTGCAGTCGGTTTTCACTCTCGAATCGGACGAATGGAAACGTTAGAGTCTGAGTGGAGACAGCTGAGCTGCTGTTGCTGAGGATAGACATGAAACACAACAAAACTGCATCCATTTTTTTTTAAAAAGAGAACCAGCAGGAGAGCTGAGAGGTCTCCGCCCTGCAGCTGAGCATCCAGCGTGTGGGAGGAATCAGATGTTTCCTCTGAGGCCTTCAAGCAGCTCCTCTTTCACGTCCACAAAAGTCTGAGGACGATGGTCAGCCAGTTGCTTCACTTTGTTTGAAGATGTTCTGTAGGATTTGCTTGTACTGTGTGTATACAGTTAATTTAAATTTGAATGACCAATGTGGTATTTTTCTTTTGCACCTGGACAACACCACAGAAAATGATTTTATTGTTAAGGTCGCTATTTAAAGAATATACTGAAAAATGTTGTTTGTACTTTTAACTGGTACAATCTTGTTTTGTTTTTTTTGTTAGTTTTTTGGGAGGGGGGAAAGGTTATGTGCAGTGATTTCAACTTTTTTTTTATGACACATAAAAACAAAATACAGAAGTCCATGTTTGGACTTCTTTTGCTTTTGCATTTTGCACCTAGGTTTGTGGTTGTATGTGTATCTTGAAGAAAAAGATGTAAAACCTTCGACATTGTACGAACAAGATATTAATATACTTGGAAAAGCCGTAAAAAACGTATCGTAGCAAAAAGACTTTCAGTGTTCAATATCCTTCATGAACGGACTAGTAAATGCATTAGTGAGAGACAAAGCAAAACCTTTTGCATGGGAATGGAAAAGAAACAAAATTTCCCCCTTATCCCCAGGGGGTCTCCGTAGTATTCTGGTAAAATAAGAAAGCAGACTTCAACTACATCTGTTTTTCTGTTTAGGTACAGAGGAGAAAAAAAAATAGGTCATAAATTTGGATCACGGTGATTAATTTAAAACAATGCGGGTCTCATTTAAATGGGTTATGATTAGCAGGTGGTTCTGGTCCACCAGTGTGCAGCTCAGACTTCACCTGCAGTTTCAGCTCTGAATCTAGTTCAGCGGAAAAGTTCTCGGGTCTTCTGCTGACTCTGAGCCAAAGTTTTCGTGCAGATCAGTGAGAATAAAACACCGCCTTCCCACCCGTTCCATCTCGTGGCCCACCTGCCAACTGAATTCTAGTTCCTGCAGGTTTTCTGGGTTGATGTTTTTTATTTTTTATTTTATTTTTTTAAGGGTTTTGGGATTATAGATGACGTCTATGCGGTCTTGTGGGTGTTGATACAATGAAAAGGAGCAGCAGACTGTTTCTGCCTCACAGAAAACATACAGATCAGATTTTTTTTGTTGAAGAATTTGCAGGAGTTGAGTGAATGTTTTTGTCTTTTCTTTTTTCTCAGGAGACTGAGTGTCTACATCAGGGGTGTCGAACTCCAGTCCTCAAGGGCCGGTGTCCTGCAACTTTTAGATGTGCCTCTGCTGCACCACACCTGAATAGAATAATTAGGTCATTAAGGCTCTGGAGAACTGATCTACACAAGGAGGAGGTAATTAAGCAATTTCATTCCAGTGTTTTGTACTTGTGGCACATCTAAAAACTGCAGGACGGCGGCCCTCGAGGACTGGAGTTTGACACCTGTGGTCTACATCCAACTTGAATCTTTGATGAGCCCTTCTGGCTAAATATCATCCAGCATACAATGTCCTCCTCACTGCTTTTTACACATTTCTCTCGGATGGATCCTTGTGCGAGAGAAATTAGTTTCACGAATTTCTGTACTTGACCCAAAATAAAATAACAAAATAAATGCAGCTGTGCACATCGGGAGTAATGCCTAAACATTCATCAGATGCTGTTTTTGCAGCTGACCAGGGACCAGTTAAGGTCCCCAGTAGGCTCAAAAGCTAAGGGAACAACAAAAAAAAGTCTGCGTTGGTGTTTGAACATTCCTAACTCTTGGAGCACTTCTTCATATTTCCTGGAGGTTTTCTTCTTCTCTCCGCTTTTAATCGAAGCTGAAGAACTGATCATTTTTATGATTAACAAGTTTGATTTCCCTCCCAACATCACAACACCGTGGGGACAGTGCGCGAGTGCTGAATCGCTTCCTTCCCAGTTCCGTCTTTTTTTGGCGGGGGTGGGGGGTCGGGAACAATCCGAGTTATTTGTTTTGGACTCGAGTCCCTGGCGGCATGGCGCGCCGCTTCCTCCCCTTCGCCAGATGGTTTCGGGCCGTGCGTGTGGAGACAGTGAGTTTGCCGCTGCTCGCAACGGACTTTCAGTTCTTCCTCCTTTCGCCGCTTCCTGCCTTCACAGGTGCATCCAAACTCCAGCTTCAGAGCTCTGGAAAAGTTGACTTTGCATTTCTGTCACTTCACATCCTCCAGTTACCAAAAAAAGACTTCAGTAAAAGTGTTTGGTCCTGCCAGGGGCCCCACAAGGTCCCCTGAAAAGTGCTGAGCTGATGAAAACCAGTAGAAAAAACCCCCAAAAACACCCTCAGTTGTGGGTTATCAGACACATTCTGACTCTGAAGTGGAGTCTTATAATCTGAGGTATTCCGTGGCTCCCAGTAGAAACCAGAAACATCACAGATAGCTGATAAAATCGCAGACTTGAAGAATCTGGGAGGAAGTTCCTGGTGCAGCTGAAAGTAGATCCGTCTGTGCAAGATTATGTTAGTTTGAGAGATTCTCCTCACTAAACCATTCCGTTATTTTAACCTACAGTTACCTTTTCCAAACATGTGACCTCTTCCAGACACTTCTAACCAGCAGGGAATCTATCCGGAAGGAAGAGGAGCTTACTAAATATGCACAGGACTGCAAAAAAAGGCTTTTCTAACCCAAAACAAAATCTATTTCTGAACAAAGTGGGCGAATAAGACATGATTGATTTCTTTGTATTAACTGTTACAAAAGTAGCTTTTTATTATTATTATTATTATTATTATTAGACGTTCATTTTGCACCAAATATCCTGGTGCTTCCGTTTCTTACTTTCTGAAGGTTTATCGTCTGTATTTTCATTGTGTGAGTGGATGAATCAGAATTTGCCCGGTTTTAGTGCAACAGGCAGAAGTCCTTGATTGTTGCAACAAATCGGTGAAGCTTAGAGATGAAGACCCATCAGGAAAATGTCAGAGCAGACCACAAGGCCACGTGTAGTTCTGGACTCGGTTAAATTTTAACATCTATATCTAAATAAACTTTTCAGAACTCAGGGGAGAGGGTACAGAAAAATGGCTGGCTGATTTTTTTTGTTTGTTTTTTAGTAATTAGAAAAGTCATTCAGACAGTTGCAACTCGTCCTAAATTCTGCTGCTAGCATCCTGACCAACATCAAGAATATCAGGTAATCGGGTTTCCCTTTGCAAAGCGAGCTTCTTCAGTCCACTTTTTCTGGTTTAATTTCACTTGCAGTGCTATAACAAATACTTTCAGAAAACACTGACAGAAGCCTTTGCTAGCAGTCTCATGTGGAACATACAAAAGCAAAATAGAAAGAACTGTCGCTGTGTTTGAGCAACGAGAAGACGCAGGGTGTGACCGTTTGGTAATATTAGACTCAGAGGAAAGTCAGGATGTTATTAAGAGAGAACAGCAACTGAAGCCAAGTGGAGCAGGAGTGACAGGATGTGAAAACCAGATCAAATAAACCACAGGAAGGATGAGGAGGGATGCAGGTCACAAATAATTTAATGAAAGGGCTTATATCTCCAAGAAGCTTGACGGAGAAGAGCGGAGACTGAGCAGGAAACAAACGCATGTGGGCTGAAAAAACGAGGTAGAACAGAAAACTGTCGACATGAAGTAAAAACGTGCAGGGGGAGAGGTCAGGAGGTCATCCCCCTGAGAGGAGCGAGGAAGATGCTCCAGCCCAGCAGTCAGCAGGTCACATGGACCTGCATCTGCTCAGCTTTCACCTGGACCCTTCTCCTAATACTAAACTTTCAAATGAAAGAAAAAAATTTAATTTACCATTTTTCTGTTGCGATCACGTTTTTGTTTATTGTCCAAGACTCTATATTGATTGATTTTTCCAAAATGTTTCATGAATTTTCTGTTTCCCTCTCTTTTTGTTCTTTTTAGATTTTTGTAATTGTTATGTACAGTACAGACCAAAAGTTTGGATACACAGTTGTGTCCAAACTTTTGGTCTGTACTGTATATTTTGGTAATGTTTTCACCAAAGAAGGAAAATCACCTAGACACAAATTCTTTCTGTCCTGACTCACATGCTGTTTGCTCTACAGATATGTTTCAGGTGGGGTTTTTTTGTTTGTTTTTAATCGCATTTCCAATCTTTGTCTCTGTGGTTCTGGGAAAACTCTCCCACTTCCAACACTGACAACACTGAACAGTCTGTCACTAGACAGACTAAAAAATTTGGATAATATAAAAATATTTCAGTGTTGATTTCTCCAAATCAATTCCACCTAAAGGCTACTGTTTGCTGTAACACTTGGGACTAACTAAACATGTGTGCGGAAAGTTGTTTCTTGAGCTAAAACTCTCAGTATTTGAGTCTTTGTCCATGATTCTCATTATTGTTATCAAAATTGCTTTGAAACCCAATCAAACTGTGGCAGATTAACATCAGCTTCCACAAGAACTAAAACAGAACCTAAGTTTACACTGAACCACAATGACATCTAGTGGTACTTTGAGGAACAGCAATAACCAGTCTGACAAATACAGCCCAAACTTTCTCTTTAAACAATTTAATGAGATTTATCGTTTTATTCAAAATTGTTTGTATTTCACAGGCAGTTTAAAATAGAGCAGCTCTAGTTTTCACTGCTTCCTGAAGGGTCTCAGGATCAGGGAGATGGCTTCTGATGCTTTATGGATCTCTTCAGTACTTCGAGGTCCTGGAAATCAAAACAGAATCGTGTAAGGCTCTCTAGGAATCCCCTAAACATAAGCAATGCTGGTGATCTAGACCAACCAATAACTTTAATACATCAAAAAATAGATTTTCCAAAATGTGTCTCTCATGAGGCTCCAGGGTGCCATGAAATTGGGAGCGACAACCGAGGAACCCAGAAAAGAACTAGAAAAAGAGTAGTGGCGCACAAGAGTAAGAGAATAAGTAAAGAACGTTTGAAAACGTCCTCAGCCCATTTTCAAAGGAAGTCGGGGCCTATTTTAGGTTTTCGTGGAGTTTCCACAAGAAATAATTACAGGACCTGAGAGGTCATTGTGAAACCACCAGAATCAGAAGAAAAATACAGTAAAACCTCCAGATTTAGCCGTACAGCTACTGGAATAGTCGAACGTCTAATACGATGCTACAAAATGTCCTAACAGGCTCAAAATAAAATAAAATACTCAGAAAAATAACCAATAACTGTTTTTTTTCTCAGAGACTGATCACTTGTAGAACCAACACTATTCTAGGAAATGTGCTATCAGAGCACTCAATAGGGTTAAAGAAAATTAAAAACGTTTTTCTGCTGAACCAAACAGACCAATAAGAACACCCAACTTCAACAGAACCCAATATTCTGCGTCAAGTAAACATGTTTAAGACTCTGAAAAGTCAAATCAGTTGCTCCAGGAACGTTTGCTATTGACGTTGCACAAAATCCCCCTTGTTAACACATTAACCATACAAAATTTCAGACCACACCTGCTGCACCACACAAACCCTAATCACAGCCTAAACTATACAGCCTATCTTCATTCTAAACAATTGGCTTTCTTCCTCTTCCCTTTTTGTATGATGATGGGACTTTATGAGCTGAAACACATTTAACAATCTTGATGACCCCTATAGACCAATGTGAGAACCAGTTAAACCTATAAAATTGCTCATTTTCAGAACTTCCAGTCAAAGATTAGACGTATGTTAACGAGAATCTCAATAATACCTACAAATGTTATTTCAGAACTTCGCAGAATTTGAAGAGACTTTGAGGAACAAAGAGCTATGCTTCACTCTTGATGGAATCAGTGATCAGTGATTTGCAGAAGTAACTGGAATGTGATTGATACACAGTTGGATGGAACTTACCATTTAGAATTACATACCCATTTGGAGAGATGGTGGCAGTGATTCCAGGAACCCCCCGAAAAAAGAGACTTGGAAACAGCTCCGGGTGGTAGCTGTAAAGAGTGATCACGACACAAAACGAGAGAAAGTTACTGGGGACCCAGCGTTGTCGAGCAGAATCAGTGCAGTCACCAAACACTGCTCAGTTATTGGAAACGAAAATTGGATAAAACTCCCTTTAAATGGTGATTTGATTGATTTAAATGTTTTAAAAAGTCCTGGGTCAGGTAATGGTGAAAACAATTGTCATTGTGCTACTTTGCAAAGAATTTGAGAATTACGTTTTTAAACGTTTCACATGATCATTGCTGGACAAATGTTGAGAAATCTGTCTTTATTTGTTGGGAAATGAATGTGTATTCTTTCATCTAAGTCCATAGGTGCAACATGATAGTCAAAACCAAGACTCATGGCTGAACATTATCCAATGTGGGATGGGACCATGTGTTACCCGCAAGTCTTTTATCGCCTTTGTCAGACTGTGGAGAATTTTATGAAGAAGTATGAATTTCAAAATTGTCTTCTCAAGAAAATGTTTCCAATGCATCTGAGTATTGCTTGACAACAAAGTCTCAAGATTCAACAGTGATGCCAACATTTCAGCCCTTTGTTGGCCATATTGGACATTGCAGGTCACACTTACAGAGTGACCTGTAATGTCACATGTGAGTGCAAACACTGTACATTACTGCTCATAAATAGTTGTCCTGACCTGCACTCTTTATTATATGCCTGTCGAACATCTGCTAAGTGAACTGGGAAGAATTTGCCACAGCTCAAAATGTTCTTGATTTGAAAGTTCAGAAGGCGGACCGGGAAGTTGAGCTTTTGCACTATTCGGGCGAACTTCCTGGCTGCTCGGTGAGACTCGTCAATGCTGCCCAAACGGACAAAGAGAGGGTCACTTTAGTGAGACCAGCACACTGAGTTCCAGGAACTGGAGCACGCACTGACCTCTTGGCTCCTGCACAAACAAGGGTCCCGTTTCTAAACAATCTTGCTGTGGATCTTGGCTTACGGATTCTTATGGTGATTGCTGGAAAAGTCTGAAATACAACAATAAACAGAAGAAAAAAACAGGTAAGAGCAAACTCTACATGTATTGGCAGCAGTAGGAGCAGTCTGGAAGTGTTGCATTTGAAGTTCATTCACCTTTGGGTTGTACTCACAGTTCCACTTGTTTCTGGCTATAAAGTTTAGGTCCAATTTACAGCCGAGCCTTGCTGTAGACAAGACGTTACTGCATAGAAAGATCGAAACACAGGGTTCACGACTGGATGTTGCGATTGAGAATGTCAGAAAACTGAAAAGAGAGGACTCTACTGTATCTGTGGTTTGAATGTGAGGTCCACGGGGATTTCTGGAACTGAAGGGGGAATAGAAAAGGTGCTGTTGCTTGGCAAGACATCCAAAGTATTATGTTCAGCTGAAACAAAAAAAGGAAAAAAAAAATACTGTTTTCAGAGGTCAGACCATCTGGCCTCAAAGCTTCAGAGAACCGGGGAGTCATTGTAACTTCCTTAAATTCTACGGGTTTGTTTTGGGAAATAATAGAAACATCAAGTTAAAATGGAGCTTGACGTTAAGAAAATCAAAGTTACATCTGATATTTTAAATGCAAAGAAAGGTGAAAAAATAGGCTTTGTTCTGGGGATTGTTCCTGCCTCCTTAAAAAAAAATAAAAGAACAACCCGTAGTATAATCTTTATGACAAAGTATCAACAAACAGGGTGAATTCGGTTAGCTGCTTCTTCAAATACTCCTACAGTAATGCATACTGTTAAATGTCCAAGAATAAAACCATTTCTATTGACTCTTTGAAGAAACTTGGAGCATGTGAGTTATTACAACATCTAATTTTCCTTTGGAAATAATAACGCATTGTTAAACAGAATTAAACTGAGTGAATAAGCGACTTGTAGAGCCAACTTTAACAAATAACTCAGCAGAGTTTTGATGTTCGACTTATCAGTCTCTCACATCGTTACGGAGGAATTTTTGAAGTTGATTATGTTCAATCAGGTGTGCAGACATTAGATCCTGAAAAGCTCTCTGAAGGACCCACCACATCATTTTAATCATGGTCGAGGTCTGGTCTTTAACTGGACCATTGAAACGGTTCTCTTTTTCAGCTTTTATGATGCAAATTTGCTCCTTTGTTTGGGGATTATTGTCTTATTAATGACCCAGCTTGCATACAGCTTCAGTTGTTGGACAAATTACATCATTTTTTACTCAAGAACACTTTGGTAAATAGAGGAACTGCTATGCTGTCACACTTTTCCCGTAGAAAATATTCTCAAAGAGTCGACACATAAACACTTTGCTTTTGGGATTAACGATATTAATAAACTGATTGAACTGAATAGACTTTGTGTTGTTCTCAAACTGCAGTTTTATGTCAAGTCACTTTAAGCCCTGGCAAGTACCAGATGTGTTAGTTTGTACCTGTGTTGTTCTGTTCCAAGCAGATCATGAGTTCTTTGATTACATCTTTAATCTCCTCTTGTTTTGTGTCCTGGAGCCAGAAAATGATGGAAGAAATCAGAAATCCCAAAGAGTTTTCAAGCAGCGCTACAGCTGCGTCTGATTCTCTGAGTTTGGATTCAAAGACAAACACGCATACGATGATGTAAATTCAGACCAAAAGTCCTTGCAGTGCATCATCATTCCTTCATTTTTTTAAACAGATGGCATCAATTTATGTAACTCGACATGTAAACAGAAAGGTTTCACAGAAATTAAACGGAAAAAGGAACATCGGGACAACAGCGCAGCAACATGTCTTCGCTAAAGATACCCTCAGTAAACAACACAAATGGAACCTGTAGGATTTGATCAAACCCAAGGCCTTATACCATTAATTAATTAGTTAATTATAGTATTAGTTAATGGTATGTTGTTGCATTGTTGTGAGGACGTGCTGAAGGTGGAGTGTCAGGAAGAGCAGGAGCTTTTTAAAGATTTTTAAGCGTCAGGTTACAAACTCAAATTTCTTAAGTCTGTTAGTTATTTTTTGATATACAGCATTTCTCAAACAACTGAAGGCAACATAGTTGCTTGTTTGTGCATAATACCGTCTCTTTAATGCAACTTTAAACGTTAAGACCATAGCACAGGTGTGTTGGCATCTAACTGGTGAACAGGACAACAACATTTGTACTTACAGTTAAGATATACGTTTCAAAAAAGTGCTCCAGGTTGTGCCAGTCCACGACAGAGTCCATTATGGGAAATGTTTCATCAGTGTCCACTCAGCTGCTATTTGTTGGCAACTGACTAAGGTTCAAATGTTTGTTTGGATTTAAGTATTCTCAGTCCAGAGAATTCTGTTGCTAAGTTACTGAAATTATGAAAGATGCAACGCAGACTAGCTCTTGATTAATTCATCGATCTAAATTTACAGAATAACTTCCTGTAATGTTTATTGTTAATACAAATTAATTTGGAAATTATTAATTATTTTAATTGCAAGTTTAATACACACCATTGTGTTCCCACCATTCTTTATCATTCCCTGATTTCTCTGTTTCTTATCAATAACTATTTGTTTTTATGGGTCTGGTTTTTTTTTATTATTATTTTGATAACTTCATTGTGCGCCTTTCTAGAGGCCAAATGTCTGTACTTGTGTTATGCTTGACTGTTTGAAAAGGGCTTTATTAATAATGTTTGATTGAATTCAGTAATAGAGCTCGTGAATTTCAAGGTTTTTATTAGCAGAGCTTCAAAGAGTCATCAGTAAGGAGGAAGATAAGAGTTTTCCCAGTGAAACAAACACAAGAGTACTATTTTGATGTTTGAGCCACTTCTTTGCCACTTTTCCCAGTGACTTGGTACTCATAATTTTATGATGCAAATTTGCTCCTTTGTTTGGGGATTATTGTCGTATTAATGCTCCAGCTTGCATAAAGCTTCAGTTGTTGGACAAATTACCTCATATTTTACTCAAGAACACTTTGGTAAATAGAGGAACTGCTATGCCGTGCAGTATGACTAAATCTCGCAGCTCGAACGACTTCTTTCATCATCTGAATCTCAGTGAGGCCGTGTCATTAGCCGAATATAAACACGGTTAACTGTTCTGTCTGATCAGAGCCTCGGTGGCTTTCCTTTTCATCAGAAGAATAATTGATTTTGAACGAACCCATGTGTTCTCGCTTTTTTGATGCTGTAAAGTTTCATTGTTGCCATTAAAGCCACAAAAAGAAGTTTTATATATATATATATATAATTTATGTTGCTGGTGCAAACTGCAGATAATCTGAGCTCATAAACTGCCTCCTTCCTGTTTGCACTTATCCTCCAGATCTGATCATTTAGTTTAGTTTAGTTTAGTTTAGTTTATTTCAGACAAACCTTTCACCGACAGTGTAAACTGTAAAAAAAAAGAGAACACATCATTCTGGCAAATCCCTCATCATTCTTCCCTTTTCTTCTGCTTTTACTCTTCAAAGAACCAATTTTCATTTTTTTTTTAAAATGAACATTGCTTAACTCTTGCTTTCTGTCATTATCACTATCGTTCTTTCTTTCCTCTCTTTTCCCTCTCCAAAACATCCTGAATGTTCTGTTCGTCTAATTTGACAGTTCCGGCTTTTATTCCTCCTTCCTGTTTGTTGTCAACCCTCCTTTTCCATTCTGGTATGAAGAATCTTCAAACTTCAGTTGATTCAAAAGTTTTAATGTGTAACTGGTGTGTGTGTGTGTTTTTTTTTTTTTTTACCCATGTCTAAAAGGATTTAAACCTGACATGAACCTTACAAAATCACACTACATCTCTTCCTGTCGATTTATCCTCCCTTTCCTCTATTTTTGTCCCCCCTTTTTTTGTCTTTTGATCCTTTCTTCCCTCTCTCCTCCCTCCTCCCTGGAACAGAAGGAAACCTCAGTCCCTCCTTCCTCACGTCTGGCCGTCCAATGGGAGCGGGGTGGGAGGCAGATAGGCAGCGAGGCTCACACCCTCCAGATGTGGGACTCGCTGCGCTCAGTTAACCACAGTGAAACGTGAGCTCCCTCTGCTCCTCTCCAGCCCGGCCGTCTGTATTTTTGGGATGTTTTAAACGGGCCGGGACAAAGACATGTTTCCAGGCCAGAGCCTGGCCTGAGCAGATGTTCCTGCTCTGTGGAGGACAAGGGTAGAAGGACGAGGCGGAGGAGGAGACCTTATTTCTGCAGAGAAAGGAAGGGATAGACGGTAAAGTTTGGTTTTGGTGCCTTGAAGCAGCTGTGGAGCTGGAGCTCGGTTGACAGTGGCAGCTGCATGCTTGTGGGTTAAATTCTGTCTTAGTTTCATGTTTGCTGTCAGAAACCCTAAGATTCGGTCTCTGATTGGTTTGTTGAGGCACAGATTAATTCACCGTGGAATGAGCCACGTGTTGACGGTCATCTGCGTATTTACGACTTCAGCCACTGCTTCGAAAAGGCTAGACGTGCACATAGGACTCTGTCCAGGTTTCAGCAGCTCTCTCTTATAAAATGATGAACTGCTTACACTCATATAGCGCTTTGGTCCAGAGGACCACAAAGCACTTCTTACTACATTCACTTATCCATTCATACTCATGGTGGCAAGCTACTGGATAGTAGTCACAGCTGCCCTTGGGCCACTCTGACAGAGGTGAGGCTGCCGTGCCACCAACAAGCAAAGCGGGTGAAGTGTCTTGCCCAAGGGCACAACAACAAAGGAGGACAAAGATGGAATTGGACCAGCAACCAATTGATTGTGGGACAAACTCCAACTACTGTCGCCACCCTGTCAAGTGACTTTTTCCCTCTTAGCTAAATACCGCATTTTCACCATGGAGACAGTAAGTAGAGATGTTTAAAGACTGTCATAAACAAGTTTATTAATAAATCCTGATTACTGTAACATATAAACACATTTTAACAAGAAGCAACAAGTAATCTGCTAGCTGATTTTCAGTTTCCAACAAGCTGCCCATAAAGGAGTGATGAGCTTCAACTGTCAGCTGTCAGTTAGCTTGTCTTTAGCTGTAGCTAATCTTCACGGTCTTGTGAGACCTGTTTAAGTCTACCAATGAGCAGATTGGAATGGTGAAATTTGCATGTAGTTTTGACCCAAGCGTGGAGTGATGGTGTTGTCAGGTAGAGTTACCGCCTGAAGGTCAACAGACTCAGTGTGCCTCGTAGGCACATCAGGCAGCATCAGCAGCACTGGATGGAGTTTGATAGAAGAATTTTGGCAAATATCTGAACCGAAAGACTCACAAAGATACATGCCCACACTGTCTCATTCCTGTCTCTGGGATGACAGGCCGAGATGTCGCGGAATTGTACTTTGATTTCCTCACTGAAGTGTTGGGTCTTCCCAACGTTACTCATATCCTATGTAATGATTTATAGACGTGACAACTTAAGGGGTAACCCAATTGTCCCTGTCAGCATATGTTAGTGCTGCCTGATGTTAAGACATGGTGAGCCACCAGTTGCATCTGTAGTCTCCATGGTGACCACATATAGTCAAGGGATAGATTCAATAACTTCAATAACTACGTAAATTTTTTTAATTATTCAGAGATGCATTCAAGTTCCAGGACAGCCGCTGCATAGCCTCCATTGCCACACCTGTTTTGTCTCTTGTTGTATATTATTGTCTACCTAGTTGTTGGTATTGTCTCGGTGATGGGAGTAATTTCCCCTTTGTGAACAATAAAGTCTAAAGACTAGGCCTACTACCTGCAGGACACTGTGTTCAAGCGTTCCATCTTCTGTGCGTCTTCAGTCGGTTATTGTCATGCAGCTTACCGTCCCCAAACAACCGTCTGTTATCTTGCATACATCCAGAGGTTATCCTTGTCACCAGCAAACTGGGAATAAAAAGGCATCATAGCATGGAGTCGAAATGTAGTTTTCCTGGCTGATGAAGACGAGTGAACACCCACTCTTAAAACTAGTGATGAGACTAATTTGAACAGTTTTCAACGTCAAGAGTTTTATTTTATGAGCTTGTGGTAATCAGTCCAAGCAGTCCCTTATAATGCTTCTATTGCTAGTTGCTAATTGCTAGTTGATGGCTGTTTTTTTATAAGGTTGGTGAGTCACTGTGCAGCTCAGGTTTGTAGAAGCCATTATAAATTTAATTCATAGGTCTTAGAATGTATTTGCCCTCTCACAGATATCTCTCGGTTTTGTGTTTGACTCTTACCTTAAATGTTTTATATAATCAAATGAGTGTTTTAAGCTAAACATACATAACCTGAGTAAACACAAAAGGCAGTTTTAAATGCTATAATGCAATGCTGAGTCATTAATTACTTGTGAGTTCCCGCAAAAGTTGAGCTCACTAAGCCTCACCCAGATCTATAGCAGCAAGCATTTCCCTAAAACTTTGTAACTTTCTGTTTGTCTTATGTAAATCACCTTGAAATGTGCTATCCAAATAAGCTTTGATTTGCTTTTCATTTTCATAAGCCTCCTGAATAGCATCTGACGACATGAATTGGGCTTACATATCACAAAACACAGAGACATTTCACGTTTACCAAAAAACATCTGCGTGGTTGCCAAGACTTTGGGGGAAATATTATATGACTCAATGAGGAAAAACAATAAGATGTTACAGAAGGTGTGCATCCTGTTGCATCTGCTGTGAAAGCAACACAGCTTTTCGGCAAAAAAAAAAAGAAAAAGAAAAAATCATTACAAAAATCGAACATGGTGGTGGATTGATAGTCAGGGGCTACCTCTGCTTTTGCATGACCTTGACGACCAGCCATAACTGATGGATCCATCAATTTTGCTTTATAGAGGACAATCCAAAATGATGACCCAATGGACTCCATCACTTCTGAATGATTGTCAAGTGACTTAGTCAAGGTGTGCATTCAATTTTGGGTAAAACCCCGCCTCGTTCATGCAGAAAAACGTACAATTTGACTGTATTAAAACAACTCTACAGTGGATTACAATTCCTCCACAGGGTAATAAAAGACGTTCTGCCAATTATAACAGACTTTTTCAAAAAGGGTAATGTTGGTTCTTGATGTGAAACAGTTTTCTGTCTTTACTCAAGGTTATTTTTGCTTGATTTTTCCAATATCTATTTTGTTTGACAGTAGAAAGTTTTAAGTCACGTAGGTGTAATGTTTGTACTGCTGTACATAAAGGAAGCCAAGTCTTTTAAAGTTATCTGGTTTATTTACTAACAGCATCAGTCATTATACCCTCAGGTTTCTACCCGCTCCGGTCTGTGTCTTCTTCGTGTACCATTCTCTTTAATCTTCTTGCATCACCACCTACTGGTGCTGCATATCATCACAGTAGGTTGTCCTGTGTTTTTGTGCATCGAAATATTTCCAGCCACGTCTGTAATACATAATGACTGGTGCGAAGAAGCACTGAATGACACATTTAAAAAAAAACAAAAGAGCATATCTTTTAATGGCTAACATTCTGCAGGAAACAGTCTCAATCTATCTGTAAATTTGACAAATGCTGATACAAACCTCAACATATTTGCCTTACCCCATTAAATATATGGAAACGGTCAGTGTGGGAATTCTGTTGCTTCTCAGTTTTTGCTTTAGATTTGTGGGAATCAAGTCGGCCATTTAGATCCTTTTTTTTTTTTTCACAGAAATGGCTGAAGATGTCTGTGGATTCTGAGAACCCCTGTGTTCTGCTGTCGTCCCGAGAATCCAGGACCTCCTGCATCTTCCAGGCTGCGGACGAGAGGGATGAAATCCCAGGAGTGGGAGAGGAGAGGTAAGAGCTATGAACGGGGTGGAAGTCAGGCGTTAAAACAAGACCCCGTGATGGTCTGCCTCTGTCCTCCTGCAGCGTCCTGGAGATGCTGAGTTATTCCAAGTACTCGGACCTGGAGACATGGCTGTGCATGCCGTCCTCCCTGCTGCTGTCCAGGCCTCTGGACGGCACCCAAACCTCCTCTTCCTGCTCCACCCTGTCGTCCTCGCATGCGTCCAACCACTCCTCCAACTCGCCGACTATGTCCTCGTCGTCGTCGGCGGCCTCCATCTCCCGGCGCTCCATCTGCAGCGAGCCGGGAGAAACCCTGCTCAGGTAAATCATCACTTTTAAAGTCCAAATGAGTGGATTTGATTTAGAATCTCAACTAAATGGGTCAGAAACCTGTAAGTGATTGAGATTTTGGTTATATGTTTCACATTTAAAAAAAAATTAATTAAAATTATTTTATGTATTTTATACATTTTCATACATATCTTATTTAGTTTCTACATTGATATGTTCTCGTTTGGTTTCCTGTAGATCATACGTCTTCCCAAATGGCAAAAAAAAAAAAAGATTAAATCTATAACGTTTTATTGGAATAAACTTATACGATGGAATATGTAGATTTAGAAAAATTCAAATATTTTGGCATCAATTGGCATAATTTCATTTAGGTGAATTTTTTTTATGCACATCTCAAATGAAAACATTATCCTGTATTTCACAAAAACACGAGCTGATTAGTTTATTTTAATATAAAAAAAAACAAAACAGTCACAGCTGTTTTTGTGGAATGAAATGGAATCTATAGGGTGTGTGTGTGTATCTTAATTATTTAGAATATCATTGAAAAGCTTATTTATTGGAGTACTTCAATGAAATAAATGACATAAACCACACAGTGTGATGTTTGGTTTACAGCTAAAGACGACTCAGTTTCTCCGGAAATGAGAGTATCAGCTCAGGTTTTGACTGCAGGATATAAGGAAAACAATTATGATTGCAATACTATTATTATTAAATAATAAAAGGATGAGATGTGTTGTGATTATTACACATTTCTTTCTTGATGTCTTTCGACTCCTGGTGTTTGCATCAAGACCGAAGACAATTAGGTCAACCAGCCATGTGGTCACACTACCACCACCGGCTCAAACTGAAATGCTGTTAGTTTTACACTACACATCACAAGACACACACTTTTCGGAAACATCATTTTTGTGTCTCATGAGTCCAGAGAACATTTTCCAAAAATGGACGTGGACATGCTTTGACAAATTTGAGATGCCGTTTTGTGTTCTTTCTAGTCGGCAGCAGTTTTAGCCTCGGAACTTATGGATGCCATTTTGCTGATGTCTGATTGTTGAACCAAAGACAACAAACTCAACCTGGGCATGCTAGGCCTGTAGCATTTATTCTGGCTACTTTGCCAACGTTGTGCATGAGTCGTCAATGCACTGCAGTAATCTTTGGGCAGTTCACATCTGTATGAGTATTCAAGTCACTTAATCCTGTTCATGCGGAACTTATGATGTGGATGCGAAAAGGGCCTGAGGAGTCTTGATTTCTCTTCTGTTCTTGAATTTCTTTAGCTCGGGCTGAGATGTGTTGATCTTTCAGCCTGCTTCATGTTGTCAGGAAGGCTCTGCTACAGACGTTTCTCGGTTCTACTAGCTTGGCAGTGATCAGAGTTTGGCGTGGCTTGTGGAAACAACCCTAAAAATGTGGTCAATCACAGTTAATTAGAGATTTAACATGGAAGGCTGTTACTTTTTCACACAGGGCGAGGTTGGACTGAGTTGGTTTCTTCTACTTCTAAATGAAATCAACATTTGAAAACTGCTCTTTGTATTTATGTACAGTTATGGATGTACATGTCTGCATGGTCTCACTTGCAGAGGGCTTTATGTCGTTTTCTTCTGGCCCTCTGTTGACTTTAACATGGCCTGAAGAGTGAAGTGTCTTCTCTCTGGGAACATTTGTTTTCCTGCGGATCTGCTGTTTCCCAGCGTAATGACTCACTCCTGACCAGAATAAATCCTCACGCCAAACAATTATGCAGCTCTGTAGGAGACTGATGTCAGGGAATTAAACCAAAACCTGCTGAAAACCAGACAGATGACTAATAAGTTTTGCATAAAGAGGGAACTCGCTCGGGAGCAACTCTCCGGGTCTAAACAGTTTGCCAGTAAATAACCACATAATGAACCAAACAGCTTTGGGAATCTTTAACTCACAGCAGAATTTTTTATTTTTTGATTGCGCTCCTGTTCTTCCATCTCATTTTAATAATAGGAAAGTTTACTGTTGTTTGTAATCTAAAATACTAATCTGCTCTCGGTTACATAACTCCCTCAGTTACATTGGTCAGTCCAATGTATCCCCCTCTTCTTCCTCGTTCCATGCTGGAAAATGTTAGAAACAACTAAAAACAAAAAAGACTGCTTTCTAGTGTCACGTCTCATCATATGAAATATAACGGGAACTGTGAGCTGAGAGGAACGTTCCTCTGGCAGAACCTCGGCCCAATCCCCGGCAGAGACAACAGGTTCTGATAACAGCGTTGCAGTCGTGCCAGAACAAAGCCTGGCTGTAGACGGTGCTCCTCCCTCCTCCTCCTGCTAGTGGGAACATTGTTCCTCAGCGTTCGTAACGAACCCGTCTGGCTCCATGGTGATGGCCGTCACAAACGGCAGAGATAAGCTGCGCGGCGGCAGGGTGCCCGAGGGGAAAACACTGGTGTTTATAGATGCAGAGGAAATGGAGTATGAGGAAGTTTGGTCATTAGCCACACGCTGAAGTTGAGCTGGAGGAGGTCTTCAGACAGATCTGACACACGAGTCTGGAATGTGCTTTAGATGGTCCGCAGGCGGGGAGATTATTATTTTGTGTTATTTTGTTGGAAGTTACTCATTCTGACTGTTTTCATTCAAGCTGCAGTGGAGTGCTTTCGAGCATGAATGGCATATTTAAGGTCAGATTATTTTCACTTGAGGCCATGTTGGTTTGTACAGGCT
The DNA here is from genome assembly GCF_003331165.1 of Xiphophorus hellerii. NCBI lineage: Eukaryota > Metazoa > Chordata > Actinopteri > Cyprinodontiformes > Poeciliidae > Xiphophorus > Xiphophorus hellerii. Next base: position 17,260,279 of record NC_045681.1, read on the forward strand.
TTTCTCCCAATAAATCATCATCAATAAAGAAGGTTTTATTTTTTTATTTTTATTTTTTTTGCATTTATTCGGGTTATTTTCTTCTGAAAGTAAATCAGTTCTCCCTAACTTGCACTTCACAGTTACAAAGCTTTACAGTTACAATACCTTTCTGCCAAAAAAAAAAAAGTCCTTATGCTCGTTTTGGATCATTTAAGGCAAAACTGTAAGTGCAAACATGTTTTAAAGTATGCAATTTGTATACTTGTACTTAATAATTTGACAAGATGTAACTGCTGTTTTGGATTTGTGAAAGCCTGAAAAAAAAAATCTACAAATACAAAACTCCTAGAGGATTTTTCTCTCCTACTTCAACTCCAAATTGCTTTGTGCCAAAATACTTCCATGTGAAACATTTAATAGTGACAAAACTGTAGAAACTAAACAAATCCAAATCCAATACTTCTTAATCTCACTGCATCGGCTTTCAACTTTCCATTCATTAAAGCCTCGCCACATAAACTCTGATATCTGAAGCACTTGATTCTCGATTTCCTTGATTAACACACCCACGCACACACAAGCAGTGAGGTAAGGTAACACCACTGCTTGGCACTGAATACCTGAGAGCAGCAGCGTTTCTTCAGTCCTCTGTTAGTTCTGCTTCATTAGGGATCCATACAAAACCTTTCCTCACCCTCAAAAGTTTTATTCGCATCTCAGACAACACTCAGCGGTCCCCAGCTGGTTACAACTGTTCTAATGGAGGACATATACGTACGCGTCGCTGATGGACTCAGTCAGAGATGCTGAGCTGGACTGAGCTGCTGGATTTTATACTCAGGAGGAAAAATAAAAGGAGGCAGCGGGTGAGGGGATCATGGAGGAGTCTCAGCTACGTCGTTTCGGAGGACAGGTGAAAGCTAAGTTTAAAACGGGGATTTGTTGTCCTGAAAAAGTTTGACAAAAAGTTAAGTTGATTCACAAGGATTACGGGTTGATCCTTGCACTGTTTTAACGTTTCTGCACCGTCTTTGAATGCCTCAAAAGCAACTGCTGACCTGTTCTTCCTACAATCGTCTTAAACTCTTGAGACTTCTTCACAGGGTTCAGGTTAGGCTATCATCTTCTTTCTCAAATATGCATCTGGAATGAGTTTGGAATGCACATTTCCACTGGACATCAGTGGTAAAAGAGATGGTCTTGCTCTAAAATCCCCCGTTGGACATCCTGCAGTAATTCTGCCATCCCAGAAATGGACGTTAGCTTTGCCAAGAGCAACCCCTTTCCATGATGCCCATAGCTTCAGAAAGCCTGGCTGCATGGAACTGGCTTGCCTAAGTGACTCAAAGTAGACATCAAGAGCAGTCAATTAGCATTTTAGAAGTTATACCACAATGTTAACTCTTAGTTAGGTTAGTTTAACTAGTTTTAGCCTCTAAGGGGTGAGTATTTTTCTCTTCTCTGCAGGGCCCTGGACAGAGAATCGACTTTTCTCACACCTGCCTTGGGAAAGGAGGCGGCGTTCCTGTCTACGCCTCTCCTGCCCATCCTTTCCTCTACGCCTGCTGCCGCTTCAGAGACCAGCTCACGGTCAGCAACAGGAGACTCCGCCTCCTGCAGCGGCGTCAGCGTCAGGAAACGGCGGCGGCTTGCTGCCAGCCCTGGAGGACTCCACTGGAACGCTGAAGGTCAGAATAACAGGACTCTCATCATGTAGAGAGTCAGAGCATCGGTGAATGTCAACAGAAAGGACATCGTCAGTCAGGGATCTGTACTAGGAACACTTCTTTTTCCTTTACTTATTACTTGATCATTTGAACTTTGTCTTTTGCTCACAAACTTCACCTATCTTTGCTTTTAAACCACACAGTTTAAAAATTCTAATCACATTTTTTATGTGAGAAAAGTTAAAAGGTCTTCAAAGTTTAGCAGATTTTGTGTTTCAAAACTAAGCAAAGAAAATCAAAGATTTGTATGAAAGGACTTCATACAGATCAGCCATTGCAGAGACTGAGTTTAGCATGGTAAAATAAATAGAATTGGGAGGACAAATAAACCAGTTTTACAAAATAAAAAGAGAATATAAAAATATTAATCTTAAAAACATGACATCCAAATGAAGAAACCTTAAAAAACAAACAAAAAAAACTCTTCCTTGTGAAACAGAGAGTCACCTCATTTTATCTTGACATCCAGCTCTGTCACTAGGATGAAAAGAGTTTTGGCAAAAAAAAATTTCATTGGACACAGGGTAACAATAGGTCGGTTTTGAGTCTGGCCCACCTACCCAATGTTAATAATTCTCTTATACTCCATCAGAAGGTCTGGGAGTCTTCGTCGTTTGTTGAAAGAGAGAAGCAGAGGCGAGGTGTTGATACGATGCAGAAGACGGTTCAGGCTTTGGTGCTGGAGTCTCTGTGGCTGTTTACTCTGAGCGGCGCTTCACTTCCTGTGGGAGTCGCTCTGTTCTTTAGCTCCACCCTGTTGGAGAATGATAACGAGCTTCCTGGGGAGCAGATCAGAGCAGCTGTCCTCATTTCAGCTGAACGTCTTCCAGGTGTTTCTCCGACTTCAGATTCCGTCACTCTGCATTTAGATTGGCCAATTAACACCCAGTTCGAGAAGTTTCCATCCATTCATTGTCTGCAGGAAATGTCATGCTATTTAAGGGCTTTCACTGTTTTGTTTTTATAGTTCTTTTTAATGATACATTCTCAGCAGAGTTAAGGTCAGAGCTTTGGGAAAGCCCTTCCAGAAGCACACCCAACCGTGTCCAAGTTTCAGTGCACCGGTACCACTAGCACTAAAACAGCCAATGGTAGCAGCATATTGATTGTGGAGTGGGGGATCTCCTTTTTTTAACACTTCAAGTTCATGGTACCATTGAAATTGCAGAGAAACACCTTGTGGAATTCCTCTACATTTCAGTTTTCACCATCAACAAATGCATAATGTCAACAGTTCCTGTCACGACGGAACAGAATTGCCAAACTGTTGAGTAAAGCCTTACTGAGACACCAAACTCAAGTTAGACTTTACACTGGAGAGCACAGAGGTTACAGCTAGAAGCAGAAAGCACCAGGAGCTCTTTAGTGTTTCCAGAAGAGACAGAACGCACTCTCCAATACTGGCAAAGTGTCTGGCTCATTGCCAGACATCAATTGTAAAGCATCTTTCTTTGTAGAAACAGCTCTAAAGGCTACAAAGCAGTCCTTAAAACAGAACCAGTGTTCTTAATCATCTTCCTAAGTTTTTTTTAAGCTAAGATCTTCAACTTCTGGCTGTAAACACTGCAGGGCCTTAGATTTTGCAAGCGATACGGTCAAATCTATTGACCCTGCATTCCCTAATGTACCTTACCTTTTGTTTATGATGCAAAGAAGATTGGTTTCTGTTTTTTCAGTTTTATTTCGTCCAGTGGTCACTCACTCTGACATGCTCCCTGATTAAAAAAGTTTTGTTTGGGACCACCAGATGGTGCTGTGTCTCTATCTAAACGTTGTGGACACTGGAAGCTTGGATTTAGTTATTAAGGATGGCTCAAGAGGTGACACTGTTATCTTTGATAGAGTTAGCTTTGGGATCTCCGATATTTCCTGCTGCCAACTTACGCAGAGCCGAGAGAAACTCAGACTGTGCAAGACAGACTGAACCAACATTACATCTCTGCTCTTTGTGCAGGCGCTTAATCTCCACTGAACTTTAATAAAGTGACTCCGCAGGTTTTCCAGTGAGATTAGGAGATTTTTTTTAGTCTCAGAAGTTTGCCTACCATGGTTACACAGAGTGAATGCAAACAATATAACAGTAGACCTGAGGCTTTCAGCAGGAATGAAGCGGAGATGGAGCGCTCTTCAGACAAGAAACTTGTCACACAGCAAGGTAAAATCAGTCACCTCAGATGGAACAAACATATTTATCTTTAGAGTTTGCAGTTTAAATCTATAAAAATGAATAATTAAATGGCAGGACCTGAAGCGGATTGATTTTTGCGTTTTCCAATTCCGTACAAATCGGAACAACAATAAGGAGTTTTACTCAAACTTTTAACACTTTTTTAAAACTGTGATTCTGCCGGATGGGTTGGTGTTTCTAAAGCTATTACTTCTCTCTTCAGCCTGTAACAAGCGGTACATGTTTTTACCAATGTGATAAACCCTCCTGATGTGTTTCAGTGATGCGATCGGTGTGTTTGTCAGGCAGATTTCCTCCTCATCAAACATTCATAGCTCTAACTCTGCTGTATTACCAGCAGCAGCTGTGCATGACCGGCTTCAGCGGGAGCCGCATAACACACATGTTCAGAATCCTCCTGTTGTGTCAGACCAAAGCATCATGGGAGGTGGTTTGCTATTGATGGTGAGATACTCCAAACCTTTTACTTCTAAAATATTCCGATAGAGAAGTACTGGAAGGTTTTATTCAAAAAGATTTTTGTCTTTTCAGAAAAAATAAAGAAAAAAGTTTTTGGTGAGGTTTGGTGCTTCAATCCACATGGTTCAGTGTTTAACAGGGCTCTATGGCTCCACCCGATGGTTGTTGACTGCCAACGCTTTGATACAGGATTTTTTTTTTATTTGGGGTTTCTAAGGTTTACAGAAGACCATTTACTTGTGCATCTCAACAAATTAAAATATAATTGAAGTTCATCAACTTTTTTAACTGAATAGGGTATAAATACACCACATACTATAAAAGGAAAATTACACATGGACTGCGTTCAAGCCCTTATGTCTGAATTTCAATTTCTTTGAAGATTAGAATGCTTGAACAGACCACAAAAAAAATTGTAAAAAAAAAAAAAAAAAAGGAGCTTATTGAAAAGTATTTTCAATACCTGCATGAAGTTGATCGTTTTCAAAATGTCATTTCAATCTGGGAAGACTGGAGAAGATTGATTGATCATAAATGGTAAATGGTAAATGGACTGAACTTATATAGTTCAGTCCATAACCAATCTCGTCCTTGGATAACAGAAGAAGTTGCTCCTGGAACACATTTCGATGCCTTGTTTTATCCCTGATGGTGTTCTTTGGTTGATTCGGAAGGAAGTCCACTCCATTTGAGGAGAAACAAGTTCACAAACGTATTGGATCAGAATTCTTCACTGTTGGCACCATGTGGGATTAACAGTAGCTTTTCTTTCTGCAAATGCCCCCAACTAGTCAGGAGGACCTAACCAGGTTGCCAATAATTCCTGTACTTTCTGCAAAATTCCTCTCTGTCTTTGTTGTCCTTCGCTTCCAAAAGTCATTGCTTCACTCACCCCATGCAGCGGTCTCACCAATGCATCAGGCTTTGCAGTGGTGGCGCTACTGTAGCGCCCTCTTCTTGGATGTTGGAAAACTTTCTTTGAGGTTCAGCCTCTCCGCTCTCAGAACTTCTCCCGGCGACATCTTGGCTCAAAGCGATGACTTGACTAAGTGGGTAACCATTGCTAACAGAACTTTGGAAAGTACAGTCACGGTTTCCTGTGCACTAATAAAGGTGTTTCTCTGATCAATGGTGGTAAAGAAGGACCTGAACTAAACGGAAAAGCTCTGGATTTACCGCTCCACGTCTATTGTATCCCTCATGACATCCAGGGAAAGCTCGGAGGAAAGCTGCTACTTGTCAGAATTGACAGGAGTCAGTTATGGAGGTTCCGATCCGGATGCCTCCTTTTACTGGTCCAGAACCCTTCCTTACATCCTGCAACAATCTGGGGTTTTCCCTAGAGAGGAGAAACTGAAAAGCTTTTATTGCGTTTCATTTGATTATTGAAGCTGATGAAATCTACAGAACACCAACTTGGAACAATGGCTCAGCTTCGTATTAATTAGTTATTAAATGTTTTTCAAGACAATTAAGGCAATTATAGAGTCACTTAATCTTTTTTTTTTATCTGTTTCATATAAATCCACTTTAATCGTTTTGTTTTACATATCTCCACCTCTTTATCTTTACTTTACAGACTTAGACATTCTTGGCCTTTTCTTGCAACACAGAATATTTCTTAAATTTTGCATCTTCTCATACAACAGCACTAGTAATAATAAACATCTCTCTCCCTCAGAATAATGGCAAATAAAAAGAGACATTTAGTAGACCTGTGAGAAACCGACTGTCTGAAACACTATTTTATTAAATGCAGAGTCAAGTCGATGTGACTTCCCCCAGCGCCTTTCAGCAACAAGGAAGTTCAAAGTGCTCATATTTTGTTGCATTTCCCTCAAAGCGAATGAGTTTGTGTTCTCAAATGTGAATTTGAGCTGGATCGGTTCCATCCAGAACAAACTCAGAGAGCTTCCTTTTGTTTAGCCTCTCACCGTCCTCATGCAGCTTTAATGCAGCAGCATCAGGTAGTCGGCTGCCGCGCACAACATCACCCGAGCCGCGCACGTGCGTGTGCTCACATGCACGCGTGCATGAGTTGAAACATAAAACCTCCTGAAGCAGGACGACGTGCTGCAGCTCCCGGCCCACTCGGACCTCCCTGCCTCGTTTTTTTTTTTAAAAACTGCACCGACATTTCTTACACGAATGACATGTAAGAAATGTTCTGGTTGACGTTTCACGGGAGCTTCTGCGAGCTGATTTGGTTCTGCGTTGTGTTTTGATTGCAGTACTGATTGACAATAAAGCAGATCTTGAATCTTAAATCTTGATTTGACACTGTTCTTCAGATGCATTTCTCTCATTTCCAGCTAAAAACCTTTTGAGTTTTATCGGACAGCTAAATCCACCAGCTGAACTTGTCTTATCGCAACATTCTGAAAGACAAAAATAGATTTTTTATTTATTTATTTGAAGATCATTTAATCTATCTGTTATGAGTAAATATGCAACATAAACTGCATATTTATGTCATTATTACAATTCAAAGTATGCATGAGTCATGTTATGTCTCGTTTGTTTGAGCAGTCTACCTGCTCTGAACACTAAAATGATCTCTCAGTTTATAATTTCAACATATTACTCTAATGAAATACAAAAACACTCTGTGTGTGCGTGTGTGTGTGTAGTTGTGGTGTAAAGTAACCACCGGTCTCCTCTGGTTTCTATTCTCCAGGTTCTGTGCAGCGCGACTTCTGGTCATCCGATCCTCCTTCTGGATCGGCAGCAGGTGGAGCCAGAGGAGCCGGGCTGAGTGGGAGGAGCCTCCCCCTGGGTCAGACGGACAGGGTGACACCTGTGTGGACGGCAGGTGAGCGGGTAGCTCTGAGGAAGACTTTCTCGGCCGACGACCATCTGCTGAGGCCGGCGGGCGGAGAACGGAAGCTGCTGAACCGCTTGGAGAGAGGCCGAAAGAAGCTGCGCAGCATCCATGTGAGTCTCCGATCTTAGGTTTTGATCTCATTCTGGAAATATTCATCAGGGGTTCTACATTTTTTAGCAGTTTCTTCTGATTTTGAATTATTTAATGCTTATATTTTGAAAATATTCATAAGTATTTCTGCTGTTATTCTATCACTTTTTTATAATAATAATAATAATAATAGTAATAATAAAAATAATAATAATCAGTAGAATATTCTTATTCTGAAATTATTCACCAGAATTTTCTCATACGCCCAAAGTATCAATGTTTGCCTTTTTTTCCCAAAAATATTTAAGGTTTTGCTTTTATTTTGAAAACATTCAGCAGAGTTTCTGCTTTTACTCTCAAAACATTCACTGGACTTTCTGCTTTTATTCTGAAAATGCTTACCATAACTTCTCCTCCTATTCAGAAAACGCTTAAGTTGAGCTTTTAGCTGCAGTTGTGAGGCAGTCTCTATTCTGGTGTAAAAATCTAATCTGAGAAAATCCTGCCGTCAGAGGGAAGGTTGTGTTTGATCTGCTCATTTTTTTTATCAGATAAGTGTCGTTTTGTGCTGAAAATCTATTTCACTAACTAACGGAGTACAGTCGTTGCAAAATCAGACTTGTGACGCAAAATGAGGATTTTCTTTTTGAGCCCGTCTGTTCTCTGAAAGTTTAATTGGCTTATGACACCAAAGGAAAAAAAAAACCCAGCCTTTTCTGAGCTTTGCAAAGGAAGAAACCTTGTCAGTTTTGCATAATACTGGAAATATTCATCAGGGGTCTCACCTTTTAAATCAATCCTTTGAAAGAAATCAAATCACCTCATTTGATATTTGTTTATCTTTTGTGTTTTTTGGGCAGTATCTCTTTCTTATTACAGTTAGATCTCTTTTATTTTCCCATCAACTTTTATGTGTTGAATCATCTGCTTCAGACCCATTAGTTTCTCCACAGCTTCTTCTTCCTCTATAGTGAAGAAGCACTGAGAAGAATAAAGCTTTTTCATTACTTCGTTGGTTTGGTCACGAAAAAAGTTGCAGCTTCCTTCCGTCTTTAGGCCATCTATCCCGTCGAAGCTCTTATTGTGAAAAGGCCACTGGGAGTTTGGGATTTCTCTGGAACAATTGGATCCACAGACGGAGCGGTGGAGTCGAAGGCGCTGGCAGTTCCAGCAATTAGATCGCTTTAGTCTGGTGGTTGTCCTCAGCAGCTGTTTTCCGGCTGACTCGGCTGAGCGCCGGCTCAAACCCTGTCGCACTTCCCCTTGTCAGGACGTGACATCGTTTTGTTTGTTTGCAGCTATAACCCTTTTCTAAGCTGAACCTGGTGAACCTCTCCAGTTACACACTCTCCAGTGACTCAACCAGCCTTCTGGTCTCTGGAGAGACACTTTTTTTTCTCCCCCTGTCCTTTTTAAATTATTTTAAGCTGTTTTGAGCTAAATTGAGCCACAATATATCATATCAGAAACTTTCCCCAAAAACAAAAGGGTAATGACCACCAGTTTCTTAGGGCTGTCATATACATGTATGACCAGAAATCCCGATCAAACTTTACAGTCGATGAAACATATCCGTCTCCTTTTTCACTACTTGAATCAGGAAGTATCTTTAGTTGCTCATCCTGCTCATTGCGAACAGCACGTATTTTCATACTTTGGCTAGATTCAGTGTGAAAACACATGGGAAAAACGTTTACATCCACTCATCGTGGACACAAGTGTTGCATTTATTTTTCTGTTTTAATAATTTATTTGAGCCATTCTTTCCCAGGTCAGATGATCTTCTAATTTTGTCGCTCGTTAATACAAATAATGACTCAGCCAATCACGCGGCAGCAACTCAATACATTTGGGAAAAAAAACAAAAACAGCCGTATATTAGCAAGGTGAGCCTGTTAAAGTGGCCTGTGTATAACTGCAATGATTTAAACAACAGAACTAGATTCCTTATTTGGATTTTAGCGTGGATGTTCTTTCACAACAGTCCAGCTCTGTGAACCTGATCACCTCCTGAGGTTACAGCATCTGTTGCCATGGCGATACGGACAGGTGACAGGTGAAGCTGAAGACATCCCCGCTGACTCAGCGGAGGCGTCTGTGTGTAACTGATGCTTTCACCCCAGTTTTCTAACTTCTCCTGGCATTAGCAGGACAGAATTAGACTGATCAGATGATCTTAATTATAATATTACATCATTTTATTTCACTGTTATCAGCAGCATGCCTTTAAGTTTTCTTCAGCCAGCAGATATTTACAACAGAACATGAGGAAACACATATACAGTAAATTGGAAGTAAGAAAAATGTAAGAATAGCTTGAAATTTTTTTTTTATGCCTAAAACTTGCCCTACAGGTCTGAGGATAGGTTAGCTAGATAGGTCAGTGCATGGAAAAGCTTAAATGCTGTTCCCATGACTACCAACAGGAGGCACTCTCCCTCCATCTCTGTTTCTCAAAGCTCACTGACCGATCCTCTCCACCTCCGCCTGCAGCAAGCAGACCCACTGAGCTCCTTTCTTCTTTTAAAGAATTGGACGGAGAGACTTCTGGGTACAGCGCGCCACCTCCTCCCTGAATCGGCAATGTCTGGTGTTCTTTATCGTTTTTAAAAAGATGCTGCGACCCCAGCAGGTCCTCGTCTCTGAGCTGCATTACCATACGGCCCAGACGTTGAACTCCGCAGATCCGACCGCAAAACTGTGGGAGGCCCGCTGCTCCGCAGTGATCCGTTATGTTTTAAATATCAGAAAATGCTGGAAATGTCTACAAATGTCCAGAAACCCTCGGAGAATCCAGATGAGGCGGAAACAGGACTGTAATTTTCCGCGGCGAGAGGAAACCAAATTGCTTTTTCTGTACAAATGGAGATTGAAAAAAAAAAAGTCTTGCTTTTAATGTCAGACTGAATAAAAAATAGATTTTAATTTTACATCAGTGCTATTTCAAATCATCCTGAACTGTTATTTCCCTTCCGGAGTGTGGTTGCCACTGATTGAAACAAATTGTTGACGGATTTAAAGGTTAATGGAAATACCTTTGCTGGAAATATATGGTGCTTTGAGGCAAAAAGATGAAATGATTGAAAGGCTTTTCTTTCTCTTTGCTAGGTCAGGTCAGGTTTCGCTTTGTGTTCAGAAATACAGTAGTTTCAGTCCAGAGAAGGACAGATAAGACTACACACAAGTCAAACTGGATGGAATAATAAAATGTTGGTTTGATCATTTTACAAATGCAATGAAAACATAATTCAAATGACGATTAAAACATTGTATCTAACCCAAACTATGTATGCTTTCTCACAAAAACCCATCTCCAAGCCTCCAACATCACCAGGATTTCCAAACTTGCATTAAGTTCCTTCCATCCCTTTAGTCTTCGAGTAACACATCCAGGATAGCTTGACCATTGTCTTCCTACGCAACTCAGTTCGATTCTTGTCTCTCTCCACTGCTCCATCTGGGTTTTCTCCCACCGTAGTGGATTTTTCTGATAGAAATTCAACCGCACCAGTCAGCGAACAGAGGAAGTTGAGAACAACGGCGTCTGCTTTAGAATTGCAGCCTGCCTGTAGTTTTAGCAGTGGCAGCGGAGGAAGTGAACAAAGCCGTTCGGTCCGTGTCGGCCGCGCTTCCAAATATTCAACATTAACAACCATCTTGTTCAGTTTGGCGCATCTCTCTTCGCAGTGGAGGATAGCTGTTTATAGCGCAGGTAATTCCCGGTTAGCTTCATAGTACTGAGCTGGTACGTTGCATACGTCATGGCCAAACGTTAGCGGCTGGGTAAAATTTTAAATGTCAACAGAATCAACACCCCCAGCGAGCAATTGTTTCTCAATAGTCGAGGATCCAGACCCTTTTGTACCCCTAGTGGATCACAAGGTTCATAGGTCAAATGGGATGGTCCCAACTGGGAGTTCTGAGACTGTGATGGGGTCTACCTTTCATTTAGAGGTGCCTGGAAAATGTTTCAAGGCATGAGTCCTGAAGGTTTACTGATTAGATGTTTGGGCCAAAGATGGCTTCTGCTTCTCTTGATGTAGACGATGATGTTCCTCTCCGTATGTGTAATCTTCTTCTGTCAGTCAGGATCCTTATCTCAGGACCCCAGTTGAGGTTTGGAAATATTGTTGCACCACATTCACCTTCCTGTTCTTATTTGAAAGTATTATCCGCCTCAGATTGAGTCTGATAGTATTACCATTGGGTAACACTGTCAGAGACCAGGTGGTTGGATTGCCGGTTGAGTCTACAGTTATTACAGCTGTGGAGCATGAGGGCACCCAAACTAAATCTATAGTGAAGGTTTCACTTCACCAAGACTGATACTGCAGAATGCTGAACACTAGATCCATAGTCACCCAGTTGCATTTTCGGATGCTGATCCAGAGATCCAGGAGATCAGATCAGACAAATGGACAAATGGACATGTCTTGCAACTTCCAGATTGCAAGACGACTACCCGATAAGCCACAGGGCAACGGTATTGAACCACTACAGACAATCTGTTTTGCGAATATTGAAAAATAAAGTAAAAAATGAATGTAACCTGTAGCCCCAGGTATGGTTTTGGAAGCGTTATCCTGTTCAATAAAGGAACACTCTTCAGTGTTAATCCATTCACTCTGTGACAATGTTTCTGCTCCTCGGGGTAGTCTACCTGGTTACTGCTTGTTATGTTATTGGGCTGTTTATTTCCCAGTCTGTCCTCTAACAGACTGGATTATCATAATCCATCATAAAGCTCTGTGAGACTCACCTTATTGGAGAAAAAAAATCTTCTTTTTTCTTTTTTAAATCTGTCAAAGTGACATTTTTGGCCTTGTTGTGGAACCCTGTCCATGTCTCAATGAGTCTTTAGACATCCGCCATGAGGAACCCTGTACTGAAGCCTGCAACTTATCAACCATCCTACAATTAATTGGAGGGAAACTCCAAACTGAGCAACAGAGCTGAACATTTCATCTGGATTAACAGCCAAGATGTCTGCAGTAGCTGGATAAAAAAAACAAAAAAAACATGAAATGATTCTTGGTTCCCAGTTAAGGTACAGTTCAGGTTTCTAGTACCTCTCCTGCAGGTGTGTTAGACAGGATCGATGAGGCCGTGTCCCGCTTTGTCCAGCTTCTGGGACGGCGTGGAAAGGAGTTAGTGTTCGCTGAATCTGAAGTGTTGAAGTCGGGCACAGGAGGGATTTGTGTTTGTGTTCTGTTTACTCATTTTCTCTGCCGGCTCGCCATCTCTCTGTACACACACACACACACACACTTGCACAGTGGTGCATTAAGCAGTCTTCCTCCCACGGGGCTAATCACGTCAGGGCACAAGTCAAGCAAGTGTTTCTGAACATCCATTAAGCTGCTTCTCCGCACCAAATCCTCCATGAATCACCCACCCATGAAATATTAGCTCCATAAATTCGGCCTGCCATCTTATTGAGCTTAATCCCTTAAAAAAAAAACATGAAGCGAAGCAAATGATTGGTGCCTCCCCCGCCTCCGCCGCCACCCTTCCACCTCAGGAGTGTGTGTCTGCATGATATGAGAAGGCTGGATAAACAAATGTGGGGCTGCTGCAGTTACTCCTGATGTTGTACTGCTGCTACGACCAAGAGCCACAGACAGTTCCCAGTAGCTTCTTACTGTGAAGAGCTGCAAGCCAGACCAGTGGGGAGACTGACCGACTAGATCGACAGCCTCATCTTTTTACATTATGTGTATAGCATTTGGTCAATTAAGGGATCTTTAAGTAGTAATGATGTACAACTCTTTAAAATTAAAGTTGGAGATGAGATTAACACATATTATGCACATTGCTCTGGCAAGGTGACTTAGGGGGCGGGTCCACTGTCTGTTCTTCCATCTGATTGGTCTGTAATCGCCTTAGTTCATTGTGAGCATTATTAAAAGTTGATGGAAAATCGGTTTTCATTGGTAACACACCGAGAGTCACTAGCAGTACTTTAACTTCAGTGATTTCAGGCTATAATTTATGCACTGTGGATGGATGAATGGACGGATAACTTTTCTCAGTTCTGTTTTGCTTGTTTAATATCTGGAGTATATCCTATTAATTCTAAACATGTCATCAAAACACCCATGTAAAAAAAGCCCACTGGATCCAGTTTTATTTAGCAGCTACCAAGATCAATTGTGCATATTTTGTGTCTTTTAATACTTCAAAGTGTTGGATGTCAGTAGCTGCATGTGCATCGAATCCAACGCAATTTCTTGGCGAATTTTCTCGAGTCTGAGTTTAGAACCAATCCCAGCACAGCAACAATCCCGGTCATCATTTTGGATGTCGTGATGACCAGAGAATTTGTTCTTGCTGTCCTTGACCGCAGTGCAACTTTTGCTTCTCAACAGGCTTTCTTCTTATCTGGTAGAGCGTTTTCTTTTTCTGTTGTTACTTTAGATGCATTTGTTTTTGGTCACGGGGTGACTCAGGGATCAGTTCTTGGTCATTTTTTCTTTAATTTGTGTGCTTTCTCTATGCTCTTTCTTCAGGCAGCTGACAGATAGTTTTACATAACTTCCTGTCTGCTGGAAACATGAACCTAGTAAATCAGGTCTTAACTTACTTCGATGATGTGAAACAGGGGCTGTCCTGGCACCTTATAGAGTTGAAGGACAAAATAGAGATTTTTCCCAGACAACTTTCTAAGATGAAAATCCTTGAATTCACTATTTTCTTTTTTTAAAAACTCTGTTTAACCTACAGTTTAATTTGAAATAACTGTATTTGAAGGAATGTAGAAGGAAGGGAAAAAATCAAGAAATGTACCAGAAGCTTATAAATTAAAAAGAGAGAACTTTAAAAGAAATATGTCAGAACTTCAGAGGAAAATAAATGGCATGACAAACCAAAGAGAGAGTAGGCTAACGTTTTCTTTATTAAAAGAAAAAACATTACTGACATATTTGTTAAAACATTAAGTCAGCATTTCTATTTTTATTATTATTTTTTGTTAGTCTGGTGTAAAATTCTAATCTTGTAAATGTCCAGTTTTCATTAGCATTATGCTGAAAATCATTATAGTTATCAAAAACAAAGGGCTGAAAACACTGTAAATATTGTATTTGATGCTGTACTTTGTGAATTATGTCAGTGACATGAATTAACTTCTCAGTAATGTTAAGTATTACATAGAACTCTAAATGTATTCATTTGGTTCCTTTTTTTGTGCCAGTTTTGTAAAAACAAGACATATGCTTAATATATCTTTGAGTTTTAATTCGTCTTCCTTCCCAACTTTGAGCCTGGCTATTGGCCGGCTGCAGCCAGCCGGCCACAAATCCAGCATCCAGCTCTCAGAGGTGCCAGCGGCCGGAGCCCAGGGGGCCCAGCTCAGCCTGGTCTGGCTGCAGCGTCCTGTTGCGCCAAGCTGTGAATGCGGGCATTGCTGCAGTAATTAACCTGAGGAGAGGCCAAGGGGCCGCCACAGAGCGGGCTCTGACGCGCCTCAGAATAACGCCTTGTTCAAATTAGCATGATGAAGTGAAGGGACGGCCTGGAGGGAGGGCAGGGTTTGGAGAGGACATGGTCTGGGGGGCTCAGCTGGCTGTGGTCGACCTGGATTCGTGTGTGTGTGGGTGTGAGAACAAGGTTACATCAGTTCAAATTAGCAGTAAACCTTGACAGGCAGATTGACTTTCTGTGTTGACTGGAGAGTATTTATGCCGCTGAAGGAGGTTGTGTGAGATTGGACCGGGGTTGGTCCACTGAGGAGGTATTCTTCACCACTTTCATTCGTTTTTTTAAACCTGAAATACAAACGATGAGCAAACTTGACTAAAAACACGACTGACAGCTCAGTTATGTACAAGCAGAACTGTTGTTTGACCATAAAAATTTTTTAAGTGTTTCTAATAAAGATAGATTTTTTTTATGAACAAAAAAAATAAATTGCATCCTAACATGCAAATATATCTGGAAAATCTCTAGTTAGTCTACTATAGAGGCAAAAACTCTTTCTGAGCTGCAAGTTGAAGTAAATCAGGTTTTTAAATGTTGGACACAAACACCCGGAACCTCCAGATCCTAATTCCTGGCTGTTTTTGGTGTAACCCAAACCAAAACCACCTGGAGCTTTGGCAGGAAACCCGAAAGTGGTTTAACTTCCAGTTAACTATGTGGACGGCGCTGCTGCTAACGCAGGCTAAAGATGGCACCGTTACATAACTTCAGAACAGCATCACGACTGAATGGAACTCAATTCAAACATATACAAGGACAGTGTGGCTGTGAGGAAAGTGATGTGCTGTTGAACTGCTTATGGGGTCGATCAGATGAGGACAAAACAAAGTCGGGGGCCTTCATTTTTTTCATTTTTTTTCTGGGGTTTCTTTTTTGTGCAGTTTTCGTTTCCAGCTCCAGATTCTTTCATCGCTTCAAACTCCAGCGTATATGCCATATTTCCAAAATTTGGAGAGAACAAGGAGCAATCTAAACCAAATGCATACTTGTGAAATATGAAACCTTAAACGTAAAAAAAAATAGAGAGTGACTCAAGAAAAACAAAAGTACCATTTGTTATAATAGAGCATGTCCCCTTATGTTATTACAGCAACTGCGTTGTCTCTCTCACTCTGGATAAAATGAGCTGCAGTTTGTGCTTATCCACATGCTCATTTCAGCCAAAGAGTTCTTTCAAGGATCGCAATAAATGCAGGCTGCAGCTGCGTGCTGCGCTGACATTCAGCTGTTTTCTCAGCAGTGCAGCGGGTTCAAGGCAGATTACTTTGTTCTCCCGGTGAACTCGATGTTTGGTGGGTTAAGTGGTTAGAGAAGCCCATGTGTGTGTTCTTACATTAAGTCTGCCTCTGCGAACAGACGTCCCTCTGTAGACACAATTGGCCCCCGAGGGCCCGAGATGTCCCAAGAGACCTCTGGCTGCACCTTTATGACTCCGGTGGTTTAACAGCACAGAGAAGCGCAGCTTGTTTTTAATCGTAGAAGTTGTTCAAATGAATCTTCTTTTTTTTTTATATATTTAATTTTGATTTGGTTTCAGAGCAATCTGATTTATTAATGTGAATCCTTCTGAGTGGATCTTTGTGAGTTTTACACTCTGAAAGATGCAGAATGAAGAATTATAGGAAAACTCCAAAGCTTTTTCTGACGTTTGGGAAACCATTCGGCAGACTGTCAGGATATAAGTGGAACTCTTTGAACCATGTTTGTCCTGAATGACTGATTTTATGTAAAGTGTCCAGGAAAGCGCTTTAAAAGTCCCTTCATTTCCTGATTTTATCTGACATTTTTCACTGGCGGAAGATTTTAGTTTGACTACAATGGCTCTTAAACATGAACCATAGCTCTCCCAACTGTGAACTGCTTATGTTGCTAAAATGAAATGCAAATAATTATTGGCTAAAACGGAAATAAACTGCTAAAAATAGCAGTTGTTTTCTTTTAATATGAAGCGGGTTATTAGCGCGGCCGCTTGACGTGATCCTGCACAGCGACTGATCATTTTCTTCCCGTTTTCTCCGCAGAGCCTGGGAACACCTGGCCGATACGACAGCAGGAAAAAGTGAGTCTCATCTCCTCCTATTTCTGACTCCGTTAGCATCACATTTCTGCTCGGTTTTTCATTATCCCGTTTAAAAAAAAAATAAAAAAATAAAAAAAAACCCTTCCCGAAGCCCTGAAGTAATATGTCCTGATTTAATAAAACAGGACTGATCACCTCTGCTGTATTTTTTTTCTTTCTTCTTTTTGAGAGAGTAACCCACAAACCAGATTATTTCACTGTTATTGCCTCCCATTTCCACTGCCTGAAACCAGGGAGCAGGTATTTCTACCTAAATGTATCAAACCTTCACTTTATTTTGAGAAAGTGTTCCAAAGGTTCAGTGAAATCCGCAGGTGATTCATCCATCTTCATAAAATACCCTTCACTGCTCTCTTTAAGCTTTACCATTACATCTTCCTCTTTCGCGTCTTGCCTATTATGACCAGCTAGAAAAAGACTTTGCTGCTATTTTATCATTCTGAAAGAAACAATTCATATTCTCCAAATGAAATGCAAAAGTGTTAGTTGATAAATGAACTCGACTAACACTATGGGAATATGGGAAGTGTCCGGTTTGTGTCCAGGAGAGGAAGTTGTGGCACCTGTTCCCATGTCTCATAATTACTGGAAAATAATTACGGGACTCCCCTTCAACACTATTGTTTTTGCACGATCTTGTAAAGCCCAACAATACAAAGTAAAAATAAAAATCTAATATACCTGAATCAATGTGGAATGTGTTTGCCAGGACCACATTTCTGACAGATATGTACCAATCCACTTCAATCTCCATCTCTACAAAGTTAAATGACTATCAGTCTTCCAATATTAGGCTTATTACGACATTGACTATGGATATTAAAGATTATTTTTGGTCACCTTATTCATTTCGGTGATATTTTCCACTTGTACCTGGGTTTTGGAGAGGGGCCACTGCTGTCGCGCAGGTCGAGGCGCAACCCTATTAGAAATCACAACAGTGCCACCAGCTGGAGACGTTGAAACCTTCACGAAGTAAATAAAACAGGGGAAAGCGCCTACGTCGTTTTAGAAGTAATAACTTCATTATGTCATCATTTTAGAACTCGGTATGTCCGTCTAGATAAAAATCCAGGTTCCTTCCATCATCATTTCCACTCTGTTGTTAGACATCACCGTGTCAGGTTGCAAAGAAAGCCAGGAACAAAATGGGCAGAAAGTAGATCAGCACCACGCCGCATCCCTGCACTGAATCAGGTGGATTTTAACACGGTGACTCCAGAACCAGAACATTCTGTGACTCCCACGCGGCTAATGCTTCTTTGTAATTCCGTAAATGCCGGTTTCCACGGAGAGCGCAACACATCAAACTTCACCCCGTGGGGTTTGCTTGAGTGTAAGCATGCACTTTAAAGCTCACACACACACTCAGACATTTAGGGGCCCGAGGTAGCTATTAACAATAATGGCCTCCGGCTACCGGTTGCCTTGGAAACGGAGGCGAGAGGAAACAAAGGCATGTTTGGAGGAGCTGATGAGTCGCAGGGAGTTCACATCTGTCTCCTGCGAGGTCCAAAGACGCTCCCTGTGCGTTAGGACGCGGTAATCCGCAGATGATTGTGGATGAAACCGTCGATGTGCCAAACTGCAGGTGGATTTAATCAGATTACAGGAGCTCTTACTCCTAGTCATGAATAAATGAGGACAAAAATAATCCCATTCATGGTATTTTGGTCCGTTTAATAAAACGTGTGGTACATTTAGGAGGGGGTAGAAAAAAAAGAAGCTATATTCAGCCATGCATGCAGCGTTAGTTTCATTGTTTGGTTTGCTCTGCTCCATTATTAAAGATCTAGAAGATGGAAGAAAATCAATATTTTAGCTTTGATAAAGATCAAATGTTAGTCATGGCAGAGTCACAGTTGCATCAACCAGTCGGCCGATCGAGAAGCTCCGGCTTCTTTGCCCGGATGAACTAAAGAGTTGTTTTTCTTGACACAGGTGCTTCCCTGCCCCCCCTTTCCGCAAATTGGAGCTTCGGCCGCAAAGGTAATAAGATCATGAGCAGAAACCAGACGTTCCTCTCACCAGAATCTTATGCAGGTTGAGAGGGAGACTCAAGTATTCACTGATTTCAGACTTTTGCGGGCCATTGCGGCATCCTTGGAGTCTCCAGCAGAACGAGTGTTGATGATTTTGCGGATTCTAAAGCTGCTCCTAAGATTGGTTGATGATTTGAAATGAGTAATAAAATTGGTCTGTGTTATTTGGGAGCAGTTAAAACATGTTTTGCTGCAATGATAGTTTTTTTTTTTATTTGCACCATCTTCATCGAATGGTGGAACATTTGATTGGCTGATTCTTTGTTGCAGAGGTGGTAACGTCTAACAATATGGTATCCAACGGGGCAAATGCATAGTCCCTCTACTGGGACTACGTAAAAAAATAAATCTGATACATAAGTGCGCCTTCTCTCTATCCTACACCTTCATTCATCTTATCGAAACAAACTTTTTTCAGATTAGTCGAACCAGATTGGTCAGATTAGTCATAAAACCGAACCTCATCTAGGATGTCTGCAGCTTTTAAAAACGCATTTTGTTCTCAACTGTTAGAAAATGCCGTGCTCTCGCTCTACATAATTAATTTTGACAGGTAGCATAAAAAGAGGTGCATTCAGAAAGTACCTAACACGAACTCGCACGCCTCACACGGGAACAACGAGCAGCGTCGGTCGTGACCGGAAGTTTTTGAGTCATGCGTTCATCAAAGCGACGTTCGGTCTCTTTCGTCTCGTGCAGAACTCCCAGTCTCTCTCTCTCTCTCTCTCTCTCTCTCTCTCTCTCTCTGCAGCTTTCTCCTCTCCTCTCCTCTCCTCTCCTCTCCTCTCCTCTCCTCTCCTCTCCTCTCCTCTCCTCTCCTCTCACCGCTGCAGCTCTTCGAGCTAAACCCGCAGCCACCCGCCTGGTAATGAGGCATCAGGCTTCATTATCAGAGTCCATGCGTGTGTCTGAAGGCTCGTCCTTTTAAATCTAACGGAAACGGAGCTTTGCTGCTGTTTCCAATTCACCCCAATCATTTTTTTGTTCTTAAAGTGTGTGTGGGGGGGGGAGGACTCTTAAAAACTACAGTGTTGCGTATTTTTTCTGCTCGTCTTCGCAGGAAATCTGAAAACTTGTCCGTCTTGGCACTTGAGTCATGTTTTTTTTTTTTTTTTTTTTGCAGTCACAGTGAGGATGAGAGCGATGGTGTGACCCATTTACAGGGACACGGCTCCTAACTCTACACTTTGTCCTCTTCTGCTCAGTGTTCGGCTTAGTTTGAGTCCCATCTGCTGTTTCAGGTAGATGCGCTCCAGTTCAGCCGTGTGTTTGAGAATGGAGCTGCGAATCATCTGCAGGCGGCGTTAAGGCAAACATATGCGAGTTTGTCGAGATGAAATGGAACCGAACGGATACAAATTAGAAGCTTTGAGGGACACCTTCGTTAAATGCCATAAGGTTGTCCTGATTTCCTCTTGCTACACTCTGTTTTCTGTGCACCAGCTTCTTTTATTATAAACAACTCGAGGTT
Organism: Xiphophorus hellerii; assembly: GCF_003331165.1. Taxonomy (NCBI): domain Eukaryota; kingdom Metazoa; phylum Chordata; class Actinopteri; order Cyprinodontiformes; family Poeciliidae; genus Xiphophorus; species Xiphophorus hellerii. Next base: position 17,280,621 of record NC_045681.1, read on the forward strand.
TTCAGAATATAATTGAATAGGATGATTTGCTTAAAAAGATTTTCTGTTGATGTGGCCTTAAACTTGCCTTAACACCAAAAATAAATAAATAAATAAATAAAACTTCAAAAGTATTTTATAGAAAGCACTAAATTAATTCTGATCTGTTTTAAAAATTGATAGATTCATTTTTGGCGTGCCCTCGAAAAAGACACTTTCAGGAATTTAATAAAAAAATAGTTTTGGCGAATGAAAGCAGACAGCCAGAGACTTATTCTCGGCCGATCCAGGACATCTTCTGGTAATCTCCTTTGACGTACAATGCAAAGTCAACTTTGTAGTTTTACAAATAGGGTTTTCTAACTACCCAGGAGAGTCAGTACATATTAATGTACAAGAAATCAGCTGGTTTAGAATATTTGGCTGACAAACGTCACATAAATGAGCTGCAGGAGTACCTTGATTTTTCCAGGAAATTGTGGTGATGCAATTGTAACTATTGATGCAAATTCCGTCATTACTCATAAATGTTTGTGCGGACTTGCACAATTTTCACCAGTCCTTGTAACTTTTCTGCAAGTCTTACCAGTCTCGTTAACATTCTTTTTTGCTGTTGTTATTGTTGTTTTCTTCATTTCTGATCAATCACTGCAACATGGCTGAATTTTGACCAATCCCTCAGTCCGCTTCTAATGTAACTTCCTCTGTCACGGCGTCTCCTGAAAGCCAAAACTGCGAGATGAAAGAACGTGTGACTCTAAGCAGAAACATTTGCCTTATTGTTGAAAGAGCAAAGAGTCAGGAGACTTTAGACCGGGTTAAAATCAGCCGTTCCAGGCCTCGACGATCACAACAAACACATCGCATCATCCTGGAGGGACTGATGAGAGACAATTTTAGTTACTCAAACTCCACCCTTATACTCCTTCTGTCATCCTGTAACACCATTTAAGTTTTCATTTTAGGCTCCACTTCTACGAATCATCAAAAAGACGATTTTTCAGTAAAAGGTTAAAGAACAGAACCCACTCTGGAGCTCCGGAAGCTTCCCAAGTCGTGACGAGCCGCTCTAAAAGCTCAGAGCTGGAAGGTTCTGTGTTACCTGCTGCGAATCTGATTCAGCGTCCAAAATTAGGCTGATGCTGCTGAGGCAAACATTATATGCATCAAACAAAAATGAGTGTCTTAAAGCCTGTGAGGGCGCTGATTGGACGATCGGATCTCCCGACAAAAGGAGTTGGTTCAAGTTGACGGACTGTCCGAGTTCTGGACGTTTTTAATATACTTGGACAATTTAAACAGAGCAAGATTTGGTCGCTCGATACGGAGTCCCGTTGTTTCGTAATTTGAGATTACGCTCATCTCTTGCATCCAATTACATCCTCCAATGAGGAGGCTGTTTAAAATTACACCCTATTGGAGAGTTAATATAAAACTCACAGACAACAACAACAAAAAAAATGTCTGTTGTACTTGAATTTGACAGGTCATTTAAAATGACCAGATTATTCCATTAAAGAATGGCAAAAAGACATGAATGCTAAAAATGGAAAAATCAATTGGAATACAACCTGGGTTAACATCGCTGGATCAACAACCATCCGCTTCAGTTTTTGTCGTCACACATTTTAACACCTCAGAAAAGGTTCGTGATGAAGCCAGCCCCTCATCCATACACTGCAAAAACACAAAATCGTACCAAGTATTTTTTTCGTCTAGCTTCAAGTGCAAATATCTTAGCAAACTTGAAGTAAGACAAAACTAACTTACAAGTATCGTTTTAGCAAAATGTAGAAGTTTGTTTTAAGTGAATCATTTCTTAATATTGATGAAAAAGTACTAACACCACTGACAGATTATTTAACTCATAACCAGACATTTTTTCCATGTTATGAGTTAATTTATCTGCCAATGGAACTAGTACTTTCTCTTCAACATTAAGGAGTTATTTACTTAAAAAGAGGCTCTATATTTTGCTGAAAAGTTACTTTTAAGTTATTTTGTCTTATTTGTAGTGTAATAACATATTTGCACTACTAAACTATTGTTATAACTCGCATCATTAAAGTGTTATCTGGCGGCCATAAAGATTAGGGCTGATCTATGTGTTGGCAGAGAGGGTGGAGTTTAGGGTTGAGAACAGGTATTGTGAGGTGGTGGGAGGTGTTTCTGAGAATCTTTGAGCTGTTTAACAATGTAATGTCTCCCTTTTGTGCTAAAACAATTTTAAAAAAAAATTGTGTCTCGATGAATAAATAAATAAACAAACACGGCTGGGATTTCAGCCTGGGGACACTGAAGCAGGTGTTGATGTTTTCAGATCTCAGGGTGTGTGAATGCGGCGTTCCTCAGGGGAGACAAAGTGACTTGATTAGTTTCTAATTGGCTCCGAAGAGTTGGGACTCAGCCAGCAGTTCATCATCATCATCATCATCATCAGCAGCAGCCATAATGAATTCTTTCAGTTCCGTCAATTGATGGTTCATTCCGAGATTCCTGCAGCTCGGAGCGTCGGGACGGCAGGAAGCCGGGGATGAAGCATCTCTGTGATTGATGCGAGTCATTTCCTCGCTGTCACCCTCCCTCCGAGGAAAACTCCCACTCATTCGTAAACTCCTCCACACACACACACATACTATCTCCATTAAAGCAGCTTGTTCCCGGCTGAACTACAGAGTCGTGACAACGAGAACGCCTGATCAGATCAAGCAAACAGGCGAGAGGAGCTGAAGAGCAGCGATTCACTCTCTTAGTCAGTATGTGTGTGTGTGTGTGTGTGTGTTGCTGCTGCAGAACACCTCGAGTAGGAAGAGCTGCAAACACACACAATGACTTACAGAACCGGATCACTACACACCAACGGGAAACAGGGCCACGTTCTCCGTTTGAAATAATTAAACTCTCATCCGTTTCAATCGCGTATCTTAACTTCACAGAAACGTAAATTCGGTCGAGCAGTCTCATGAATTTGATTTAATGTAGTCAGGTTGCCGAGGGAACCTGCGGCGGCTTCCCGTTCCCTCCCTCCGTCCAAAGCGGCTTCAGCGGTCGAACTTTAAAAGCAGACCACGCTCCGCGCGACGGCATTGTGCGGAGCTGATCTCGTTTTCTGAGATCAATGTGCCATGTGTTAGATCTGAACTTACATCACGGTCTTGATAGACTTGAACCATTTTTACTTTGAATTTGTGAACATAAATAGTATTTAAGAGACCATACGTCAAATATTTCTTATTGGTTGTAGTTCTCAATGATTTTTATGACATTGTTCACATGTACAAAATGAGATGTTTGTTGTTTGTTTTTGTTTTTTTTTTATCAAACACGGTGCATTATGGCCAAACATTTCTAATCTGGTTCTGATGTACATCTTTCCAGAAGTTTCATGCTTCATTTGCATATCCGAGTTGCCATGTTCTTACATAGAAAAAAAAAAAGTGATTTTGCACTTCTACCTCTCCAACACAAAGCTAAACTTTTTCAGACTTTTTTGTTTTTAATTGTCAAGTCATGAACTTTAACACTGAAACTACCCGAGGCCTGCAGAACCACAGACGGAGATCCTGGTCTTTTATTATTTATTTTTATTTTTTTCTTAGTATTTCGGCGTCTTACTGTGGGATGAACCTGCTGCAACGTCCTCTCTTGGGAAGAGTAAATGTAGTCTCAACCTGTTTCCGTGTTATGGATATTTATTTTACTTTTTTTTTGGTAAAATGGTCTTGGCACTCCTCTCTTGTTGCTTCTCTGCTGTCACTGCTGATGTCTTGCCACCCAAACGCAGTTTTAAGTTTTCAGTTTGTCTTATTTTTATTTCTTTGGCCAGAAAATGTCAGCACATATACAAATGAACGCTAACATATTCGGCTCTGCAAAGCAACATAAAACTCTTTATGTTTCGCATTGATCGACGGCGTTTCGCAAACTTCGTTTTATTGACCCTGAAATGGAGGAACGTGGTATTTTCCTTTGGCTTCTTTGTCTCTCCGCTGTCAGCTTTTTCTCATTACTTTCTGTCCTCGGTTTGTTTTCCGTCAACTTCTGCAGATGTTTCAGCCAGCTGAAGGTGTAAAGCGTGCCTCAGATGTCAAACTAGTCTCAAAACGTCCTTTTTAGCAGCACATAAAACGTGATGCATGTTTTCATAAAAATAGCGTTTCTCGCCCAAGAGATGATTGAAGTAATTCTTCCAGCTTGTTTGTTCCCAGAAAACCAGAGATGCAGAACAAAAAAATATATATATATACATATATATATAAACATCAGTAAATATTTATAAGGGGTCGTTTAACTGTTTCTGCTCCCTCCTCACCTGTTGCTTTGGGCACCATGGAAACAAAATGCAGCAGCCAATGAGCCACTGGCTGCAGCCGACCAGGGGCTGGCAGGATGCCAGAGCATCCATTGTTCCATGTTTGTGATGTCAAAGCAAACTATTGTCTGGTGGTTTTGTTCTTGCTGCGGCAACTGTAGATCCATGCAGAAAAATAAATAAATAAATAAAAGAATTTTTAAAAAAAGAAAAAACAGGAAGGTTGCAGACATGACAGCAGAACCATCTGAGAGGGAGGAGGAGACCATGGATTTAACGATTCGTTCTGACCACGATCCGCAACAAAAACGGTTAGCGTCAGTCACGGTGTCTTCCTTTTTTTTTTTTTTTTTTCCAATTAAAACATCAGTCGGGATCAGGTCTCAACATTTGCAAACATTTTGTGCTCTTTCATGAACCAGTTCTTAGCAGAAAAAATAAGGTTTAGAGCTGAGATGAAGTAGGAGAAGGAACATTGAATAAACAAAAAAGGGGAGAAAAAAACCCCCCAAAAACTGATGAAACAAAGAAACAAAAAAAGAAAACCCTCTTCGGTGGAAAACAAGCCAATGCGTCTAGTTCATAAACTTTAATAGACACTTTACATAAAAGCGTGCTCTCCCTTGCCCCTCCCCCCTCTCGCCGTCCAGCATGCAATAGGCGCACTTTCTCTGTGGAGCACCTGAGGTCACACTGCATCCAGAGAAGCACAGGTCAATCATGCTGCATGCATCGTGATGCAGCTATGCCCTTTAGAAGATCATACCAGATTATTACCACAACAATGACACCAGGAGGGTCACATCTGCACGCTACAGTCTGCAGATTATTTTTTTTAATAATTTCTTCTTTTTTTTTTTTCTAGATAAGTACGGTTTCTGCCCCTCCACCAGCTGTCTCAGCCTCACTGTGGAGGCGGAATACCAAGTAAAGCTCGCTAACTCCCAAATTGCCTCATAAAAGTTCCAATAAAATCAGCAGAAGAGCAAGATGAGACAGGAGATAATATTTTTCTATCAGAAATCCAAGCTTTTTCTTTTGTTTTTGTTTCTTCTTTGTACCGAGTGCTTCTTTAGGTCTCTGCAGATCAACGACGGTGGTAGTTTTCCGCCGTAGGGACAGGGTGCAGCAGAGGGAAATGTACTCGTATTTGGACGGTCGGGGGCGGGGGGATGAGGCGTGTTGCAGTAAATTGAAGATTGTTTTGTGGCTTTTAGAGGGAGGAAAGAATTCAACAGAAATCAAGCACTGTAAATAAAGCGACGCCTCTTCCAGTCGCCGTTCTTCTTCCAGAAATAATCCTTAATAATGTCGACACTTTGTTCAGGCTGAATTCTGCTTTTAATGGAGATCATTAAAAGGTCAACAATGCGGTTGGAGATGTAGAATTTGCAATTTGTTGTGGTAATAAGACAACGGTTAGCAAGGTGCTTATCAACCATGTATGCAATCCAATGCTAAAGAAACATTTGACCTTGTTATGTGCTAAATAATAGTTTATTTATGGAACTTTTACTATATTACATGCTTGGCAGTCATATTGCATACCAAACTTGGGGCGACATGAAGTCATCGAAAGACCTTTGCTACAGAGTCGGGTGATATAGCTGTAATATTGTGTAAATTAATTATAGTAAAAGTCAAGTTTAGTCATTTTGGAACATCCTAAGACGTCCTCAAACTCCAGCGTTTGTAGAGTGTTGCCATCACTCTAGTTAATATTTAAATCATCAGTTCACATTTCTGTGAAGGTGTCACCTTGTCGAAACGGAAACGGTCCTGATTTTACAAAGGAACTCAAAATAATTGAGTGGTGATGCCGATCGTTCACTTTGCTTCTCTATGTGTCACTCACACATTTCGTCTTCTGCTTTAAAAAAACCAACAAGAAACAACACATCGGTAAATGGAGCTAAGCTAATCATCCAACTTCCTGTCTTCCTTACACAAAGCAGCTGGAGCGGCAGATAAGTCGGACAGAAAGATATTGAAATGCACCAACAGGCTCCCGTCCAGCTTCCAGGCCTTTTGTCTGGACTGCACTCATAAACGAAAACAAAGAGAGTCTCTGCGGTCCGACGGCCTCCTCCAGGACCTGCTGGAGGGTTGGCTGACCCGTTTAACGTTGGCTCCGCAAAATGCAGCAGCTATGTGAACACAGCACAGGTGTGAAACCGCATCACTGTTCAAAACCGTAGCCTTCGTGGAACAGAGGTGAAAACTTGTCAGTGGGGTCAGATCCGGTGTCAGTAAGCTGGACTAACTCTTCTGCCCTGCAGGCTCCTGATTGGTCATTAGTTTTTAACCTTATTGACCTTTAACCTTTGATCGAGTCAAATCACACTTTTCAGCATCTGATGCCTCTGGTGTAACTACTTTTGAATGCATTTTCTGGCTCGCAAAAGTTTCACTCATTTGTCAGATTACTTTTCTATTACATTCCTCCCACTCACAAAAATGATTTTATGATTTCTAAAAAACAAAAAAAAAATAGCAAACATACGTAGTTCTACAGATCATAGTCGGTTTTTCATAATCAAATTGGAGCAAAATTTGTTTCATCGTTGACAGCAAGTATTCATCTGTGGACATCTGGAGGTGAAAGGTTTCTACACATGAAGGGGAAACGGCGCTGTCGCCTGATGATTGAAGTTTTTACTATTTTATATCCTATAATTGCATATTTTAGACTGCGTGTGCACAAGTACTCAAGAGAAATAATCAGCAGGAGGAATGTGTGCTGGAGTTCTGGATGATAAGAAAAGCTTCCGGAAGATCCAGATTGGTCTTTCGGCTTTACAAAGCATGTCTGTAAAAACTTGTAAGTAAAAGAAAACGTATTATAAAAGACCGTCAGACACATCACAGCTGCCATCTCATCGCTTGATGTAAAACACGTTACATCAAGCTGGTTCACAAACGACTAAAGGAGAATTTTATTCTGAAGGATTCTGTCATCCTCTATGAAATTCGGTGGTTGAATTTTTTCTTTTCTTTTCAAGTGACGCCGAGTCTTGCGTGGAGAAAGCGACTTTCTGTGAACTAGATCCAGACATGATTAGGTTACATTGGATCGATGGTGGCTGTATAAAAATTTGAATTTTTGGTGCGTTTTTGACCAAATGTTTTGAGTCCTTGCTCACCGAAAGTTCCAGGAACTGAGTGAGACGAGATTTCTGCTCAGAAACATGTGAAGGTGAGAGGGACATCATTAGAAGCTGCTGCTGCTGCTGCTTGGAGGTGTTTTATTCTCAGTCCGAAGGACAGGACAGTCTGACACCGAGCAGCTGAGACCGGAGAGCGCTTTGGACTCTTGGACAAACATGACTAATTTACATGTCCTCTAAATCTGCAACAAGCTGTCTATCTGTTGATTAGATTCTTTTTTTAAAAACTCAAATATGAATAAAATCCTCTTTTCCGAGAACCAGGAACAGATGAGTGAGTTTGGGTTGAAGGGATGTGTGAAAAGCTGCAGGAACATAGCTTTTTTTAAAAAAAAGGTGTTTCTGCTGAGATGGATTTGGATGTTTTCATTTGCTCTAAATCACAACAACAAAGCCTGATGTCCTGTGAAGGTTATAAATTAGTGTCTGTGTATTTATTTATTTTTTTGGCTAGAAGCTAACGGTCACGTCGGTGCAGACATCATTAGGAAGAAGGACGAGTCTGGTGTTGGGATGTGAGGCTTCGTGCTTATTTGCTCCAAAAAACGACCTAAAACCAGCTTTTACTCCACCGAATACAAATAAGTTTGAGCACACGCAATTTTCATGTCTTATTAGTGTTTTTCATGTTACCCATCCGTTCCCGTGTTTCTTGTTGCATCACATCCCAGAGAAAGTTGGTCCAGTGTGATCCTTGAGATGTTTTGAAGCCATTGTTGAAGCGGTTCAAGTGTCATTTTGCCCCATTTATCTTCCACTTATCCAAGGTCAGATTGCAGAGGCAACATCCAGCAGGACAAGCAGACATCCATCTCCCCAGTTCCTTTAGTCATTTCAACTAAACCAGACACTCTCCTCTCCAAGACTTACACCTTTTACAACAGCGTCGTGACCAGAGACGCTAAGCCGTTCCGAAAAAGTCCAACCTGTAGAAGTGGCGAAAAGCTTTTTTGTAAAATCTCTTCTTTTTTTTATTTTTTGTTGCTGATAGCCATTTGGAGTCGACTCTAGTACTCCTTAAGGGTGCCTAAGAGTCACTCTCTGTACTGAACCGGTCAGAGTTTCTTCTCCAAAACCTTGGTGTAAACATTCCCAGGAAGAGGGAAAGATCTGAATCCTCAGAACCTGGAGAAAGCCCTGCGATATCTCCATCTCTTCAAAGATGTTTGTAGAAAAACTTGCAGAAAATCCCATGTCTTCCAAAGAAAAACATTTTTTTGTCTTCTTTTTTTTATTATTCAATCTACTTTTTTATTTATTGTCAGTTCCCTGATTTACAGATGAGACTTTTAAGTTCTTTTTTTTTGTCAAAGTATTGCTTTTGTTTTTTTCCTGTGGGTTACAATTAAACACGCAGTAAAAGATTGACAGCAATACTTATGATTTTAGACTGTCAGAGAAAAAGATGGGAGTTCATTTATCAAAGTCATATGTTTGCCATATTTTTCATGCATTTAAAAATGTCTTGAGTTCCACTCTAAATATTTAATTCAAAAAAATATTTCAATATTTTTAAAATAATTAATAAAAAAAAAAATTATCTTTAGCTTTCAAATGATTTAGAACGCTACATGTTTCATTTGTAAGCAGAATATTTAGTTCCTAACTAAACACTTAAATCTAAGCTAAATGTTTAGTTTTCAAGCTAATTATTCAGATTTCAAATTGCATATTTAGTTAGAATGCTAAATATTTAGCTTTCAATTGTATAAGTCTAAATATGTGGTTTGCAAACTAAATACGCAACTTTCAAATTTCATATTTAGTTAGATTGCTAAATTTTTACTCTGAAAACTAAATACTTAGCATCTGGCGTTAGCATTAGCTTGTGCTAAATATTTAGCTAAAATGGTTTTAACTAGTTTTAGTTTTTAACTAAATATTTGTCATGCTAATGAAATATTTAATTTGAAAGCTGAATATTTTATTTGAGGACAAAATGTTTAGTTTCCAACTAAATCTTTAAGTCCGAGCTAAATGTTTAGTTGTCAAACTAAAAAAACATAGCAAAAGCATAATCTCGACTGCTTGCAGGATAGTTGTAGCTCAAGTAATGTTTTTTTTTATTTTATGTATCATCTATTTATTTAGCCTATTCTGAATTTTCCTTTTTCTTTTTTACTGTAACTTTACAAACGGCACCCCATATATTTCCTAAGCATGTTCAGCTGCAGCTTTATTCTTTTCACATTTTACACTGTCTGAAGATACTCTCGTCTTACGAGAAATAATTGAATCTAACCAGATTCAAGCCTTAGAAATTTCATTGTTTCCGCCGCTCTCGTCCTTTTTACTGTAACATCCGTCTGTTTTTTGGGTTTTTTCCCCCGTTATTTGTCTTTCCTGCAGCGGCGTTCCTCTCTCCTTCCTGCGGAGCATCGGTGATCTCACCTCCTCTCACCGTCGCCTCCCCTCGCTCTGCCCCTTTTGTTCGCAGCCTTTTCACTCCACCGCTCCTCCTCCATCTCGTTCGCTCCCCTCCCTTGTGAGTGTGTGAAAGTGTGCATGCGCAGGCGGGCGGGCGTGCACGCGTGCCGATGCACCCGCTGGCGAACAGGTGTTTGAGGCAGAGCTCCAAAGCCAGGAGCGAATAGATAGCGCTCGCTCCCACCCTGGACCCGCTGTGGAGACTCCTCTCCTCCTGCAGAGATGATCCGGAGCACCGGTGAGACCAGCCGGGAGGCATCAGTCTGAGAGGTTTAACCCAGTGGAGGAGGCTGGAGCGCTGGGATAAATCTGCTGCTCATCCTCCTGCTGGTTCCTACAGTGAGTATGGGAGGAAGTTGGAGAGGATTCAAGCCGGGATCGGTCCGATTCTGCAAACTGAGTTCTGAGTGAAAGGGTGTATATGTGTGTGTGTGTGGAGCTAAAACCCATCGGTGAGGTCTTGCGTAGGACCCTCAGAGGATCAAGAGCTGATGGGTTTTTTTGGGGGGGGAGGGCTTGCTGCAGCAGTCTGTCAGAAGCGCGGGCTGCACCTGTTATGCAAAGACACTTGTTGAGATCAGAATTCATCCTTTAGTGTCTCCAGCGGGAGATTCTTTAAGCAATTTTTTCCCCTTAGGAATCTGAAAGAACCCCGTTTGGTCTGAGTTTTCTTCCTTTCTGTCTGGGGAGGGAATGCGAAGAGGGCGGAAGCCGTCGGAATTTGATTCCCGTCTCTTCCCCTGTTTCTGTGCGTCAGGTCGGACAGTAAGATCTCCCGCTTGGCTCAGCGGTGGAACCAGAGGCCAGCAGGAGATGCTGTGATCCGAGACCCGAAGCCCCTGTACCCCACAGGAATCTATCGATCCTCACTCAGCCTGGACAGGTGAGCGTACACACACTGATGCACACACACACCCCTACACGCACGTGCACACGCGTTTGCTGCTCAGAGTGCAAACTTCTGTTGCCGCGCTGGCGACGAAGAAGTTCATCCTCACTTGTGAAGACGTAGCTTTTTGTCCCCTGTGGTGCGCTCCGGTGATTTACATTCGAAGGGAACCGGAACGACAAAAACACAACATTTTCTGTTTGTCATCTCTGCATCACTTCAATGTGAGTAATCAGACAAAGAACACAGTGTTCTGCGTGTGGTGATGGAATATTCACTGTTAAAATAAAATGCAGCTCTTTCCTAGAGTTTATTTTAAGGTCCAGAAATCATGTGACATGTTATAGAAATCCTGGTGAAGGAAAATATTTGATTTTGTCTCCCTGGTGGAGATTCGGTCAACAGGACACAAAACTTTGAGTCAGCAGCTGAACATTCTCGCTTTGTAAAAATCACCTTATATAACTTTTGAGGAAGGAATTAAGCCGAATTTCTGAAACAACCCAGTCTAACAAGATGTTCACGGGAAACATCAAGCCAATCAGACAGATATATGCAGCTGGAACTATCTAAAGAAGGTAAATCAGCACTGGGTGTAAAGAAAATTTTTTTTGGAAACTCCCAGCTAGTTTGAGCTACACTAAATGTTCAAGCTGCAACATGGGAAGGTCCAACGGACCAAGGAAGGCATTGAAGCATCAAGATTTGAAGCAATCCTCCGGAGAATAGAGATTGAACAATAACAGAGCCTAAGGACGACTGAACAGACACTATTCTGGAGGAACTCTGAGGGAACAACAACAAAGAAAAAAAAAAACAAAAAAACATTAACACCTGAACAAGGATCCAGTGAACTGATTAGAAACAACTCATGGAATGTGAATAGTTTAGATGAAAGTCATAAGAAAAGTCATGGAAATGGCTCCGGAACACTTGTTCGGTGCCAACATCGTACGTGAAAAGTTAAGTCACAGCCACAGATCTGAACAGTTTAGGTACAGAAGCAGGGCAGATGGAGGTCAGGACATCTACAGGAAATACACAGCTGGACCTTCTCTCATCCAATCAGAGCACTCCGACTTCAGGAAACACGGAAGAACATGGCAGACAAACCATTCAGACGTCAATCCTACTGGACGTTTCTGGAGACAACTTTAAAAATGACCAAATAATTCCAGGTCGGACGGCTGATACGTTAGCTTTTAGTCCAGCATTGGTACAGTCCGCAAAGAGTTCAAGAAAAGTCAAAGGAGTTGGAACAAATAATTCACTAGGATGTTTTTTGTTTACTTTCATGTAGTGATTTGTTTTTCTGTATTTGACCTGGAATAAAAAGAGATGCGTCACTAATTACAAGATTGCAGTTTAATTTGAGTTACGTTTTACAAAGCCAGGATGTTCAGCTGAACAAACAAGTTAAATAAAACAGCTTGCCATCGTATCGGTAATCTTTGGTCAAATTGCTGACTGGACGTCCTCAAAGAGCTGGGGTTTTTTGTTTTGTTTTGGGGTTTTTTTTAAAGAAATTTCAGAATTATTTGCTATAGATGTCTGGTTTGTGTCCTTTTTAAAAGCTAGATTTACATCCAGTTGCAATGAGTCGGGATTGTCCTGATTCACAGATGTCTGAACATTGAAAACACAGAAGACTGGTGGCAAAACATGAATTTTCACAATGAAACTGGATTTTCTTATTTTTATTTATTTATAATTGTTTTTATTGTGGATGTAGTTGGTGCTGCTGAGATGTTTCCATTGGGGTGTCCAGACTTTTCAATGTTGCTCTGCCATGTTGAAATTCCAGGTTGGGAAATGCTATACTGCAAGTGTATCTCAAATTGGAGAAAGAACTCCATATGCAAGGATGCTGCAGTCCCATATATCCTTGGTGTTGGTGGGTGACTGCTGGCTGTTGTTATGCTCCTGTGTTTAAATTATTCACAGGAGCACAGATTTTTTTCTGCCCTTATTCAGCCTGAGCCAATAGCCCACTTAACCCTACTCATCTGCTGCCATGGTTACCTCCCGGTTTGATTCGGGGAATAGGTTAAACTGCTGACCCGAGCTGCGTTTTAGGTGAGCACACAAAGAGCCAATCAGAGGGATCTGCAGTGTGTGTGTGTGCATGTGTGTGTGGGGTCAGGTTATTCCTCGTCTTGCGAGGACACGTCTTTATATCCTGACTGCACAGCTGTTTTATGAGAACGAGCGGTCGCTATAAAGTTATAAACGCTGCGACGTGAATCATTAAACCCAGAAACTTAGAGGAAGGCCTGGTTGTATTTGTGGAGACTGAGACCAAGCATGGGGGTAAAGGGGCAGGAAAAGTCACCATCGCACACAGAAGGTTTTATTTTTCACGCTATATGCCTGGTTCACGGGGCAAGATTTTCAAATTGTGGGCTGATTTTCAAAACCAGAGAGAGCGCTCACGTGACGTTAAAAAGTCTTAAGGTGGAACAGGTTCGGTCCTACAATGTGTGTGGGGTAACACTCTACGCACAAACCGGTCTCAATCGCCAACGTTCCAGGTGTCTGATGGGAAATCTCGCAAAACTCCTACGTAACTTCAACGTAAACAAACATGGCCGACTGGGAAGAAGCAGTTCAATTCAGTTTATTTACATGGTGCCAGTCTGCACCAAAATGTCGTCTCCAGCCTCTGTCCAACAAACTAATTTCAGTTCAATCGTGCATACATCCTAGTTATCAAATAGTAGTAAGCTCAGCTGATTATTCAAAGTAGTTTAAAAATTTTGTTTCCATCTAAGAAAATGGCGCTAGTTTGTGGACCATATTTAACAGAGAAGAAGAAAACAATAAATATGTATTTGACCTTCACCACACTCTCTGATGCACTAAAGCAGTTATTTTATATTCTCTATTTTGATTTCCTTTACATGTTCCCATCGCTGCGCTTTCCGATTGATCGCTTTCCGTCAGATCCAGGAGGCTGCGTTCTCATTTCTCCTCCGGGAAACAACACACATTTTTAGATATCGAAACAAGAACAACATGCTTAATCTCCCCAATTTTAGATTGAACTAGGAATAAGTTTTAATCGGATCTGTATTAAAATTTAGGTACTTGTGAAAACATTGTCAAAAGAGAGAAGTTAGAGTGGAACCAGTGCTTCTCCACATAAAACAAAATCAACTGGATTGGTGTAGGCGGATTGATTGATTGATTGATTAGGTTATTGTCTGTGATCCTTCTTGTCATCTTATATTTCATAGATTTCTCTGCTTTTACAGTTATCACAAAATCTTCTCTGGCGTTATATCTTTTCTGATATCTCCCAAAGGCTGTAACATCTCAAGGCTGAATTATTTGTTTCTCAGCACGAATCACACAAATGGATCTGAAGCCTTTCAGGCGCTTTTTTATATAGTTTTCTATTCACCGTCCTTCACTTTTTCTTTGAAAATCTAATTTTAGAATACCTTTCCCTCTAAGGGCAATGCCAGTCTTTTGATAGACATCTGTTCATAAACTTTTCCATTGATTGGTGTGGATTTGGTTGATCCGCAGTAAAAAAAATAAAAAATAATGGTAAACTTTTCTTGAACTTCCTGGAGATCTTTCAAAAATTTGTTTTAGTCTACAGGAGCATTTTCAATTTATTGGTCGAGCCACCTAATTCTGACCCCAGAATAACTCGTGCAGAAAAAGTCTTGGGAAGTGAAGGTGTGAACCAGTGGTCTGTTGACATGCCGCTTGGCAAAGAATTGAAATTAAATCTTTTCGCTCTCTACCAGCAGCTTCACAAAGGCTAAATTAGTTCTCATTTCCACAGATTAATTCTTGAGAAGAACCAGAGATGACATAGCCAGAGAGAACTTTGATGTAGAATCTCTGAGTCATAACCAGAAAACATGCAGAAGATGTTTTTTATTATTATTATTTTTTTTTTATTTTATTTTAGGGGAAACCTTGAAACCACCTAGAAACTCTCAGGGTTTCTTCAGGTCAGATACGGTGTCTCGCAAGTCCATGTCAGGTTTCAAGTCACTGTTGACTTTCTGATCAGTTGTGGGCCATTTGGTCTACAGACTAGATGGCCTCCATCTTAGCCCACAAACTAAATTGCTGTAGGTTACAAATTCATAGATGAATGAATTAAACAATTTAAACTCTACAAAAGATTATCAACCGTTTTCTTTTTCAACATTTAATTGAGCATGAAAAATGTGCTAAAGGCCGATATTTAATATTTGAAACTTAATAAAATGTTATAGATATCTTTTTGGAAATATAAATATGGATCTATGCCTAAGGGGAAAAGTTAGAACATTTTAGTGACACATTTCTGAATGAATTGAACTAATAGCATTTAACTTTGTGAATTTAATGTCTTATTCAATACCTGCAAATCCCTCAATTCACATTGTTCACTTCTTTATGATATGCTAGGTTTCGGAAACTTTTCTCCCCATTCTGGATTAAAAAAAATAACGAGAAGAAGAAGAAGCTCTGCTACCCTCCAATCATTACCTGTTTGAATGTGTGTATCTGCATCAAAGATAACTGTTCACCCTCTACTCAGTCAGACTCTATTCTCTCCACCAAGAGTACGTCCAAAGAGCTGTAAGACCAGGGGCAAAATTGTAGATCTGAACAAGGCTGGGATGGGCTGCAGGACAATAGACAAACAGCTTGGTGAGAAAACAATCACTGCTGTCTTAATTATTAGAAAATAGAAGAAGCTGAAAATTACTGTCAATCTCTTTCCCATTCACTAAAAGTGTGAGGGGAAAAAGCCAGAGCTACATGGTCCGATAAATGACCTGAAGAGTGCTGAGACTGTAATCTGAAAGGTTACCAATAGTCACTGCATCGTCACAGATTACAATCCTACAGTGCGTGCAAGGCCCCCTGCTCAGGCCAGCACATGTCCAGGCCCGTCTGAAGTTTGCTAATGACCATCTGTATGATCCAGAGGAGGCAGGGGAGAAGGTCTTGGGGTCAGATGAGACCAGAATAGAACATTATGGGATAAACTCCAGCTGATGTGATTGGAGGAAGAAGGATGAAGAGTGTAATTCCATAAACACCATCCCGACAATCAAGCATGATCGTCTTCCAGCTTTACAATAACCCAGAACACAGCCGGAAATTGTCTGCCCGTTAACTGTCTTCCACTGCGAAGAGGAGAAGTACCGAACTGAACAAGATGGCTGTCAATGTTAGTTCAGTATTTGGAAGCATGGCCGACACGGACTGAACGGCTTTGTTCACTTCCTCCACTGCCGTTGCTTAAACAGGCAGACTGCAATTTAAAAACAGGGCAGAAAATAAATATCTTCTCCTTCAATTCTCTGATTGGCTCGGTAAAAAAAAATCTGCCGGAGACAATCCAAGTCAACGGGAGGAAGCCCAGACTGAGCTGGAAACCAGAATTTTTCTTTTTTTCCGAGAAGAATTGTGCAGGAAGACCATGGCCAGCCTAACAGTTACCCTGACACTATGAAGATCTGGGGGGAAAAATCCCTTTGCAGATTGTCCAAATCTGGTCACAAATTACAGAAAAAGTCTGACCTCTGTAATTAAAAAAAAAAGTTTTTATATCAAGTATAAATTTCTATTTTCTATTGTTTGTCTTTCTTATTTCAAGCAAAAAAACGAAATAAATTAATTCAAAATCAATGTAATTTTCTTTTTACATATACAGTATATACTGTATATATTTATTTTTTATTTTTTTTTATTATTTTGTCTCACAGTTGCAGATGTTTTGAAGTTAAAAATTGCAAACCTCTCAATTCTTCATTACTTAAAAAGATAATGTATCAAATACTTGCGCCCCCCTGCTGTGAGTGTAAGCTGGAGAGACATATGTGTAGTCATAACCATTAAGCTACCATCTCTGATTTGTGTGTATCTTGTGTGTGTGTTCACCTGCACTTTGTGTCTATGTGAGGTGTGTGTGTGTGGGCGGGTGGGTGTGTGTGTGTGTGTGTGTATGCTCACATATGCAGTGTTTGTTAGCCCTCACCTTGCTGACCCGCAGATAAACCGTGTCGTTATCTGAGCTGCTGCAGACGGCTTCTGTTTCATGACTATGGGATGTCTGCAGACTCCAGCCAGCACACACATCTGTGATCTGCGGCTGCCTTGATTATCCATTCAAATTATTTTAAGATAAAACGGTGACCTCTAACAGCGGCTTCTGCGGTGGTGCAAGAGACTCCAGTTTTATCTCTGTTAACTCAAGTTCTTTCCTTTTTGTAAGACAATTCATTTCGCCAGAATTTTCCTTATGTAGAACAGAGCTGCAAACCGTGGCTTACCTTATGAATCATTTTCATCTTTACACACATTTTGTCATGGTTCAGGAAAGCATAGTTCTGCACTAATTTAAAAAGAAAAATGAATAAATGTATTATTATAAGTGCAGGAAATGTGCTGCTCCTCTCTGCCACGGGTTTAATTAAACAGATCCTCTCTGCCTTATGTCAAGCAGCAGCACATAGAGCGCTCACCTCATTCATTGACCAGCTGATGTATAAACAGCCTGAAAAGCTATAATTACAGCAGCATAATCTAATACTGAACAACGCATTAAGGGAGCCTTTAGTTTGAGAATTAAATTCAATTACATTCTACGTTTTTACACAATTCTAACAATCTCCTTGAACTTAAGCTACCTTTACCATTTATGTACTTTTTGAAGCTGATCAAAGGTTCTCACAATCAGCACAACTTTGTTTCTCTGGGGTAGAAATGAAACTACGAAGGAGTTGAACAAGCACCCAAGTTGCCGCGCCCTAGTGGAATAAAACGAGGCATGCTTTGAAAAATACGTCAACAGATAAAAGTCTGAAACGTGCAGGATCTATGTGTAGACTTCTCAGTCCTACAAATACATTGCTCTGATAGGGAGCAATCCGCATTCAGCACGTCATCGTAACAACGTTTCTCCATTAAGCCTCATGTTTCGATAATGGCGGGAAAACCATTAGTACGCTGAGTTTTCGGCCAGTCGTCTCTGTGTTATTAACTGCTGCAGTGTGGGCATGTTTTTGCTTTTACCTTCAGAGCGCTTTGCTTGTTGATACTTTCTTGGCAGTGTTGGAGCCTTGCTTGGAAGATAATGACATGTTCCAAAGAGAAAAATTGACAAAAAGGGACAGAAAACAAAATGTGAATTTAATCTCCCTCTAAACCAGGTGGCGCTGGATCAACGTGCTGCTTATTTTGCCAGGAGATCACACAGCTGCAAACAAAAAGCTCCCGATTGGAAATGGCACTGTGAGAGCCTCAACTCTGAAAATCCGAGTAGGATTTTATCAGCGGGCTTCTTGTCTCATCCGTCACACAACAAGAAATACCAACAGAGTGCTCACTTAGAGTCGCGTGGAATGTCAAGTGGTTTTAATCGTATTTTTTCTCCTGAGAATTCCATGTTCCTGTATTCTGACAAATTCTGTAGAGGGCTTGATTTACGCTATTGAGCATAAATTGAGCTGAAACAGACTCCTTAATTTAGCCTAGCACATATTTTCTATTCAAATTCCTAAGATACTCATTGACTATTTAAAATTGTATTAGACTGCCCTGTAGAAAAGAACAACTCAGTCTTAGGAGAAATTCCTAAAACTGCATATATGAAACATGACTTAAAGACGCAATTTAACGCCTTAAAATCAGGCCTCTGTCTCTTTAAGAAGCTGCTGCTCGTTCCGACAAGCCGCCTTCAGCACGTCGTCGTGACAACGTTTCTCCATTTCTGGCGGTTTTTCTGCCAGAAAAAAAAGCAGAAAAGCTGCATATTTTCTGGCTGCCTCTTTTTAAAGAGTTTGCCATCTGAAATGTAATAAAGTCATAACTACTAGTTCCGAACTCGATGTTCTTTAGTGCGAATCTTTCATTATCGCTGCTGTCTTTTTCTTCTTCTGCAACCGAAGGTCGATTACTTCCCCCTCAAACACTCGGAACCTGCTGAGTGGATGTGTGTGTGTGTGTGTGTGTCTCCATCACATCCCTCCCCGTCTGCCGATGGACCCAGTGGAGTGTGTAATTGTTGCTCTTGTTGTGCTGGTTGGTTCCTATCCGACGTTTGCCGCGCTTTGAGCAGAGCCATCAGAGCCGCGGAGTGGAACAAAAGAAAAAAAAAAAAAACGCTCTCCGTGTTTTGAGCCGCAGGACAGGAGACGCTCTCAGGAGTTTCCGCTGAATGTCATTTTCAGTTCGGCGAGGTCGTGTTTTCCCATCAGCTGGATGTCGGGGGAAGATGATTCCCCCGTACTCTTGTTTTCACTTCAGAAAGCGTGATTAAAGCTGCTCTTTGCACACTTTATTGTGTGTGGACGGATTATAAGCTCCTGGTGAACTTGAAGAGGGTCCTTTTCGTTGTCTTTTCACATCTTCCTGCTAAAACAGCACATTAGAAAATAAAATTTGCGGCAGCATCTCGGTTTTTATCCTCTTAAGCCTGAAAAGGGTCCAGTTAACATATTTTGATGCACTTTGTTACCTGTTTGAATTGAAATAAATAAAAAAAAACCTCTAACATTTGATAAACAGTTTAAATGGAACTAAAAAAGTTCTGTTTTTAATGAGTTAATGGAGTTTCCTAAAGTCTTGTTGTCTCAGTAAGCTTGGCTTTACACAACCAATCTAAGGTTTGCTCATCCGGTGTGTACCAATTCCTGTCGATGCTAAGTAAGCTCTGCTCTGGTGGCAACATCACTGTCTTTCTCAAGGGAAGACTGTCCTGAAGTTTGTGATATAAAAATATTGCAATCAAATCAACCCATTATTTTGTAATTTACGTTTTTTTGTAAAGGATAGTCTATGGAAATTATCTCATTTTCATTGTATTTTTAATCGTATTCCATTTTATCTTAAAATATTACCAAAAAAGTCCACAAATGTATCCACTGACCAACTTTATTTTCTGGGCAGCAGGAGGTAGGGGTCCATCCTGAAACCTGGGGGTTGCCAGTTTGAACCCCCAATCCGTCTCTCTGTCACTTTGCTATTGTTTCCATTAGCAAAACACCTGGTGGTGGTCAGAGGGACCCATGGTACCGATAAAATGGCAGCCTCCCTTCTGTCAGTCTTCCTCTGGGCAGCTGTAGCTAGAAGGCAGCTTACCAGCATCAGTGTGTGAATGTGTGTATGCCTGAATGAATGGGGTGTAGCATCTTGGAGTCCTCGGATCTGATAAAGCGCTACACAAGTGCAGGCAGTAGTTCAACACACGTACAAGATTAAAGAAACTTGTTTTCTCTCACGTGTGTTCCAGAGGTTCACTTTCAACTCAGTGAACTGAAGCAATGTTAGAAAAACGAGTGGGCCAAAATTCCTCCAAACTCACAAAATATTAAGTATTTTTGATTTAGTGTCTAGTGCAAATATCCTAGTACCCTTGAAACAATAAAACAAACTCACAGGTAACCTTTCAGCAAGATATAGGAGCTTGTTGTAAGTGAACAATTCCTTAATGCTAATGAAAAAATGCTAGATTCGCTGGTAAATTATTTCACTTATAACAAAACAATTTCCCCTTGTTATAAGTGAAATAATTTGCCAGTGGAATTAAAACTTCTTCGTCAATATTAAGGCAGTATT
The DNA here is from genome assembly GCF_003331165.1 of Xiphophorus hellerii. NCBI lineage: Eukaryota > Metazoa > Chordata > Actinopteri > Cyprinodontiformes > Poeciliidae > Xiphophorus > Xiphophorus hellerii. The sequence continues at coordinate 17,300,971 of NC_045681.1, forward strand.
GACTTAAAATAAGCTTCTATATCTTCCAAAAAGGCTACTTGTGAGTTAGTTTTGTCTTAATTCAAGGGTATTTTCATTGGAAAGTAGACCAAAAATATATGGCTGCTAAAGATAGTTCTACAAGCTGTTGGATCATGAGGTGGACTTAGCTCACTGGGCTTTGGTTTAGTCTCTGTTTAATGAATAATAAAGTAGTATAAAATCTTATGTGTCATTTTTGGACCTATTGATTCTTCCTAATGCGATAGAAAAACCTCTGAAGTTGGAAAAGGCAGGCTTCCTGTCCCTCGTGACGGTCTCTGTCTTATCATTTTAAAACTTCTGGAAAACACACACACCCACACACACAAAAACATGTTTACCCTGAGGCCTAGCAGATTATTGGTTCATCAGTAGATTTTATTGCTTATCAAATTTCCTGTGAACGCTGAAAATGAGCTATTAGCAGTTTTGCCACATAATCACCCTCACTAATGTGGCTCTGCTTCCAAGCAGATTTACTACAGAGCCATTAGGCCTTATGTAACAACTGCAACATTAACACGACGAGCCAATCGCCGAAGCTGACGTCCCGCTGGGCCAAGTGCTCAACAATCAGGTGGAGCCCGAGACCGCCGACACACTGCAGGTGTGTTTCCTGCAGCCGCAACTCTGTTAGCAGCTGCTTCGCACATAATGAGTATGCGAAGAGCTGCGGGGGGAACAGGAGCTCTCTTAGTTGGCTCACCGCACCACCTCGTAACAAGAAAAAGCAGGGAACAAGACGACACCTAACCGGTTTGATTCCAAAGGCGACGCCGAATTGGTTTCTGTTGTGCCATCATCGGTGCCCAGCAGCTTGAAAGCACACCCAACAACTTGAATTGTTCTGCGTTATTAAGAAAAATAATGCGGAATTCCAGAAGGGACTTGGTATTTTTCATGTAGGAGCCAGGTGCTTCTGAAGGCCATTTTTGGGAGAGAGAAATGGCCTGTACATAGTCCATAAAGAGCAGTTTGAGTCTGATCTAAACAGAGCGCCTTCTTCTACTTGTGTGTTGAGTCTCTATTGTGGCTTGTGGGAAACTTCCAGCAGAATGTTTGGTGGCTTTTGTTGACGACAATTGGTTTTCTTTTTGCCACTCTTCCAAAAAGGTTGGATTTGTGGAGTGTGCCACTAAGAGTTTTCCCGTCAAAACATGTGTCTACCTGAGCAATGGATCTCTAAACCTCCTCCAGTTACCATATTTCACTGCTTTCCCTGGTAAACATCCAAATCCATAGTTTTGCACTTTATCCAGAACCCTGTCTGTTGTGTCTCTTGGTCTTCATGATGCAGAACATCTAGCAGTTTGATTAACCCTAAATGCTGCATAAATGTTCTCATTTTTAGTCACAGCTCACACAACTAACTCGTCACTGTGGTGAGGTGTAACACAAGTCAAACACAAACCAGATTAAATAAAGATCCTGTCTGTAAATAATTTCCCAGCTGCCATATGTAATTTGACGATGAAGAGCTTAGAAAATCTTCCCGTCTTTATCCCGACTGGAGGCAGTCACAGACCGACAGACTGGTCTTAGATCCTGTTTTGCAAAAAGTTAAATGTGGATTAAAAAAAAGGAGAAGCAAACATTTGTCTGTAGAAAGGGCAGCAATGTCAGTTGAAAGGTCACTCATGTTGATTGTGTTGTTGGACTCCGCCGGTGCAGGGCCTTAAAGCTGCAGGTTACTGGAAGCAGAAGCCGTGCGGCTTCTCAGGAGAGGTCAGGCCTTTTCTGTCAGAACCTCAAAGGTCAGCGGGTTCATGTGGAGAAGCGGCTTGAACATCTGACCTTCGTGGAGAGGAAGGAGCTGCAACCTCAATCAGTAACACTGTGATTAAACAAAAATACTTTAGTCCTTTTAAAGTCACATTTCAAAGAAACTCATAATTGCCATGTTTTCACATTTCAAAGCACCAATGTGTGTTAGAAATATTTTGTCACACAGAGCATATTTTTCCCAGCTTTGTCACTGCAGGCCCAGCATTTAGGTCTTAAAAGCATTCTTGACATGGCATTGCCATGACAATTTTTTGTCCTTCTTGTTTGATATCTTTCCCGTGTTTTGTTTTGATTTTGTCGAGGACCATAAGGTCAGGGCTTCCGAGGGATAACCTCGAGAGGAACTAAAACAAATCTTTGTTTTTATATTACTGACTGATGGTATTTGTTTAAAATTACACACTAGCTGTAATGTTTTTAACTGAGCTATTGTTTCAGGTATTTGTTGTTTAACCAAACCTGATAATAACAGCATGTTTCTCAGCATAAACAATTATTATATCACTTTAGTAAGCATTAGCCCTGTTAACTAATTTTGACCTAAGAACTATTTACCCTACTTTTTGGATTATGTTAATGTTACCCAACAATGCTAGCTTATTATATAGCTAATTTTGACCCTTCTTTTCTTCTTTAATAAGCTGATCCTTATAGCATGCGATGTCTACACTCATTTTATTCACCAGAGGCATTGAACTTCTCTACATCCCTCCTTTTGCAGACATCTCCCAGGCGTTATGACCCAACAGATGCAGAACCTGCAGTTGTCCCAGACTAGGAAGTGTCCCGGTGGGCCAACGTCACCGAGCGCCGCCAAGCGCCTCTACAGGAACCTGTCGGAAAAGCTGCGGGGAAGCACCTCCTCCTTTGAAGATGCCTACTTCTTTGGAAAAACGGACCGCCTCCGGAAAGCTTCGGTGAGTTCAGCAGAGACGATGTTGAAAGCGGCTATGTGTCCTATCAATCGATAAACACATGAACATCAGTTTGTTTTACATTTTCAGTCCCTACAATCATTGCTTTGCATGATTCAGTAGGAATAAAAAGGTAAGGCAATAAAGGTGACGTCAACACTGGGAATATTCACTTTGTTCAGTAATATGACAGAGTTTGAATTATTCAAACGCAACACTCATCACTGCAAAAGCTTTTGACCATATTCTCTCCAGGTTATTACAATCTAAACAGTAAAGAAAATCTAATTTATTTAAAGCTCACAGTGTTTATTCAACACTTTTTTGCAGTGCAGGTTTGAGTTTATTGCTAATTTTTCACAGAAATGGCCACAAACTTCAATATACAGGTTGCAGAATATCTAACTTCCACAACACTGCCACTTTAGTCTTAACCGATGTCAAATTATTGTCCTTGATCGATCTGTAAATTAGCGTCACAAAATCAGGGATTTTGATTGCAAAATTGATGGACGGACGACGCGTACAAACAGTTACAAGACTTTGGAATGTCACGTTCTCCAAATCTTTTACAAATAATTGTTGAAGTAATTTCCTTTAAGTTCAGTGGAATGTTGAACCACTTTCTGAGGAGTTTCGACAACATCGATGTCGGAGGAGAACCCTGGAAAGCTGCAGCTCCGCTCGGCTCTCAGACCGATGGATCAATAACCGTCTCGTTCGCTGCTTCGCTGATCCTGTTAACGGTGATGTCTGCAGAGTGCCAACTCTGCGACGATAACTGGATCTTTGAGCCACTGCCTTGGGCTTTGGGAAGGTTGAAACCTACCGTTGCCGCTGCATAGAGGCGCGGTGCCATGCTCAGTGGCGCTCTGTCCGCCTCTGAAACAGCTTAGCTTTTTGTCTCAGCTTCCTTCACCATGTCCTTCCCGTTGCCCTACGAAACATTTGGTCACTTAGACTCATCAAGTGAGATGGATCACGCTGCGGTGCACACGCGAGCGTGTGTGTGGGCGTTGAAAGCCTTCCAGAATTTTCTGCCAGCCTACTGACATTTACAGACCAGCCACAACAGCAGACATGAAAGGAAAGACTCAGACAGATGAAGAGGGGAGCAGCCGATCAATACGCGGCGCTTCACTGACATTTAACACTCCCTGTTCAGACCCTTAATGTCGAACACCGTCACACCTGCATCCTGAAAGACGACGAGGATCCCAAAACATTCAGCCAGAGTCAGGAAGTTCTGCAAGAGATCTTTTCGTGTAATATTAGTTTTCATCCTCCAAGTTAAATCAACTGCTCCGAACATCCTCAAAGCATCCTGCTGTGGTTTTCTTCCCTGACTTTTTAGTCTTGTGTAGCTGCAGTCCATTGAAAAGAGATACTGAAAATCAGTCTATCTGCAGAAGTAAGACTTTATCTGCCTCCACTTTACACATTTTCCCACCTTTGCTCCAAACATTCTTGTGTCTGAGATTGTTAGTTCCTATTCTTAGGGCCGTAACGAGTTTCAAAGAGACATGCAGTCTTTAAAATGTCTGAATGACTCACAGGTCACAGAGTAAAGTGTGTTCACAAGCAAATGTTCCTTTGAAAATGCGCGTCTGTTGAACCGAGGAGCTCTGCAGGAAAGTTTTTTGAAGGCCTTCAGGAAGCCTGATCAACTTCAGATCATATTTTACAGGAGGGAAACAGCATCTTAAACTCGAGTAACCATGATGCTCCTTTCAGACGATGCAGGGCAGCGACTGCATCTTCGAGGCCGTGGAGCAGCAGGATCTGGACACCGTGCAGATTCTACTCTACCAGTTTTCTGCTGAGGAGCTGGACCTGAACACGCCCAACAGCCAGGGCCTGACGCCGCTCGACATTGCCATCATGACCAACAACACACCCATTGCCAAGCTGCTGCTAAAGGCTGGCGGGAAGGAGAGTCCACACTGTGAGTAGCCCGCACCTGCTGCTGGTCTTGAATCAGAAGTGGTGGCTAGACCTTCTGCTCTTGTTTATAGTTTAGAGGTGCTAGTTGCACCTTTTCCTGGACCAACTTCAGAGAGAGACATTGGTAAAACCTGCCGCTTGACTCAGATTTGACTCAGAGTAGAGACATTAGTTGAACTTTCTGCTTGTTCTGGACCAAAAGTGACAAATTGTTCCTTTTGTTAATTTTGGTTCAGAGATGTTAGCTGGACCTGCCTCTGCTCTAAACCTGTAGAAGGAAATATTAACTGGGAAGCAGAAACATGTTGACTGTATTTATAAGACCTGAAGAAACTGTCAAAAACACATACAGTATATCTGTGAGAACTGGTAGCTTTTCTCTGGGTTTGCTACAATAAAAGACCACAAGTATCTAGGGACCCAAATGTATCAGGATCTAAAAATGTAATGAGACTTGAAGTAATAACTTGTTTTTGTTTTGTTTAGATTGTTGTTGGGGTTTTTTTTCACCTTTGGCAGATAATCAGTCACAAACACAGTTTGTGCTGCATTTCTCAATGAACATGTAGCGTTGCTTGAAAGCTTAAAAAATCCAACTCACATTGTTAATTGCAGTTAGTCTGTTCTCTGAGCACAGCCAAAATAAGCCGCTGGTTTTTGGAGCTGCTGTTTGTGTTGAGTTCTAACTTCCAATGTAAATAAATTTCAGCCTTAATCCTAAAATCACCTAAGCTCTAGATCTGGTATAATTAGAATCATAGGACAACCCTAGGAGAACCAAACAACAATAGTTAGCAGGAGGAGGTCCTTCAGGTCTTTCTGCAGCCCAGAACGTTGCGATCAGATGGTTGTAGCAGACTCCAGGATTCTTCCGGAGAACGAAAAACAGATTCAAATTCATCTACCACATAAACCTCAACTATTGTAGAGGAGTGAGCTAGATTTCCTTGATCTAATCAGATACAGAGACGCTTGTTGAAGGTCTGCATCAGCCGATTCAGTCTGAATCCTCCCTCCTCTTATTCCATCCCTTCCATCAGTCTTCCCATTGTCCTCTGCAGACAGGTGGTTCTTGCCTTCTTGCTGTCAGCGCTACAGAAACATTGGCCACTTTACACCGCGCGGCCTCCCGCCGAACAGCTCTAACAGCGCTTGTTGTTTAATGGTTGAACTTTTCCAGTGATGCGTGTAACGCTGCAGCAATTACAGCTAAGTGATTTATTGTGCCGAAGGGGAGGTATGAGGCGGGGGTCCGCTGGAGCCCTGGAGCCAGGGCTTCGCCCCGCACATGGTGGTACAATCCCATCCCTGTAAACAAACAGAGCCGCTGTTCTGCCTCCGGGGGCCGCCGGCTCTGTTTGTGTCATTCCTCAAGTGCCAAGTAAAATCGGCCAGGTGGGGGGAGATGGTGCTCTAAGTGTGTGTGTGTGTGCAAATCAGGTTTTTGTATCTTTGTGGGGACCTATTTCTGTCTACATTGTGGGGTTGTGAAGACCAGTGTTTCTTGTGGGGACATTTCATGGTCCCCATGAGGGGAAATGCTGTTTTTGGGTTAGGGGTTAGGTATGTGTTTTTTAGGCTTAGAGCTAGGTATGTGATGGTTAGGGATGGTGTAAGGGTTATGCTGTAGAACATTAATGGAAGTCAATATAAAGTCCCCAGAAGACACAAAAACAGAACTGTGTGTGTGTGAGATGCTATGAGTTTCCACAGAAGACTGTGCTTCTGCAGAGACTTTGGGGTCAGGTCAAACTTAATCTTGGATTAAGCTTAAAATTGATATCTGTTATCATCAAATGTGTGGAATTGATCAAGAATGCTATGCTATAAATGTTTGCAGTGAGCAGCGTTTACAAAATCGACAACAACGTAATAAACAAAAACGTTCCCTTCAGGCACAATGGGGTTTTACTACAAGACGTGTGAATAAAAACGATCCTGCTTGGTGGTCCATAGCTGTGAACTTTCGAAAGTTGGAGTTAAAATGACTGAAATGGCCTTTTGATTACACAATTCTTACACATTCACAATTTAAAGTTGATTATTGCTTCTTTTTTCCCCAACAGGATGTTGATCTTAAGAGTTGTGACTTCACCTTGTTAAATACTTCAAAACTTTAGGATTAAAACTAATTTCATGGCAACAGTTTCATCTCCGCATGAACAGCTTAAACATCAAAATCCATTTCTATATACTTTCATCCATTCTGTCTAGCAATATTAAAGGGCTACAGTTTTCTGTCAAATCTGTCCAAAAAATGCTCTCACTCAAATTTCAATTCACTTCTACTTTATTTCAGCCTGGAATTATCCAAAACTTTCCAAACTGGACCTGAACGTTTTTGTTAGAGCCTCTACACACAAAAAAAACATATGTAGACACATAAAAATTGGCATGTTTGGCCACCAACAAGTTATGACGCACATAGTTCATAAAATTTATTTTATATTTTTTCACATAGTGTTGCCCTGGGTTCCTTTTCTTTCATGCTCCCAGGATAAGCGGAAAATCACCATAGAAACTAGTTCCTCTGTATTTTCAAAGCAACTGGATGTTTTTCTCTGATTTTAATCCATCATAAAGTCAGTTTCAGTGCCTAACACAGCAAGGGTGTCCAAAGTACAACCCAAGGATCATTTGAGGCCCTGAAAATAATTTTGTGCCCCCACACCCCCCTGCCACAAACCAAGAACCGCACAAGCAAAAGTTTCTTAGGGTATAATCTTCACTGACAAAATCTCCTTAGCATGGGAAATGTTGGCTGGATCTCAAAGTATTTGTCATTTATTAAAAACAACCAAGAAGCTTGCTTGTTTGACTTTTATTCAAAAACAGACTTTGACGCTGCTGTATACATAAAAAAAAAGATCCATATCCAACAAAATAGAAAACAAATAACCCATCAAAATGTTTTAGAGGTAAGTGTGATTGGATTCTTAAGTTTTGGATTAATGCCTTTTTACAGATTTTTTCTAGGCAAAACTCCTTATTACTTTCTCTGTTTCATTAAGATATTAAATAAAACAGGTAAAAGGTAAACAATCTTAATGAAATGTACACTTATTTTTGCGTTTTTAATTTTAAGGGGAGATAAAATAAAAGCTCTTTTTGAGGCCCAACTTGCAAAACCGCTCTGCTGGGGATCACGCCACCATCTGTGGTCTGCCATAAAGATGAGAATGACATGTGCAGCTACCCTGAAACACAGTTCTTTCGGCTGCACTTGGAAACGGATGGGCATCGGCCATAACCCCCACGCATTCCCAGCGGCAGGCTTGGAGGTGTTTCTTCCTGCTCAGCCAGATGCTTCGTTGCGGCGACTGCTGCGTGACGAGTTCCTGATGCACAGAAAACAGCAGCGTTGGGGGACGTTAGGGCCAACGTAACATGCAAAATAAGAAAACCATTGAGGCTGTACATATATTTGGATATGAGTCCAGGCTAATTCTGTTCGTAGCTGTGCTCCAGACTTACATATTTTGTAGGTTTAGACAATAATAAAAGAAAATTACTAAAATGTACAAAAAAGCCTTCAAATCAACAAGTGAATATTTATTTTAGTCATGATATTGTAAGACTAATACAAAGATGTGGATTTTTTTTTTTTTTTTTTACAAAATGCATGTTTGTTTCAATATATACTGTTATTAGACATTGGAGCGGACTTACAGTTTGTGACAATAAGACACTTTCTGGATATAACTCTGCGATTACACTTAGATTATTTTGATAACAGTAAATTTATCCGCATGCTTAACACAAATCGTATTTTACTCCTGCTTTTTTTCGACACAGTGGCCAGCCTTTTGTCTGTGCTGCTCCTCCTACGCCACATGTAAACCCAACAAGATGTTTCGGAACCGTTCAGAGAATTTTGATTTCAAACCACCTGAAAGCTGGAGTTTTAACACCAAAATGGAGCACGGTGAAAAACAAAGTTACAAAGTATGAAAGACAGGATGTGTTGGATCTAAATGACTGAAAACTGTTTTGTGTGTGGGTGTGCGTGTGTGTGTGTGTGTGTGTTTTAGTTGTGAGCGTGGAGAGTCGTGAGGCCCACCTGAGCGCCCTGGTGGAGGAGGCCGAGAGGCGGGCGGCCGACCTGGCGGCTCAGGCTCAGAGGGACGGCCTGTCGCTCGAGGCCTGCCACAAAGACAAGCAGCTGAGGGCGTGGGAGTGGAGGAGCAAGCTGTACAAGCGCATGAGGACTGGCTTCCAGCACGCACGTGAGTCAAAAACACCGACATCGCCCGAAGACGCGGCTCAGGTATTCTCCCTGAATGACAGAGCTTGAGTTGAACTTGACAAGGAGCGGGAGTTTATTCATGTAGCAGTGATTCACGATAAAAAATTTGTCTTACGCCATATTACTGGGAAAAAAAAACAAACTCAAATCATGAATGTGCATGATTCAGTCTAACCACATAGACAGAGTGGATGTCAATGACATGCGTTCTATTCATAAATGCAAAGAAAGGAGAGTTTTAAGCCCAGTTCTGAAAGCAGACAAGGTGAAGGTTTTTTTCCGTTGAAATTTTTTGGCTTTCTGGTAGTGCAGGAAATTAAACTTTTGAGATAACGAAACCATAAGCTAGTTTATCCCGCATCACTCTGGGGTAACTACAGTACAATGCCATTATTGCTGAGGTAAAGGAAGGAAGTCCTGGAAAATGGCTTAGTATGGGATTCAAATACCCTCTTTGAATCAAACAAAGATTCAAAGAGGCCAAGATAGATCTATGGCTGTCTGTTCTGACAGCCATAGATCAAGGTGTTTGTTTTGTCTTAATGTCTCCCCTATTCAAACAGTAATTCCCCTGCAGCTGATGCGTCTCTTTGGCCCCCCATCAGGTGCCCCGGAGGCCCCCAGCATGGTTCGACTGAGCGTGAGCAGCAGCAACACGCTGACCGTCACCTTCCAGGAGCCGCAGAGTCTAAACTCCACAGTGGTGACCAAGTACAGAGGTGAATACACAAACACACACACACACACACACACACACAGCCTAGAAAGATCACAAGAAAACAAAGACAAATATATTCCAAAAAATATGAAATCAATGTTCAGCTCTAGATCTGTTCAGTTCACCTACAAAACAAAATGGCTCAGGAAAACGTGGCCTAAATAAAACAGCATTGTTAAGTTTTTTTTTTTAGGGCAATGTTAGGTCCAACCAGGCATTTTGGAAAGCTGAATAGTTTCATGGGAGACTAAAGGATTTCTCAAATATGCATGCAAGAATCAAGGCAACAATCTGTGCATGTTTTTGATGAGGGAATAACATTATGACATGGTGTAAAGTTCAAAAACATCAGTTTTACATGACACTGTCCCTTTAAGGAATAAAAGACTCTCTCTCTCTGTCTCTCTGTGTGTAGTTTAGAAGTTCCCAGTTTAGTCCTGGTGTGATCAAAACTCCCAGCTTCTCCTTAGTTTGCCGGTTAAGTCCGCTGTCTACAGACGTCCTGTAACGTTTCCTTTACTGTTGGGTCATTACAGAGCAAAAACATGCTTGCTGTGAGATCCAGAGGTAAATGTGCTTCACAGCTGAGCGTCTCCACTGAGCTGAGACAGAAAGTAACAGTCAACGAGCGCTGCGGGCTTCCAGCCAAACAATGAGAAGGTTAATGATGATTTGAGCACCTCAGGAGGAACTATTGATCTGCAATGAAAAGAGAGGCAGTTTGCTGCTAACACCTTTGGCGTAATTAACCCCACCTCTGCGTGTGTGTGCATGTGTGCTTTTTCTCTGTGTGTGTGTGTGCAGTGGAGTGGAGCTGCCTGGAGGATTTCTCGCTGCTCGCCGGTGAAATGGTGCTGGATAATCTGCAGAGCCTCAAATGCACCATCAGCAGCCTCTCCACGGTAACGGCAGCATCCTCCTCCCCTCCTCCCTCTGCTCTCTCTCACATTAACTATGTTTGCTATTTTAATGGAGTCGGCCAGGACACGCTGAGCGAAGCCGCCGGAGATATTCCCGCAACGCAAAGAAATGCAGCGTCGCAACAACTGCTGCAGGACTGCTGCCGGTTGGACACTCGGCACCTGCTGTCTGATCCAGTTTTCAGGCGAAACATGAGATCACGCCAATACGTGGTCACCGTTTCAACACGCTGCACCAATGAGCGAAATATGACTATGTTGCCACTGGGATTCCTGTTTTAAAGTTTCTCGATACTGTACACAGAGATTTTAAGCCCAATTCGATCCACTCATAACGTACAATTTGAAGTTACCAACAACTTGCCTTTATCAAGAAACTATCAGAGGCTCAAGTCTTAACATCGACGCACATCTAGACACTGTCAGCGTAGCAACATTATTTTTAAAACATGGCTGAAGAACTTATTAAGAGCACTAACTAAAATCCTCGTTTGCTCTGCCGGTTTTTGTGTTTCAGGGTCGGCTTTATTACGTGCGAGTGTCGGCGTACAACATGAAGGGCTGGGGTCCGACTGCCTCCTCCCTGCCTCCATCCGCCGCTCCGTCCAGTAAGTTTCCGTCACTGAATCAGCTTTTCAATGTGCAGGGAGGTCGACTGCCTCCGTTGGGGTCGCCAGAGATCTTCAGGGTGGGACGTGACATGAAGGGGGGGGGGGGGAATAAATAAACCAGAAAAAGCAACAGCAAACATTTTGCCAACTTCACCAAGCCTTTGCCAGAGATAAAATGGAAAGACTTTTAGCACCTAAAGCTACAGTGAGTAAGGAGGCAGAGTCTGGGGGAAGTAAAGTAAGAATATAAAAAGAAGGAAGTGTGACCATGACTATTAAAAGTTGTAAACTTCATGGGCTGGATCTGAAGATGCTTCACTGCCATTGTTTTGTCTGCAAATGAAAAACCCGGGGAGTTTTTGGGGTTTTTTTACAGGAGGCTAAGTGAACTGCGGTCACAGGAGAAGGTGGTTTATACTGTCAGAACTGCAAATGACAAAGCGGCTAAAGCATCATGTTATGTTGCGCTATGCATAGCTGGAGCAGGGAAAGCCATCAGTGAAACATGCTTGAATGGAACATCGAGCTTTGAAAACCCCGGTGCTAGATAAAAACAGGAATGCCGTATCTCTTTTATTCTCCTGTTTGCGTCTCTGCGGCTTTCAAAACACCGATGTAAATCTCTGAAGTGGCACTTATCATTATCGTCGGCTGCTTGAGTATTTAACATATTGCAAACTGTTACGTTGACATCATTGTTGATGTCTCCTTCCGATGTTGAAGGCAAATCTATCTCTCATTTTAGTGTATTTGTGCGTTTAAAGTTAGAAAACATGCAGAAAAGCTGTGGTCGTGTACAACCGATTGGGTGTAGATATTTCAGAAAGCCGTTCAGGTGGACGGCGAATGAGCTCTCCGTCTGAAAACCAGCGTCAGCAGCGCCGCTTGTTCTGTTCCGAGGTCCTCCGGGTCGGAACATCGGCTCCAGCTCTCCGTCACGACTCCCTTTCTTTTGCGAGCACTTCAGCCTTGAGCGTGCGCGCGCGTCTGCACTCGGTGTGTCTGTAACAGCGGCGGAGGGCAGAGAGTGTGTGGGCGGGTGTTTTTAAATAAGCAGAGCGAAAACACGAGAGCCCCGCATCCATTAACAAGTCCTCGCAGATTCCAGCAGCATATTCTCCTCTCCGACGTGTTGATCGGTTTTTCTGCTTCAGAAGTCACCGAAGAAACACGGGCCCAAATGTCCGGTCCTGTTCCTCTGAGGAAGGTTTCTAACTGCTTGAAGTGATCTGGAAAAATGTCCTGTCCAAAAAGCTTCGTTATTTGCTATGTTATTCATTTTTCTTTTCAGACTGCAGTAGATGAAAGTCTTGATATAGGCTGAAAAACGGGTGAAGTCTTTAGGGAACTGCTTATTTGTTTGTATGTCTAAAAGACATTAGTGAAGACATCTTACAGATGTTTTTATTACAATTAAAGACGTGTAAAAGACATCTGTAGTCATCTGAGTTATAGCTGACGATGTCTGGGAGACAGTATGAATTGGTCCACCACTAAAACACCTGAGCTGGTCATGAGAACATCTAGGCAACTTAGAAATGGTACAAAGTCCAAAATGTTTTCTGAAAACGTCTGAAAGACACTTTGTGTCCGGAGACATCAGCTCTGTATTTGCAGTACTGATACAGACATCTCAAAGTGTTTCATTTTTCGCCGTGGGTGAGTCACCACAATAATCTCCGAATGATATTTTCATCTGAAGACGTCTGAAAGACGTTTATTTGTTGCCATCAAGGAAAGACGTCGAATTTGTTGAATTGTATGAATGATTTGATTGGGTGTGAATTTGTACCACGTAAATCAACTGAAATTTTGAAAGAAAAAAAAAGTCTGATATCTCACTGGAGAGAACACGTCTGAAAGACATCTGAGTTTTCTTTAGGCATCCGAAAGACGCCTGAATTACCACAGAATATGTCTGGCAGACATTGAAGGATATCTGAAAGATGCCATCATTTGTCCAAGGACATTTGGGCTTTATTTAATTTATTTAATTTATAAGAGGAAGTCCTTTGAGCCTCATCGGGACTTTCTTTGTACTTTCTTTGAGAGCTGTTTTTGATAAAACAAACAAAATTACAAACACAGCAACAAAACAAGTAGTTGAGAAATTTGGCTCAATTAAACAAGCTAATAAAATATGAGGTAAAGAGAAGAGCGAGTTTCATAAGAAGATTTCTCTTTTTGTCTTATTGTCCCAAAGGAATAGTTGCAATAAAAGGTATACTGGAACCAGCAAGCGTACAACAGAAGCCAAATTCTTTCGATTCATTCCTCCCTACCTGCTGGTCAGGAAAATGCTCCACATATTCAGTCGCTGAACTTGTATCATTTAATTCTTTGTCCTCACCAAAGACTTTTGAAGGTAACATTGTCCTCTGATATTATTTTTCTTTCTTTTTAAATTTTTGAGCATTCGGATTTTTGTAGGCACTGCTTATTATCTTTTGCTTTATACATTCTTTGGCTGTTTCAAATGTTCTAAAAAGTACTTAATTTGAAAAATAACCTGTTTTTGTCCTTGCTTGAAACCTTGACTTACTATCTAAATTTCTACACCACTTCTTCACGTTGTTGTGAAAGATCCATCGTAGAGAATGTTAGCAGCCCTCCACTCAGGATACAAACGGCTGCATCTGCTCTGATATTCATCCTCCGCAGAAAACTGAGTTGTTGTTTTTTTTTTCCTGCATTCTTATCTGAAATGATGCGTGAACCGACCCCACGGCATCACAAATGATGCCTTTATCAGTGTCTCACCACATGCCTCTGGTTGCAGACTGGAGGGAGAGCGACGGCCGTGAACCCAGGAGGCGGGGCCACATCGAGGCCATGGAGCGTCTGCTGCAGCAGGTCCGAGCAACGCACACACACTACTGCTGCGGAGGTGAGTCCAGGTGACGCTGCTGCACCGGCATGGGGGGGGGGGGCTGGTCCTCAACAACAGGACCAGTTAAAACGATTAAAGCTTTGTATCTTTGAGAGAATCTCAACGTTGTGATGTTCATTCATGGCATTGACAATTTGGTATTTATTCTTAGAAAAATAAGGGCTAACACATTATTTGAATGGGTGGGTATTGTGTCATGAACATGTTATGAACATGAAGGAGTCTTTGCGAATGGTTATTACTGTCATGAAGTGTCACTCTGTAAATAATGACACTTTTAATGCACTTTCAATGCAAGTTTTAGTACAACTTTGCGTTGATTTACAGAATAATGCAAAGTTGGCCATTTTAATGAACTTTTAATGCAACTTTTAGTACAACTTTGCATTAAAAGTGTCATTATTTACCGAATGACACTTCACGACAACAGTCATAACCATTCACGAAGACTCGTTCATGTTCATAACAGGTGTTATGTCACGTTTATGTCAGTGTCATGTCAGTCTTATGCACGCCCCTCCCAATGAAGTGTTACCAAATAAGGGTAAGGAGTGTATTTTATTTCAAAAATGCTCAAATATGTACAAATTTGTGTTCTTTTCAGTTCTATTTTCCTGCTATTTCCCAAGATGATTGCTGCTGACATTGTGGTCCACAGCAGCGTTTTCCCGAGGCTCAGAACAATGTCTGAAAGACATTTAAATTGCCGCTAAAAGCATCTGACCAACGCTTACATCGCCGCTAATTATTTGTCTGGCAGACACTTCCATTGCCAATAAAGACATGAGTGGTAAAACTGAGCAAACCTTGGTCTGTAAGGTAACGTTTACACCAGACACATGAGGCTCAAACTCAGATTTTTTACATAAAAATGACTGGTTATGAGTTTAGCAACAAACTCAGTTGAATAGTGTCTGATTCATGTGGTTACGTTTACAGTTGCAACCACTTAAAATGTGCTTAGAAATTTAGATTACATGTGAATCTACCTCTGGAATGTGAGTTTGAAAAAAAAAACTATTCATATTAATCAGGTAAAATTGATTTTGAAGCTGATATTGAATGCAGTCAATTCTTAAACATTCAGAGGTTAAATTAGACTTTTCACGCAGAGTTGAATTCCCACCTGGCTTGAGTTAAATTATGTTGATGGGGAAGCTGGACTAAGATGCCTGGACCCAAAATCTCCTTTTTTAAGTCTTGATCGTATCGCACAACCATGGATTGGAGTTGGAAGGTAGCTGGACCAGTAAACTCGGAGCTAATTTGATTGTCTAGTAATTGTCATCAACATACTGTAAACGTCCAGCAGCAAAAAAAACTTGTCATAATTTCATGGAGATCAAGCAGGAAATCAGTTTCCATTGATTTTCAGTATGCACTATAGGCAATCATATTGTCATTTTCACCGCGCATTACCGGTTCTGCAGGTTTAACTCGGCGTTAAACGTCGTGTTGGTGTGGAGGTCCGGCCTGGTTATTATTCCAGCTGTGTTTGCAGCTGTAATGTACACCCACCGCCCCCATGTGGGCTGTATATTTACACAGTTTACTCTCAGAGAGCCAAAAATAAATGTGTAAAATTAATTAGCGTGGGCACAAAGAGCCAGTTCAGCAGCGGGCAGCGGTAATTTATGACGTGTGCGCACGTGTTTCCATCGCTTTCAGACAGCGTCACATTAATCTGGCAGAGCGCCGGCATCGGTGCGCTGGCTCAGACCCCCACCTGGTCAACACCTTAACAGAGTCGGAGAGAAAACAGCCCTGAGCGAACGCTGCCGACATCAGACGCAAAGTTTAGGAACTATTTTAATCTTGTTCATTTCTGACCCAGCTGGGTTAAAACAGTCAGGTTTTAGGTTGGCTTTTCTTCAGTCGGTTCTCAGCTGATCTACATCGATTTGCCTCCCGTTTATCGTATTTGCCTTAGACAAAAATATATATTGTTTTTACGTGTTGAGAATTTAAAGTTATTTAAAAATTACTCTTATTTTTACATCTTTTATGAGTAAGGCCCCACCATTCCTAAAAGATTTAATGAAAAACCATAGCAATAGAACCAGGTCACCTTTCAGGGGGGACTTTGATGGTCAATTTAGAAAATCTTCCTTTTCACAGGATGCTTTATCAATAAAGGGATGTAAGGTGTTGAAATATTGACAGCTACAGAGAGCTCCACCTGTTTCTCCTGTAAGGGGAAGCTTAAAGCCATCATCACTGTAACTGCTGAACCTTAATTCTTCTTTTTACAAACTTTATGTTTCAGCAATTATTATTATGACAGATAATGCTTTGTAAACTTTTTTTTTAAAAGCTTGCACTTTGCTGTGGACCTCTTAAAATAGTTTATCACGTCTATTGTTAATTTATTTTTACTGTATTTCTTATTTTTATTCATGAAATTGTATTTATGTTGCTCTTATATCTATTGTTGTTTGCTTTATGGGACTGCGGACGGAAATTTGCGTTGTGCTAAATCTGGTATATTTACAACTGTGTAATCGGTTCGTTAATACGCACTGTCCCATTTAGATAAAATCACACAAAACTTGTTTTAAAGTGGCTAAATTTACAACAAACCTTCTCTCATTCACAAAAATGACAATGATTTTAGTAAAGACTAATGGAAATGAGATAGCTAGTCTGACCCCACAGCATTCACACAGCAGACAACCACATTCCTGCCTCTAGGAAAGGTCTGGTTTGGACCGGGTTTGCTGCTTAAAATAGAAATTCTTTCTTTAGAAAGTATCTCAGTTCGCAGCAGCCTCCATTGCTCAGTAAAATGTCCCGGTAATCTGAGCTCAGTTCAAGTTTCTGAGGTGAAAATCCAGCTCATTCGGTTGAAAGTCCTCGTTAGTCCTGCGGCTCTTGAGGCTTTCTTCTATCAGACCAATCGAACATATTTTTGCTGTTCAATGTGATTTTACCCATTTCGTTTTGATTGCAGGTTTTTCTTAGCAATTTAACTCAGAATAAGTCATAATACTCTTTTGGGGTTTTTTTCTCTGCCCCCTCCCTTTCCACTGATTACACTCTCCAAGCGCTCGCTTGACTTGTTGTCACTTCGGTGTTTACAATCAGAGAAAATTGGTTACAAAAAGGTCAGAGCCGTGTGAGGCGGAGGTGAAGCTGCTCTTATTTCGGGCTGTCGGGCGAAGGGATGAGGTGGGGCGGGAAATATGTTGTCTCATTAATCAGCTCCAACCTGAGCTCGATTCTTTATTTATTAGGCAGCGCTCCGCAGTCGGCCGCAGAGTTGTTGTCAGATTAGTCTGCTGTCAGACGGTGTTATCCTGCAGCGCTGCAGACACACACACACACACACACCCACGCACACACGCCAGCAGACCGTTTACAGCTGCTGAATGCTGCTGCTGTTCACAGCTCAGCCAAGACTGTAAAACATCAGAGCTGTGTGTTCAGCAGGAGGGGTCAGTGCTGCCGCACGGCTCACAGACGCACACCAGCACAGTCACTGGCTGAAATGGGAACGCAATTTTGCTCTTGAGATTTTCCAGTAGCAAAAGAATGATATTCAAATCTGTCATGTTTTCAGAACATTTGAGCAGAATTCAGTCCGTCATTTACACGATGACTCAGCGATGTTTAATAACTTCGAGTTTCGAACTTCGGAAAAAATGAGTTATCCTCATAAGTTATGATCCTCTCAATTTTTCTGTCTGACCTAAGCTAAAATGATTTGAACAGTTTCAATCTTGTTTTGGAATATTTTATTTATTCATTTCTGTTTGTTTGTTTTTTCATTCAAGCGCTATTTTTCTGGAACCTATGCGTAGCTTTGTTAAAATTGGAGAATAAATCTAAAAGTATTTCCCCATCTGTTGCTCACTTTTCCACTTAAAAAAATAAACCCCTTTGAAAAATCTGTTCGTCTCCTCGCCTGTGGTGACGCTGCTCCAAGAACCGCCAAAGAAAACGACACGAAAACCTCATAAGAAGACACTGAGCACAACTTCTTCATGAAATGTAAATAAAAGTAGAGTAGTGTCAGATTGTAGCGGTTGTTGGATGTTACTTTGGTCTTTGGCAAAAGACCGCAAGCCATTTCCACTGCTAGCGTTAGCGTCACACATTTGCTTTGCTAACCCTAACCCTAACCCTATTTACCCAGAATGCCCTGCGCTTGACAATCACATTTGAATTCGAACCGTGCAACCTAGGTTTTTGTGCCAGACAGAGTTTGTTTTTTTTTTTTGGTTCTCATCGCAGTTTGACTTCGCATTCACATCTCCCCAAACAAATCAAATTCTGATTAATCAAACTAGAGTGCAATTAAAGCAGACCACACAGGACCATAGTGTGAAAACACACCTACAGTAGTTTCATGGAAATTAAAGGCCACTTTCCTGGAAGTCAGGTTACTTCACAGAAACGTTCATGTTATTTTTAAATCTCAAAATCTTACTTGGTTTCTGTTAATATGCTTGTTACTTTCCAGGAATTTACATTTTACTTTTTTCACTAGTTGGAGTCTGTTTGTTTGACATCTGTAGGTTGGCACTGATGGTTCTTAAAGTTAAATAAAAATGTCTAAACTTCACTATTGAAGAAAGCTCTGAAATACGAATGAAAAATAGTTTGCAAATATTTCTGAAAAGGAATAAAAATATAGATTTTTACATGCCCAGGATATGAATCATTCTGTTATCGATTTGATTCGTCTACATTTCAAACTTAGAAACAAGGGTTTGGTTAAAAAAAACAAAACATTATCAACTCTTGATAACTCTCGATAAATAAAATATTTCCTGTTTGCTTCATTAGCTGTACTTTATTATTTTCCATTCATTCCTGCAGTTCAGGCTACAGCACATTCCATAGAAGCAGGAATTCTGTCTTTAATCAGAGGATAAATCCCGTCTTTCCAGCAGAGAACCCGTTCCGGTAGTTTGACTTAAACGCAACAAGCGCGTTTCTACTTGCCACAGATAGTTTTCACTCTGTGGCGGGACGGAGCTAAACAGGTTCCTGTCGGCAGCCGGGCCGCCGGCCACTTCAGGCACGGCATCATGTTTGTAAGCTCCTCGTTTGTTTACAGCCTGATAATTATGCGCCGTGTAATTAGCCGGAGTAAAAAGGCCGCTGCGGTCTGGAGATTGGCATCGCCTGAACGCTCCGACCGGGGGACGGCCGGGGTTAGGGGGGCGCGAGACGCCGAGGGAACAGAGATAGGAGGAGGAATGAAGGAGATAACTTGAACGTGGGAGAGAAATGTGACCGAACCCCTGACCCCGAGTTACGCACGGAAACCAAAACCCACCTCAACATTTACAGCATCTGCCAACTGGACCGGATTTACCTGGACATCACGCTTCAGTCGGTTCCGGCTGAACGTTTTAAAAACTTGTCTGCTGTTTCTCTCTGTAGACTCGTCGAAACTGCAGAACCCAAGCAGGAAGCAGTCCGTCTCCAGAAGCCTCAAACACCTCTTCAACTCCTCGAACAAGTTTGTGAAGACACTGAAAAGGTTTGATTCACACAGCCATAACGCCTGAACCTATGGAAGAGGATTAGGGTCACTAACAACAACGACAACAAAAAGTGTCAGAATTTTTAGATTAATGGCCCTATTCCTCTTCCATATAAACCTACAGCTGAAGGGTCTGAAACGAAAAAAATCCAACACCTGTCCCACGCTGTGTGCAGGGGGATATACCTGGCTGCTGTTTTCTACTATAAGGACAGCTTACTAGTGACGGCCGAGGAGCAGATTCCCATCGTGGAAGTGGATGATTCCTACAGCAGCTCGCTCATGCAGGACTTCCTCTGGTTCACCAAGGTACGGCCAAGCGGCTGCGTCGCACCATCCCTCTCTGAGACGACTCACTCCACAACCATAAAAGCTCAAACTGCATCCTAAATGATTCCAGAAATAGTACTTCAAACTAATGAATGGACGTTTGTTGGTTTTACTTACTTTATGCAGACTGGTGAAGGGGACGCGCAGGATTTGGTTTACAAGGGGCTAAGATGTGTATTAGAATATTGCAGGTTATTTTTAATAAATCTTTCACCCATTTTAATATTTTCCTTCTTGTTTTCTAGCACACACTGTACTTATTATGGCTGCAACTAACTTCTTTTAGTAATGAATTTTTCCATTGATAAAAATATATATTTTTAAATGGCCACTTTCTGAAGATCTTTCTTTTAAAACCACTTAAGCCTATATTGCAATATTAGAAATACAGTAAAATAACTATGTTTCTTTTTTAAATAAGAAAATAAACATTTTATTGCCTAGAATGTAGTGACATAGGGTGAAGCTAAAACTATGCCGTTCAAAGAGTTTTGGGTAAGACATATTTATAGACGAAGGTGCAACGTGTTTATATATTTGGTGCAGGCTTGGCTTAAGCACTGCTCTGAATATGGTAACATTTTGAGCAAATTGCATTTTTTGAATCTGCATGGTCCAGCTAGTGATTAATCGATTACTACATTTAGTGGACGATTATTTTAAATAATAAGTTCACAACAATTAATCTGATTAATTGTTTCAGCTCTAGTATTTACTGACAGGTTTAATTTTAATAACAGTCGATATTCCATTTCTTTTCTCTTATAAATCATTTAATAAACTCATACAGCTAATATTTTATTCACAGTGAGGTTATCGCATCAATTGCCACTTCTATGTCTATTAAAGTCAACCTTTCAAAGCAGAAACATTGCTTCTGCTTGTTGTTCACCCCTATTCTATCTAATCCTTTCATATTTCAGCAGAAAGCTTCTAAGATCTGACTTATTCCTTCAGTTTTTCTTAATTCTCTGACATCATCTCGCAAATCCGGACAAAATGCCAACGATTTAAGCTCGACAAACGTTACCGTTAGGCTCCAGGAGATTGTGCTTTAGTCTTTTCAGAGATGTGCTGAACAATTAAAACCACAGAGCAACTGCAGCTGTAATGCTTGTGTTGAGTGGGAAGACAGCAACATTTACAGCTTTACAGCTCTGAGTCTGACGTGGAAAATTACCACTTTCCCCCGAAGCCCGCAGAGCGCCGCAGAGCCCCGAGTCTGAATGAATGCCGGCCGTCTGGGCTTTAAAGCTTTGACAGCAACAGGGGGAGGGGGGGAAGGGAAACGAAGGAGTGCCTGAAGTACTCGCATGGCAATTTGACTAAAGGTTTCTGAGAGCATCTTTAATCTGAATAACTGAGTTGGAACAACATTTCATGGAAGGCAGAGAAAAATATTGTTTGAAGGAAGTCCATGAAACGAGCAGGCTGCAGAGATGGTAAAAACAATGGCCGCCCGCCCCCTTGATCACAAATGGGATGAAAAGCAGCAAGTCTAAAGAAATGTCTTCCTAGGCTAAAAAAAAAAAAAAAGGAAAAAAAAGAACTTGATACAGAAGTGCTTCTCATGAAAAGAGTCCATACTTCTGATGCTGGAATAACTCTGTGGTTTTCAGTGCGACTCCATCAGTCTTTCGCATTCAAAAATACTTTATTGATCCCAAAGGGAACTGAAGACATTCTGTATATTTTCTAAGACAATCTCATGAAGACTATGGCCAGGGTTGTCCATATTTTATTTTATTTTTTTATTTTCTTGGTTTTATTTTCATGCAGGGAGGAAACGTGCACAACTCCAAATTGTCCATATAAGATGCAGAAAATTTCAGTCTTCAGGCTCGGCTTAAAGAATGCGTATTTATAGGTCAGCAAAAAACTTTTCCAGAAAGATTTTGGATTTTATATGCATGATGCCGTCTCACTGCACTCACTGGGATGTACAGACACACCACTGTGCCAAGGTGGCAGGAAAATTCCACAGACCGTGAGGAAACATCCCAATGCGGATGCGAACCGCAGTCGGTATGAGATGATTAACTGATATGCTGTGCAGGATGATGAACTTCAGACAGTTTTGGCAGTTCCCACTTAGAAAGGCAGCAATAGTTGCTTCTCTAAGACCACAGCTGATGTCGTTCCTGCTTGGCATTGTGCTACCAGACACTTCACACTGCGCCAAAACAAAAAAACCTGCCAAGTATTTATGGTCTAGTTTTTAATGCAAATATCTTAGTACACTTTAAATTACACAAAACTAACTTGCAAGTAACTTTTCAGCATGATGTCGGAGCTTGTTTTAAGTCAATAATCTCTTAATATTGATGAAAAGTAGTTCGACTGGAAGATTATTTCACTTTAAAAAAGATATTTTTCCCTTTTTCTAAGTGAAATATTCCGCCGGTGGAGCTGGTACTTCTTTTTTTTTTTTAACACAATGCTATGCAATTATTAACCTAAAATAAACTCCTTTGTCCTGCTGAAAAGTTACTTCTAAGTAAGTTTTGTCTTATTTCAAGTGTACTAAGATATTTACACCGAAAATACTTGGTAAGATTATATGTTTTTGCAGTGTATTTGTCTCCTGCCTTTACAGAGTGTCCCAACTGACGATCATTTCCTCCTAAATTAGCAGTCCCACAGCACAATGACCTGCTCCTGTGTTTTCCCCGCAGCTGTCCTGTATGTGGGAGGATGTCCGATGGCTGAGACAAAGCATGTCTGTCTCCATGTCTTCTTCGTCCACACTGCAGGCCCGCCATAAGATGCTCACTGCTGCCGCCCAGCTGCAGGTGAGGACATTTAAATCCAGGACCAGCAGGATTTAAAAAAAAACAACTGCAGCTGTAGTTTAATCTGCTTTATTCGTACGGACAGAACCTTCTCGGAACGCACAACCTGGGCCGGGTCCACTACGAGCCCATCAAGGATCGCCACGGCAACGTGCTGCTCGTGACCATCCGCGACACGGAGAGCCAGCACTCGCTGTTCAGCGGGAGGTGGATGCAGGTGACCAAACTGCAGAGCCAGAGGAAGTCCTTGTCCACGCCGGAGGAGCCGTACGCACTGGACATCCTCATCATCACCATGCAGGTGAGGAAGAGCACTGCAAAAACGCAAAATCTCACCAAGTTGTTGTTTTTTTTTTTGTCTAGATCCTAGTGCAGATAGAAATTAGACAACACTAATATATGAGTTACTTTTCAGCAAGACATAGGAGCTTGTTTTAAGTCAATAATTCCTTAATATTGATTTAAAAAGAGCTAGGTCAACCAGCCGTATGAGTTTGGAAACATTTTTGTGCTCTTAACATGGTTGGGACAAGTGTAACAATCAGAGACAAGATGAAAAAACATAAAACAGCTGGATTCTTTGTTTAATCTTTTGAACAGGAACGAATGTAAATAAAACGATTTTTAGTTTTTTAAAGGGGCAAAAAGGATAGTAGTATGTATTTTATATACAGTAGTGCCATTTTATAGCACAATCGAGTATCTATGTTACCTTGAGTTATTATAAAAAATATGCCTTAAAAGAAAGTTGACGTTGTAATTTAGCACCTTGAAATTGGGCCTCTGTCTCTTTAAAAATTCCTGCTCTTTCGGAAACTCTCCCTTCAGGAAGTCGTCACAGCAGCGCTCCTCTATTTACTCTTTAACGACATTTTTACCAGCGTTGCACAGAGATGTAGCTCGTATAATGAGCTCAGAAGATGTGCAGTTCCATCAGGTGTTTGCTGATTGTTGCCGGCTAGTCTGAAGGAGCTGAGCAGGGGAGTGGCTGGGGAGGGCTGCTCCGTGAGGCACTGGGTGCCCCCAAGCGTTTTGCACAGCTGAATGGTTGCCACTGGAGATTGAAGGAATAATCAAACATCCATGAAAGAATTAAAACAATACTACAACTATGTTTTTGATGAGGGAATAACATTACAATGAGATGTAAAGCTGAAAAAAGTCAATTTTATATGATACTGCCCCTTTAAGAGACTTTACTGAGAATTAAAGACAGAAAAGAAGATACAAGGTGAATCAATGTGTGTGTGCTTAGAGGATTAGTTTACTTATGATAGCCAGGGTTTCAAAACTCTCCAGTTCATCTTTCTTTGTTTTGTTTTTTTCTTTTGCTTCCTCCTGACCCTGCAGGACATCCTGGCGTACCAGCGGCGCAGTACCCACCGCCTCGCCCCCGGCCTCTACCTGGGCTACCTGAAGCTCAGCAGCTCAGTGGACCAGATCAAAGTTCTGGTGTCCCAGCGGGCCCCCAACATGCTGTGCCACACCCGGATCCGGGACAACGCCAACGTGTCCAGGTTCCCTCTCAGACAGACACTAAAACTCGCCGTTTGTGTTTTTTCGGATGCTGACATGTTGTTAAAGACCATAAATCATTTTTTGACTCTGCAACCAGAGGAGGCAAAGACACCGGACTGCATTTCCCACAATGCACCTGTAGGCAATAAATGTAAGGTAACCCGTCTCCTGTGTGTGCCTTCAGGGAGGAGTGGGACTGGATTCAAACGCTGGCGGCCGTGGGGGAAAAACGACGCAGTGAGGAGGACGAGGAGGAGGCGGAGCCTCAGCCAGAAAGCCACGCCCCTCTGCTGTACTACGAGCTGCAGACGGCCATTAAGTCGATACTGAAGCACATCAATGTCCCTCTGCACCAGGTATGCTCACCTGCACAGCCTCTCTTCGAGCCAAATCGTTTTACACAGCAGCAGCGCCTCCTAGGTGTGACACCTGTGCATTCCATCTGGAAAGGTTGAACACTCTAAGACGTGAAAGGACTGGCCAAAAAAAAAAAATTCTAAAAAGTAAAATTATTCAAATGGATTGTTTATTGTAACAAAGTTACCAGTCAAAGTCAAAACTTAGAGGAATGCACAAAAAATTAACAGAGAGGGGTGGGGAGGATCAAAAATTTAATAAATAAATAAATCTAGATAATAAAAAGTAATTAATTAACTGAAAACAAAAAATTATGCTGCAAGTTTCATTAAAAAAAACATGTTTAACAACACGCATCTAGTGGTTTTGAAGTTTGCTTTTTAATAAAACAAAATAAATAAATGAGAAGAATTATAAACTGGAATTCCAGTATATAAATAAACTCATACAACACACCATACAATCTAGATGTATTAACAACAGACATCACCATGGATGCATAGATGTTCCGTCATGTTTGTGGCTCCCATCATGTTTCCGTGTGTTCACACACACAGGCCCGCCACTTCCGTCTCTACAGTCAGGAGGTGGTGGAGATCGGCCACGGCGTCTCCTTCCTGCTGCTGCTGCCCCCTGCTGACGACGTCTGCTCCGCCCCCGGGCAGTCCAACCCCTACGCCCCTCTGTCGGGGTTCCTGCACCTCCCGCTGCAGATGTTTGAGCTCGGTAACTACACACACTGTTTCCCTCTCTGCAGCACACAGAGCCTGACATCTCACACACACACACACACACACCCACACACACCCCCACGCACACACGCAGGCTCTGGTCAGATTGAAAGAACCGGGAGTTCGGAGGGAACTTTGCAACTCACCAGCTTCCCAAAACATTTAGAAAGAACTAAAACCAAGGCCACATCACAAACTGCTGCTTTAGTGCAATTTTCCTAATTTGTCATTTTTGCAGTCCTGTTTCCTATTCCTGTCTACTGAACACGGGTCAGGACTGCTTGCAGTAATCTCTTCTCCACAGCCATGCCTCGGGAATGGCTATGGAACCATTCCCGAGGCATTTCTATCATCGTGGGGAAATATGCAAGGACTTGAAGAGAAAGGCAGCAGATGTCGCTCTAAAATCTCTTCCGATCTTTTTATGAATCATTTTTACTTTTGCACTCTGCTTATCAAACAAGAGATCCTTTGAACATCTCGTCTTCAGTGGGACTGTCCCGACATCTCTGGAACGATTTGCAGCATCTCTCAGGACGTTTGGATAATAAATCAGATGATGTAGTAGAGGCTTTAAACCTTTCTGGCCTTAAATTTAAAAAAAGTCAAAAGCAAACTGAAAAATAAGTCGTTTTTCATTAAAACCAAAAGTTAGAGACTGAATCTGCATCAGTGGGTGTGGGTGTGTGTGTGTGTGTGTGCTGGTCTGCTTGTATAAAGAGAGCATATTGTGCAGTGCGTGCGGGTGTTATTACCACGTTCATGTGCGTGCGTGTGGGTGTGTGTTTGGGGGGTCAGCAGAGAGGCCGTCCTGCTGGAGCCTGCAGGCTGATTTAGTACTTCTGCTGCTACAAACACAGCTTGGTCTGTCCTCAACCCGTGGAGCGGGTCCAACGCCGCTGAAAACCACGTCGTCCACAAAGGACGGAGCCGTCTGCAGGACGCTCACTTTATCTGTTACTGATCAGTTTAATCATGGCGATCAGCTCCGACTGCATGCTGCTCAAGAGAATAGGCTCAGAATAATGATATAAGGCGGTTGGTCATTTCATTAATCCTAGAGGCAGTTAAAGATTTTATTTTATTTTTTTCATTTATTTTGCTGGGTATATAGTTTGTTTTTGGGCAACAATGGCATTCCAAAAAAAGCATTTAAGTTGAGCAAGAAGCATTTGAGTTTATGCTCAAGGGCTGCAGGATAGGCAGTGACCAGGAACCTTCATCAAAAATACATTGTATGGAGCTGTGGTAGTGCCAAAAAGAAAAAATCTTTTTTTTTTTTGTAAAATGTGCGTGGTTTTTTTTTTCAATAAAATAAAAATGTGTTATAATTTTTCTTTTTTTTTTACACTAGATTTCCAAAACACACACTTCAAATATAGCAATTTCTTATTACGATTGGATACAAAATAAGTGTGGGTATTTCAGGGGGAAAAAAAAGCTATTTTAGACATGTAAAACTAAGTTAATTAAGAAAAAACACAATTATTCCCCCAGTATATACAGTACAGACCAAAAGTTTGGACACACCTTCTAATTCAATGGATTTTCTTTATTTTCATGACTATTTATAAGGCAAGAAATCCCACTTATTAACCTGACAGGGCACACCTATGAAGTGAAAACCATTTCAGGTGACTACCTCTTGAAGCTCATCAAGAAAATGCAGAGTGTGTGCAAAGCAGTAATCACAGCAAAAGGTTGCTACTTTGAAGAAACTAGAATATAAGGGGTATTTTCAGTTGTTTTACACTTCTTTGTTTAGTGCATATTTCCACATGTGTTATTCATAGTTTTGATGCCTTCAGTGTGAATCTACAATGTCAATAGTCATGAAAATAAAGGAAACTCATTGAATTAAAAGGTGTGTCCAAACTTTTGATCTGTACTGTAAATGATGCCTTTGTAATTTTTTAGTCAAACTTCTATAAATTTGCTTCAGTTTATCTAAGCTGCTTCAATTGGCCAGGCACAAAAAAAATCCAAATTAATTCATATTCCATCCTCATTTTCTCTGAAACTACAGCAGCTGCTGTGATGCCCAAACTTTTGCTGAAATCTCCCAAGTGTTTGCTAAATTTTGATAACTTTGTTCTGGTTTTTTGCTGTTCTCATACTTAAGGACAAAACCGTCACAAAAAAAACCCTTTCCATAAAACTGGGATCTTTCAGTCTGGAGAGTTTTCTGGATTTTTTTTTTTTTTTTTTAAATGAAAAGCGTTTTTTTTTTTTTTTTTTTAGTCCAATCCAGATCAGCTGAGCTCACCTCTGTGCTCCCGCCTCTGTTTCCCATCTCAGTTCACTTCTGCACCTACAAAGAAAAGTTAATCGGTCTCTACTGCCGCCTGTCCTCCGTTCTGGACCTGGACGCCCTGATTACCCAGCAAGCACTGCGGGAGGCCATCACGGATGGCGAGCTGACGAGCGCCAGATCCCGACATCAGCTCATCCTGGACTACATCCAGGTGAGAAAACCGTCCACCTCCTTTCCAACGGCTAACACGTTTTTTTTCTAAGCTTTTCAGGAAGCGACTCTCTGTGGTGAACATCTGCAGAGACAACAGGAAGCGTAAATAAACTTTGGGGGGTTTTTTCCCATGTGCTCGTAAAAGCAGAAGCACTTCTGCTGCTGAAAGCAGAAGCATTTTTGAAACGTCAAATTGTTTCTGCCGTAGAATTTCATCCGATAAACGGCGAGTATTTTTCTCCTCATTTGAAGATTCTGACCGAGGAGCTGCCCGCCACTAATGGAGGCCGACCACAAAACCTCAGCAGTGCTCTCCAAACACAGAGCGAGTGACACCATCTGTCTGCTTTCTGTAAGGCTTGGGGAAAAAATGGACTCCGACCACAGAGAAGCTGGGATAAATAACACGAATCGCAGCGCAGGGGGAGCCGCTCTGTGCCGTCAGAGTTCAGATTCAACGAATCAAACTGAAAAACTGTTTCAGAGGCCAGTGTGAGCAGAAGTGCTGCTAAAGGGCATCGCTGTATATATATAAAAAATAAGACCCAGACAAGTTTTAAATATTAAATTACAAGTTAAGATTTGAAAAAATCTCACTATTTTAACTAGCTTTAAAGTGGGTTTCTGTGGAGTATTTATTAGTGGTCTGTATCTTACCTGCAGAAGACCAAAGTTGTTTTTGTTTGTTTTACCAGAGTTTGTAGAAAAAAATTTACAAAAAAAAATGTAATTCTGAAAAAACGCGACAGAGCCAACTTATAAACAACCAAAATATTTTATACAGTCGATACAAACCTAAAACACGTTTTTCAAAAGGTTGTTGTTTAGTTGCCGTGTAACTCACCTCACCTGCGCTGAGGCTGCTGGTGATATGAATCCTCCTGATTAGCTCAGATTATCTTTTTCTGAAAAAAAAGAAAAGCCTTGGCCAGATTGGGGCTCCACAGCACAATTGAGTAATTAAGCAGCTCACAGAGAGTACAACTTCATTCAGCTTCGATTCTGATCCTGTGAAATATTCTGAAACTTTTTGATTCAAATCACCTTGAATATACATCAAACAAAAAATATTTTTGCCAACTATCTCCCAGTGTATCTCCGGCTTTTTGGGGATTCTCTTTTCCAGGATGAAATATTTTTCACAAAGTGACCATTTAAAGCTGAAGTTTTTATACCCGTTTCTGTATTCCTGTTTGGTGAAGAGTGATGCTGCGGGCCCACCATCCCTATGCTGAAAAGGATGAAATTTCCATAGAAACTAACCCCTCCCTCAGCAAGAGTCTTACGTTACTCAGCAGCTTCTTCTTTCTTGAATTAATGCAGTTTCTTAATCCTTTTCTACATTAATGTGTAAAGTTGAACTCCTCCGACGGAGACAGAAACCAAAAAGTCTGCGAGAGCTGCTGAAGCTGCAGAGCGACAATTGAAACCTCAGCAGATCTGCGGTTTAAATCACGAAGCTGCTGTCAGTTTAATCTGCTGCAGATGGAAACTTAAAGACTTCCACGGCTCCACGGTTTTCTTCCCGAGCTGCAAGAAACTTTTTTCATCTGTGGTGGAACCTCCAGGAAATCTCTTGTTTGTTGTCATCCCACTGCAGCCAGTCGGCGTTTCAGCAGAACAGAGAGCCAAGAAGATCAAACGGTGCTGGCGCTGGAGCTGCAGCGCTCAAAGAGGTCCAATATCTGACGGACAGATGCAGAACCATCTCAAACCAAAACCAGGAATAACGCAGTGCATAATGAAAGAGGCAAAAATGATCAAAAAGACAGAAAATGTGATCAATTATGTAAAAATAGTTATTAAAATGAAATGACTGCGAAAACAACTCCAACAATTTTAAAGCAAAACCAACTTAGAAAAAGGTTACAAAAATCTTTTTGAACAAAATATTTTTAAATAATACACAAAAAGCAAGAAAAAAAGCTTTTACAAGAGTTTAAAAAAAAAGTATGAAAAGACACTACATACTAAATAATCCATCCAACATCTGAGCTTTCGATCGGTAGCTTTTCCAGAACCACATTGTCTCGGTCGGATTCTCCGAATTTCCTACTGAGGCTAACCAAAACAACGTGATTAGACTGTGAGGGAGAGTCGGAGAATAATTGTATATTTTTAACATGACAATGTTACAAATGATCTAATCCACATGGAGGAGTTGTGTGTTGTCCTTAAACATCCAGCCTCTTCTACAAAGGAGCTTCTTCATGTTTTTTGGGGGGGTTTTATCCTGTGACTCCTAGTCCGTTTTAGTTCTTTCCCATCACTCTGTTTTGGGACTATAGTCATAAGTCATAGAAGAAACACTTTTAGTGAAAATCAAACCTAGAACATCGGTATAAGTGCCTCGAATGTTGTTGTGGACAGAACCTAGTCCAGCTATTTACAAATATCCTTAATCTCAAGACATTGTTTGATACATAGAAATAAAAATATCATTTTGAGTAATAATTTCGTGATTAATAATCACAAGCCTATCATGGGATCTCAGTTCTTCTGGCAGTAAGGAACAACTTAGACTCAAAAACTATTTTTCAGGTTTTTCTGTCAGAGGAAATAGAGACACAAAGCAAAAAAAAAAAGACTTTCTGAAAATAATGTAGTCTAAAGCAAGGGCATTTTTAACCCAGATACAAGAAACCTGGAATTGACTTCTCAAATCTCCAAAGACCTGACCTTTTCAGTGGATGAGGTCAAACAATGTTCAGCGAGTTACTCCAGTGTATTCAACCCAGAACATCTTGCTGATGCCGACACATTCTGTCCTCACGCAATCCAGTTATCTGCCCAGGTTGATTTTTATCAAGAAATGGTACCACAACGGAGTTCACACGACATTCAGAGGCAGAGAACCAGGGACAGTCGTCAATGTTCATTAACCATCTTAGCATGGAATTTACTTTTTTTGCGGGATTCTGACACTACTGTACACACATCAACGGAACAGGTGAAGGAAAAAGATCTACATACTTTCTAAATCCAATTTGGACTCACAGTTTTGGAATCTGCTTGCTTTTTGTCCTTAAACAGTTATCCTCCAGGTTAACTTAGTCTGGTCACTTTCTACGCAGACCATGGTCATTCACTTGGATAAGTTTGGTCAGTGGGAGCTTTTTTAGATAAATCAATGCTTGTAATTAAGACAGCTGATGCATTTTCTTTGTTCCAGACAGAGAAAGTGTTGGAAGGGTTCATTGTCCCACCAGCACTACAAATGCACAGTACCAACTGTCAAGCATAGTGATAAAGGGATTGTGATTTGAACCAGTTTTCCAGTCAGAAGACTTGTGTACCTTGCTTCTATTGAGCTTACTATGAACTCTTCTTTATACAACAGTATTCCAAAGTCACGGTCAATCTCTGGATAGTTTGGCGTGTGTTATATTAAGTCCAGGATGTTCCCCAGTATTCTACTTGCTTGTCTTTTTGTCTCTGCAGCAGCTGGATGAGATGCGGCGTGACCTCCGCTGGATAACAGACGCCCTGCAGTATGCGCGCTACAAGCAACCCCGTGGCGGTGTACTCATCACCTGTCTGGTGGACGCCAGTGCTTCAGAGAGCGATTCTGGACAGCAGAAGACTGACTCCACCTCCTCCACAATGGACTACATGCCTACACCCTCCCCATCGCCGGAGCTCCGGCAGAGGAAGGCCATCAGTGGTGCGTATGAAGATTTTCCTCTTAAAAGCAGACTCAAAGCACCTTCAGAGATTTTACCCTGACGTGTGTCTGACAGACTCTCTGCTCGGCTCAGATGAGGACGGCTCCTCTGAGGTGTTCCTGCCCACCGACAGCGACTATGACTCCAGTGATGCCCTGAGCCCCCGCGAACTGGATCTGCTCTACTCCCCAGCTTCAGATCTGTCCCAGCAGGTCTTGCACTCGCTAGGCGGAAGCGCCCCCGACGTCCTGCAGATCCATGAACTCAGGTAACGTTAAACACTTCTGAAAGGCCATGGGTAATTCAGACACCAAAATTTTCTACTCCAGTCTCAAAAGATGAGGGATGCTCTGATCCCTGATCAGTAAATATACTGGCTTTACTTTCCTCAGAAAAGGGGAACTGCCCCTGTAGTTTGATTCCATCCATCCATTTTCTTCTGCTTATCCTGGATCCGGTCACAGAAGTAGCAGGATAAGCCAAGTGGCCCAGACTTACCTCACCTTTACTCTGATTTCTCTCTTTCTCAGGTACAGTATTTGCCCACCAACAGACCTCCCTGTCTCCACTCCCAGGAAGGATCCTCTCCTACCTACCTCCACTTCTCCATCTGCAGATCTCTCCCTCCCCACCTCGCCTAACCCGCCATCTCGCTGCAGAACCCTGTCTACATCTCCCTCCCTTCCCTTGTCCCCCAGGTTCTACAAAGATCTCCCCCTGTCTTTCCCCCTGTCCCCGGCTCTGTCCGACACCACCAAGACTTTTGAGGGCCTCTCACTTACTAAGGAGGGCCCACCCCCTCTGAGGGGTCTTGCCAATCCACCGGCCAAACGCAAACTGCTCTCTAGGAGCCACCGGGGGCAATATTTCAGCGGGCCCCAGCGCTGGCTCCGGGGCCACAGTGGGGAGAGTCTCACTGGGTCTTTATCAGAGGGCGTTTACACCAGGCAACTGGATGCCGACTTAACTCCACTGGGGGACCCACCCTCACCACAGGGCCACACCTACGTAAGCCACGCCTCCTGCATCCTGGAGAGTCATAAAGCCCGGCACCGGGAACCGCGGCCCCACGTTCGCAGGATCTTTGTGGAGCCCTGCAAGGACGCGTCGCCGAGTCGGGAGGAGGAGACTGTAACGACTGCGGGAGTGTCAGTGGTTGTAGCACAGGCAGAGTCTGGAGAGGAGGGGGAGGAGCCAGAGGGCGCCACTGCCCAGGAAGTGGACTCAGACGACCAGACAAACGCGCAGGTCTCAGAGATTCTCAGCAGCACACTGTAGAGAGGAAACGCGTTGTTGGATAACGTACGTTACATGGCCACTGTTAAAGCCACTGCAAACGACTGAGTCGTACATGTTTTTACCTCATGACACCAACAGTCCTTGCATCCAGCAAGGACTCGCATCCTCTCCTTCAGTGTCACGTCACAGCGGAAAGCTGCAACAAAACCTTCAACCAGTTTATAGCTTATTGTATTAAATCTAAAGGTCAGAGGCTGACTGTATTCACTCCCATCAAAATCAGCTCAGATGGGATCTTTAAACCCCTCTATCGAAGGTTCCTCACAGGCCTTTGTGCAAACAAATCCAGTTATTAGCGGCACATTCAAGTAAGCAACAAGTGAAATTGTGAAACTACAAAGACCCCTAAGATGTGGGAAGGAGAATTTTCCACATCTTGACATCAAAGTTTGTGCTTTAACAGAAATCAGTGACCAACAATGATCCATTGGTGCTAATTCTGAATGAATCCAAATAATTCAAACAGTTTCAGGCTATAAAGTAAAACTTAGTTTGTGGATAGCCTGCAGGTTTTCCTTTGATGGGAAACCAGTTCAGAAGATAGCAGATCAGTTTATCCTTGCATAAACCCTTTTCATTATAGCATTCCGTTGCATTCCTGGCCGTTCCATTGATTTCTGGTCAACATTTCAAACAAAGATCACGTCGCGATCAGGTTAACAGCTATTTATGCTTTTTGCTCATACGACAAATCCTAATTGCAGAGGGACAGCAGTGCAATTAGCTCTGCATGATGTTTTAGCTCTTCTGGGTGTTGCATCATTAAAAAATAGCATCACGATGACTGGCGAACAACTTTGTCGTTTACTGCTAGCTTGTCGCAGTCCTGTTAGCTGCACGTAAAACCAAGCAAAGAATTTAAACAGATGCATCCCTCTTCGGATTCACTACCAAATTTTCTTCAGTGGTGTTTAGCCCTTTGATGCATAGTGGTCACTACAGTGGACAGCTATCTA
Organism: Xiphophorus hellerii; assembly: GCF_003331165.1. Lineage (NCBI taxonomy): Eukaryota > Metazoa > Chordata > Actinopteri > Cyprinodontiformes > Poeciliidae > Xiphophorus > Xiphophorus hellerii. Next base: position 17,334,629 of record NC_045681.1, read on the forward strand.
AAAGCCATTTTCTTGTGCTTCCTGTGGATTTTTATGTTATAAATGCACACAGACCACTGAAGTGGACACTAATGCATCATAAAATATACCATCAACTACTGGCCATCAGCTGCAAATGCAAGAAATTATTTTTGTTAAATACAATATGGCCGACAGACAAAAAAGCATGAGAACCGACCCGGTCCCTCCTTCTACTGTAGACGACTCTTGCAAGTAAAAAAAATATTGTGACATCAGATAACCCCTAAGGAACAATACTACTGATGTATTTTTCAAATAACAACTTTGTGTTTGGACAAAATTACAATTGATCACATAAAAATAAAAAATTTTAAAAAATCTATTTTTACAAAAAAAATGTTCCTACCTTTTTTTATGCCTTAAGAAAAAAATTTTTAAAAATGGAAAAAAAATTCTGACACAAAGGATCATAATTCATGCATCAGAGGGTTAGGCAGCAAATGTAAAAGAATAACATACTTCAGAGAGAAATCTAAAAGACTTCAATCCTGTTACGTTTTGTTTGACCTAAATGTTTTCCTGAAATTGGGGCATGAAATAAAGTTTAAGCACATACTCTTCAAGACCTTAAGGACTGTGGGGGAACCTTGTTCGCAGTGTTTGTTCTGATGGTTTGTCGGCTACTCTGTGGATGTTTCTAATGCGAAGCAGAGTCGCCATTCAGCAGAACAGCCTGAGTACGAACTTCTTCTTTCCACAAGAACGTCTGTGATACACTGAAACTATCGTCCTCGAAGCTGAACTCACTGACTCAAAAAGCAACCCTCCCTCCCCCCGGTTACCAGATTGATTTCAAGTTGCTGGTTCAACTCCACCACGCCTCAGAACCAATGGCATCGACTGTTACCGATAATAATCAATGCAACCAAGAACCCAGATCGCTGCACCCCCTTCAGGACATTTGCATTGTGACCCTTCAGGTCACCCAGGAGAAGAACTGGAGAAAAAAAATAAAAAAGAAGAAAGAAGAAGACATTTCGCCCAGTTCAGTTTATTTGTAAAGATTCCAGTATTTCTGGTGGCTCTCCCCCAACCGCCGTCCTCAGCATGAACTGAATGTAGGTTTTGATCCGTTTGTGACGATTCAATCAGTTGTTCTGAGCTGCTCGGATGTTTCAGTTAAAATTGGAAAAGAGAAAAAAAAAAAATAGAAAGGAACAAATCTATGTGTATATATTCTTACAAACAGATCGAACACCAGAGTCTTTATCACATGAAGTATTTTTTTATTCCTAAACCTAAAGATGGAATGTGGCCTGAGCTGTATTTTTGTCAGCATGATGTAGACCGTAGTCTTTGTTTTATTGGACTGACGCTTTGTGTCCGGTTTGTGCCTCGTTCGGGTCCGGCACGGTGACTTGCGCGATGCGCTCTGATCCTTCCGGTCCTTGTTCTGCTTTACACTTGATTACTGTAGTGTTTGCTGTTCTGTTTTTCCCCCCCGTTTTTCATTTTTTAATTTTTGTAAACCAACGTGAACCAAATCCTGCACCCGTTTTTTTTTTTTTTTTCTCGTAATGTTCGGGAAGTGATGACATGTGGACCTGCCGGAACATGCACACGTTCTCAACATGTATGCACAGTATTTTAAATCAGCGTTTTTCTAAAGTTTGCACATTCTGATCATGGAATAAAAGCTAATTGAATATTTGATGCAACAGGGCATTAACTGTGGCAGCTTCTGTGATTCTGAAGGCTGGTTCCCGGAGGGGTCGACGACGGAGACGTATGAAGTATTAACTTGTGAGTTTGGTCATGTTTGAATGTGTTATTAGTGAAGTGTCAGAGTTCAGCTTTACAACCAGACATGCACTAAATGTATTTACTTGTTTCTGCTGCAGGTGTCTGTACTTCTTTGGCATCTATCAGTTTTTGCTGAAATAAAAAAAAAAAACAACTATAAAATAAAAACATGGTGCAGTTGTACTCTGTGTTTTAGAGAAGCTAAATATCAGCCAAGTCTCCAAAAACCTGCATGCCCATTTGTTTGTTATATTGAAATATGCTTTAAATATTCATTTTTAAAATGCTAAAAGAGAGTAACAAGATTATTTTCTTGATTATAATCCAGATTTTTGCCTTCCATTGGCACCACCTGCCACGAGCCTGGAGGTATTTTTGAATTTGGGGTTCAAAATCTTTGCTCTATCAATTAATTAAAACTGCCGTTAGCCTGGATCGGTTCTAATTGTTTAGTTAAAACCGATCCAGACTAATGGTGGTTTAAAGACTATAATCTGTTGGATTAGCTCCAACTAAAGCAGATCGAAGCATTGAAAGGGATTATAAGATGCGAAATCGTTCTTATTGATTTGGTTTACAGTTGATGTCGCTGTAATTCTGGTTTCATATTCTGCATGTAATACTTTTTAATTCAGTTGTGATGTTACCTTCTTTACCAGCTCGGGATTAAGATTCAGGGTGGGACAAACATTTAATTGGTGCTAAAAGAAAATGTATTTTTACATAAATCGCATGATGACTCACTGAAAAGCAGAAATTTCACCAAAATACAAAAAAATAATCATGCTGACAGTTTTGTAGACCAACAATATTGTTAATACTGCAATGATAAACAGTTACTTTTTTTTTTTTTGTAAAACTTCTTTAGTAGAAATCTTGACTGTAAATTGGTGATGGTGACAAAGTTCTCCTGATGGCGTAAAAACGTAACTTAGCCAAAAGTTGGCTTTTGGTAAGATGTCATTGTTTATCCAACATCTTCCTTGAGTTACACACAGAAAAGTATAATCCACTTGTGCTTCTTAAAAAAAAAAAAAAAGCTGACCCTAATGAGAACAGATAAGAGGTTTTTAAAAAAAAACACCCTAAACCTGCCAGTAATCTGTAAAACATAGCTGTTTCATGAGGGACGGGCAGCAGTCAGACTCCGCACCGTTTCCGGTTGCTTTTGGGGGAAAGTGCGAAACTTCTGGAATCTCACACAGCTGCTGGAATCTCGTCCACTTCGGAGCATTCGACAGCACCGGTCCAAACCACAGGAACGCTGCTGAGGCGCAGCCAGAAACAGTCGTTCACTTTCACGAGTAGGAAATGTTTTTCTGGTCCCGACCCTCTAGGATCCAGCAAAGACTGAGGCAGACCGTCAGATCTGAAATCAGCTGAATCTTCACAGTTTTGGAAAGAAGAAAAATGTATTGCCATGATTGTATTTTTATTTTTTTTGTATAGATATCTGTTACAGCAGATTTAACATTTAAACACATTGCATAAGTATAAATATGGAAATATGTGTTACATTTTTTTTCTACACTATAAAAATACAAAATCTTAGCAAGTATTTTTGGTCTATAGATCCTAGTGAAAATATTTTAGTAAAGCATCAAGCAGGACAAGTAACTTTTCAGCAAGCTATGAGCGCTTATTTTAGTTAGAATATTTCCTTAATATTGATTTTTTTTAAAGTGCAAGGTATTTCACTTGTAACAAGACATTTTTCCAGGGTCGCTGAGGGCAAAGTGTGCAGATTTGACAATCTGTTTGATTTTGCTGTATAAAGCTTAGTGTTGGAAAGAGTAGGAGCTTCTTAAAGAGACCGAGGCCCAATTTCAAAGCTTCAATTTGCGAAGTCAACTTTCTTTTATCTTTCATACATTTGTTTGAAGATGACATAGTTATTTGATTGTGCTACAAAATGGCGCAATGTGCCTGCTAAACACATAACATTGTCCCGTTAATAAGATGAGAAGGAAAACGTTTCAGTTGACAGGAAAAATGGTTGTTGAAATATTTCCCTGTCTGACTCGACAGTAGCTGCGAAACCTCAGGTCTATGTTCGAGTCTCTGATTTATTTCTGAGGAAACAAGTCTGTCTGGTAAAAGTCGGTCTGATGGTAAGCAGTGAAACTTCGGAATGAAAAACATTACGTCACACTTAAACACCAGCAATCTCCTTCACTTATCATCAAAGTCCCGGAGCGACTGCTATAGGTTTTCATAGTTTCCAGTTTGCTGTTGTGTTGCCCCCCCCCAGCCTCTTCTCCTCTGCATGACATACAGACACCGGTCCACATGTTCCAAATCAGCCGGCCCTTTGATTTCACATCGCAAGGGCCGAGATACGGAGCGACGCCGTGGATCAGTGGCTCTGCGTTCATTGCGTGGACTCGTTCGGTTCTGATCTAGATGTTCCGTCTGAAGTTCGGATACAGCGGCGGCGTAATCTTAATGTCGAATCAGCCGAGGCCTCCCAGGATGATGGACAAACAGGCCGTCCATGTCGTTCGTGACCCGGCCAGATGAAGCCGAGAAAAGGATCTTTTGTTTGTTGTTTGTGTCGTTTCTTTCTTCTTTTTTTTTTTTTTTTTCCTTCCCCACAAGCAGCTGCTTTGATGGTGAGACGGCCGGGGCAATTTGGACGGTCCATTTGTGAGAGACGGCTTCAAGGTTGCAGAGACAGGTCAACTAAGCAATTACAGACACGAAAAACAGGCAAATGCCAGGCTTAGCTTTCGGTATCTAACCCACAAGTATCTAAAATGGCGTCAGCACTGACTCAATGTTCATGTTCAATCATTTGCTCGTTACTTAAAGTTTCCAACACGGTCAGAACGCTCGCCGATTCTACAGAGTTTAAGGGGGAAAACCATCATCCTGTTGAAGTGTCCGTCCAGGATGTCGCAGTGGGAGGGGGTCAGGGGGTTTGTGTTGCAGTCTAAAATTACTAATTTTGCGGCAACTTTTTCAAAACAGTTGTGGCCAAAGTTGGGATATCTTTATACTTTATGATCCTAAAATAATTAAATTGAAATTGTACATAATCTTCCCAAAAAAAAAGACAGGATTTTAACACAGTCAATAACATTTTTAGTAGCTTCTTGACATAGCGCCTTTTATAGAAAAAAACCCCATATCCTCAGGAGTTGTGCAAAAGACGAGTTCCATATTGGTCATTCCAGTTGGCATCAAATGTTTAAACAGTGTAAGAAAATCCTACAGAACATCTCAAACTGGAGAGAAGCAACGGGTGCTCCCAGTCAACCCAGGAGGGGTTATGAGGCCATTTCAGAACCACCGGAAATCCACTAATCTGCAGAGAGAGGCATTATTCGCAAGTGGGAAAACATTTAAAAACAGCTGCTAATTTTTCCAGGAGTGGAACTCCCAGCAAAAACAGACCTAGGTTGGAGCAAGTTCATGGCGGGTCAATCGGGCAAAAACTGACCACACGTAGCCTAGGGCTTGTCTTAGAAAAAACGGAAGGACAAAACATTTCTTAACAAGAGAGCAGAAAGACAAAACTTCTAGACAAAAGTCTAAATGAAACACAGGACTCCTAGACAAATGCTCTTTGTATAGATGAGACCAAAGCAGAGATGTTTTAGCAGTAACATGTTTAAGAAAATATCAGCACAAACAATTCACACCAGCTGTCAATAACGATGGGGGGGAGGGATGATGATTTGCGACTTGTTCTGCAAGTCGGTCATCAACAACCTCAGCGTAACGTTAGATTGTATCCTACAGTCGAATGTGATGCCATTTGTGACGTTTGGACCAAACTAGGTCATCAATATGACAATGATCCCAAACACAGCAGCAAGTCTAAGAAAGAATGACAAAAACAGGAAAAAAAAAATAATGATGATTCAATGGTTTAGTCAAAGTCTAGATCATGCCCTGATCGAAATGCTGTTTGACATGAAAAGTGCCATAAAGAATAAAATGTCTTCAACCCTCTGTGACCTGGAGCAGCTAAGTATTTTTTCCATAATCAGAGAGATTCCAGATGAAAGACCTTCCAAGTGAAACGCCCTTTAAAGCCCAATTTATTTACTTATTTTCAAATAAATCTGGTCAAATAAATTATTTACTACCAATAAAGCAATACATAAAATAAAAATTATTATAGTAGGGATCAATCGGACACTGTTTTATTGTCTTTTACAATAACTCTGACTCTGGCAGTGGATAACCGTATATAAAAGCTTTCAGAGTCGAAGGGAGCGAAGACTGTAAATCACATTGTTTTCAAGCTACAGAAGACTTTGAGGAATGTGTCCTAAACCTATCACATGCTTAATATTGTTCACTAGAAGGCCTGTATTTAGATTTCCTAAACTTGCAGAGAGCTTCCTAAACTTTCAAATAAACTCAAAGTTTCTCTGAGAGACTCGCTCCAAAGGTAAGTCGATGACAATCTGCAAAAACTGCGTCAAGAAGCTTGAATTGGACACCAATTTGTCTAATTCGCCTACGTTTTCAGTGGCTCCAGAGAGCCGGACTCACCCCATGACCTCAGCACACAGAGCTAACTTTTCTTACCACCCCTAAAAGTCCTTTAGGCCCTTAAATCATCCCAGTGTGAACTTAGGTCTCTCCCCCAAGAAACCCCTCGTGAGGGCGCCAGATATGAGAGTGGATGATAAAAAAAAAAAAAGGTTCACAAAGAAGAGAGAGAGAGAGGAAGTCTTATCTGAGCATCACCTCTCCGCCACCGACTTCCTGTGGGCGCAAGATATGACAGTTTAGCGGCGCCTGTCACACACTGTCACCACCATAAAATTACCCGAAATTCAGCCGGAGCCAGAGGCAGCGAGGGCGGCGGTGGTCACCAGAAGAAAAAAAAAAGCCCAGACTGTTGCTGCGTGTCTCTCTGTTCGCTCTGAGTGAGATCCTCCAAAATAAACACGGTTGCACATTCCTCTGTGTTTTTCAAAAGCAATCTCTTAGTCATCTGCGGCGTGACGCAGGGAGTCGCCGCACTAGAACGCAACGCTGCTCCGTGCTGCTGTCTGACCGCAACCGTTGCCAGTACATAAGTAAATGTGTTTCAAAACAAACACTTTATGTCAACTATGATTATATATGAGTAGGGGATTCAATGAGAAATGAATCCCCTGCTTTATTTTTGAATCATTTAAGACTAAATTGTCGGGGAGGTTTTTGTTTTCAGGTAGAAGTTGTTGATTTCAGTAGCTTCACGAGACATAGATTTTAGTATTAAGTATACAAATGAGAAAAACTAGGCGACATTTGGCGGACTGCTGGCAGCAGAATGTTTCAAAAAGAATAAAGAATTTGCATGATTTGAATGTACATGAACACTTGTGAGCATTAAAACCTGGAGCAGTTTGAGGTGAATCCGTGTCCATGCGGTATGGGTGGATAAATTAGAACAAAAATTCAAAAAAAATCAAACAAAAAGAAACTAAAAGCTTTTTGTTTAACAATCTGTCAGAATCAGAGAGAAACACAACTTGTGTGAAAAAAGTTCAATCCTGTGATGAATTGGATTATCTTCTGTAGGCCTTCCTCAGGATAAGAGAAATGTTTTTTAAAGATTGTCTTTTAAAACTTTTCTTGTAACAAAAAGGTGTCTGTGGAGTGAATTTTCTAGCTGCTGCGTTCTCGTGCGATTGCTGTCAGTAAATAGGCGACTAGCCTTTCACTTTCAACCTCTGTTACTTCGAAGTCTGGACAAAACCTTGCAGAAGTTTCAAATCCTACCAACACGGTTCCAGTGCAAAAAAAGAGTCGGCGAGTATGGACGTAGTTGGCTGTCAAGTCATTGCTTCTACAAATCAGGTCTTATTCTCTGATCAAAAACGGTTTCTTTGAAGTATTTCTGTTTTTGAGCCTTAACAGAACCTGAAGAGTCGGACAAGCCGAAGAAAGCACTGATCTGAAGTAGCCGTGGGCTAGCATCATGAAGGTACGCGAAGGTTTCAAACAGAGCAATGGAAATCATAATGTTCCTATGGTTTCCGTTTGGTTTGGTTTGGTTTGGTTTGGTTTGCCATAGCGAGTACATTCTCTTCTTTATTGTAATGGTTGTTTTAAAAGGCGAAAATCACTTCAGTGGTTCAACAGGACATTGTGCTCAGCCGTTTCTGTTGTCGTGTAAGATGAGCAAGCACAAACAGGTTGTTGTGTTTAACTAATTAGCCGCTCTAAACGTTTCTAATGCGCCTGGGAGATAAATTCAGACACTAGACTAACAACATGTAAGCCAAGGACTTACATGGCTACATATACATATCATTTAAAAATGGCCTGACAGAACCCCGAGCCAAGACATCCCTTGTTCTTGATGCTACTGCAAAATCATAAACGTATTTTTGTTTAGTTTCTAACGCAAATATCGTATTACACTTAAAATAAGTCCAAACTAACTCACAGGTTACTTTTTAGCAAGATGTACCGGCTTGTTTCAAGTCAGTAATTCTTTTTGAATACTAATAAAAGTATTAGTTTCACTAGCAGATTTTTATTTTTTTTTTACTTTTAATATTGGAGAAATAGCTTGTTTTAAGTGAAAGAAATTGGTCAGTGGAACTAATATGCTTTTGATCAATGTTATTATTATTTTTTTTTACTGAAAACAACCCCGTGTATCGTGCTGTGAAGTTACTTGTAAGTTAGTTTTGAATTATTTTAAGTGTAACAAGATATTTGCACTAGAAACTAGACAAAAAAAAAAACATACTTAGTTAGATTTTGTGTTTTTTCAGTGTGGCTCCATGCCACTCCAAACTATTAAACCTGGTCAATGCTGTGTTCAGCTGGTCCTAAAAGCTGTGGCAAACTTTAACCACCACTCCGTGGTTGGTGGTGGTTGTTGTGCAATATCTCAGTTGAATCTTTATGACTAATATGGCAAAAACAAACAAAAAACAGACAGGAAGGAGCCCTAAGGAGCAGGAAAGTGAACCGACTCCGTCCCCACTGCGTGGATTAACAGGAAGTCTCAACTAAACCATGTGGCTCACAGAGTCATGGTGCAGCAATGAGAGTTTTCTTCACGTAAGGGGAAATATGCGCAAAACGTTGCTTGTTCAGTGCAGCACTGCAAAAACACAAATCTTACTTGGTCTAGTTTCTATAGTGCAAATATCTTAGTACACCTTAAAAAGGACAAACCCGTCTCACAATTAACTTTCCAGCAAGATACGAGTCAGTTTAAGTCAATAATTTCTTGATATTGATATATACTGTATATGTATACTGTAAGTACCAGTTCCATTATCAAATTATTTGATAAATAAGACATTTTCCGGTGGAACTGGTACTTTTTCGTCAATATTAATGAATTTCTGACTTAAACAAGCTCCCACATCTTGCTGAAAAGTTACTTGTAAGTTAGTTTTGCCTTATTTTAAATGCACTAAGATATTTGCACGAAAAAAAAACAGAGCAGAGAGACACTTGGTAAGACTATAAAATGACCCAGACACACCGAACCTCAGCTTGTTTCTACTTCCTCCTGATCACTGAACCGTTATTCCCGCTCCCGGCAACTTCATCCTTTCTTCGCTCCCAAAAAGAATCCGCCACCGCCGGTGCGTAAAGTGCGCGGAGGTGTGGCTCGGTTTGGATGACATCAGCCTCCTCCTGCCGAATATGTGCGCGCAGCGGGAGTCAGATCGACACAGTTCGGCTCCGGCAGGACCAAGGAGCCTGCAGCCACCATGAAGCCCGGAGCCCGGAGCTGATCCCGGACTTAGTCCTGCCTGGAGGTGGGTTGAACTCCCTCGTGGATTCTCTTCTTCTTTTTTTTTTCTTTTTTTGTGGAGAAGACCAGGAGCTCTGCTGGGGATCTGTGGCGATCGGAACCAGACAGGGGGGATGGATCCCTCCCGCTGGCTCCTGCTTTTTCTCTCTCTGGCGCTCTGGATCCAGGACGGGATGTGCCAACACCTGAACCACTTCATCCGCCCCATCCCCAGCGACTCCCTGCCCGTGGAGGTCCTGAAGGAGGAACAGGACCCGCAGCTGGACCCGAAGGAGAAGGACCTGAACGGGACGGAGCTGCGGAGCCTCCTGGGGAGCCACTTCAACCCGGACTTCATGTCCGTGTCCCCGCCGGAGGACCTCTACGAGGACGACCCGGATCAGAGCCCGAAGCTCACCGGACCGATGCCGAAAGAGATCCGAACCCTGGAGCTGGAGGTGCTGTTCGGCAAGAAGCAGAAGGCGAACCGGAAGCTGCGCAGGATGCTCTGGGCCTACACGCTGTGTCCGGTGGTTTACGCGTGGACCGAACTGGGCTGGCGGTTCTGGCCGCGCTACCTGAAGGTGGGCAGCTGCTACAGCAAGCGGTCCTGCTCGGTTCCGGAGGGGATGACGTGCAAACCGGCCAAAGCGACTCATTTGACTTTCCTGAGGTGGCACTGCCCGCAGAAAAAGGTTCCGCAGAGGTGCGCCTGGATCCACATCCAGTACCCAGTCATATCCGAGTGCAAATGCTCCTGTCCGAACTGAGGAGAACCGGCTCCGGATCCGCAGAACTGTTCAAAAAAAAATCTCAGAGGAGAATCGCTTTCTGCGTCTTCAGATTGCTGTATTACTTCGGGACTAAACTTTATAAATGATGGTCAGTTGTTGTTTTTTTAATAATCTCTGCTCTACTGTATTAATATAAACCATATGTGTCATATGTGTTTCTTATTTATAAGACTGAGTTAAACAGTTTTCAGTCAGTTTTCAGGAAAATTGCCTCGATGAATTTTTCAGAATTTGCCGCAGAGAAGTTCAAAACTCGGAATTAATAAATGAATTCCCGTTTGAGTCCAAAGGCGACTGGGTTTGAAGCTGAAATGTTCTTCCGCTGTGGGATCAGATGATGGTCAGAAACGAATTATTTATCACCCGGCTTTATTTGTAATTGGATTATTGAACTGTTCATGATCACAACGTCTGGTTCCACAACAAAGTTCCCATTTAGTTTGAAATGGACAAAACTCATGTGAAATTTGAAAATTGGAATCAAATGTAAAGAAATATTTTTGATAACGTTTGATCTATTTCGGCAAAACTGTGGTGTTTTAAATGCCATAAAAGAGATGACAATCCCCTATTTTTATGAGGGGGCAAAGGGGTCAAATGCTTAAAATAACTTTTAGAGAGAGATGTGAATTGTTTACAGTACTCCACATTTTTACAATAAATTCATAGAATCTTGATATTTGTACCAAAAAAAAGACACGTTTCTGTCATTTCACTTGTAAAATACCAAAAAAATTCAGACTTCTTCAATAAATGTTTTTTATAACTATCAGTTGGAAAGTTGTCTGTTTTTAGCATTGATGTCCATCATTTTTAATACAAGTGACTTAAATGCCATTTATAACACAATATTTCTAAAAGAAAACATGGTATTTTCTCATCTACAGTTGTGGCGTTACAAAAGGGAATACTTTTTGCTTAAATGTATTTTAAAATGGGCAACAATATGTTGGTTTGAATTTGACACCAAGCTGGACTTAAGCATCTTGGGGGGGAAGAGAAGCGTGAACCATAACAAACAAAATCATTTTTTAATTTGAAACCAATAACGTTTTACCATCCAGAGCTTTCTTTCTTTTTGTAATGTTCCTCTGAGTATATCCATTTCCAATTTCCTGAACTTGCAAATAACACCGATACAATATAAAAACGCGTTGTCATGGATACAACAGTTGTGCTTTCTTCTTGTTTCTTGTTTTCGGGGGTTTTCCAGGCTCAAATTCCCCAGACTTCTTTCTGCGAATTGTTGGCATAGTTTATGTCCTGCTGCAAATATTTACACAAATGTTGCTCAAATTATTCATCTAAAAAAAAAAAATTTTAAAAAGAGGTATTCAAACCCCAGTGTTTCTGTAGTTTTACAGTTAACATCTAACTTTAGGATTCAAATGTAGTCAAACGGTTTTCTGGTTTTTGTTGTCTGTAGGTATCAAAATTACTTTTGGGATCCAAATATTATAGTGCCAGTGCAGTCACCCGTAGAATAATTGCATGTTTATGTTTTTAACTTAAATGTTTGGTTCTGGCAGAAAAAAATATTTTTGATTACATATTTATACAGGATTGTATGGAAAACTAAGCATATTCAGGCAAACTGTGCTCAATTTTGATATTTTACTCTATACTGCAGGGTTTTTTTGTGTTTTTTTCCTTTATGAATAGATTAATTAGTTAATAATTAGTCCTGCACTTTGCACCGATAAATAAATATAATGCAAAGAAGATACTACTGGTTTCTTCTTTCATCAGAAACTTTTTTGTAAAATGTGAATGATTCCTTCAACAACAACATACTTATATAGCAACTTCCCTGAGGTACTCCATCTGAAAAAAAAGGTTTAAAGAAAACTATACAATTTTTATACAAAGTATTTGCACCAGTTAGAGGCACCGTTGCCTTGCAGCAAGAAGGTCCTGAGTTCCATTCCCAGCCTGATGTCTTTCTGCATGGAGTTTGTTCTCTCCGGATACTCCGGCTTCCTTCACAGTCCAAAAACATGACTGTCAGGTTAACTGGTTTCTCTAAATTCTCCTTAGGTGTGTGTGTGTGTGTGTGTGCGGGTGCGTGTGTGTGTGTGTGTGTGTGTGTGTGTGCATGGTTGTTTGTCTTTGTGTTGCCCTGCGACGGACTGGCGACCTGCCCAGGGTGGACCCCGCCTCTCGCCTAAAATGTCTCTCTGGAGATAGGCACCAGCACCAGGGTGTAAGAAGATGGTTTTATAGTATTTACAAAAATTATGAGAATTTCTGCCTCCCCCTTGTTTTCTGAGCTGTAACCGAAGCTTTAATGAATGTAAAACACACCGTAGGGTGCTAGGCTAACACTAGAAGGAAGCTTCGGTGGCCTCACAGCTGACTGCTGTCGACATAAACCATGGTCAGGTTTAGACAGACAGGATGAGTAAGGTGTCCGTTCCACTCCAGTTCGTCTTTGGATTGAAGAAGACATAAACCAAAGTCTTCCAAAGATACCGCTGTCTGAGGAGATTCTCTTAATAGCATGGGGAACATCAGATAATTGAGGAGGTTTCAAAGTATTCTCCTGTTCGCTATTGATAAGCCAGTAGCTGAGTGTGTCTGAAGGCTGTTAATGCTGTCTGATGACACAGATCACATGTTCATGCCTCCACCTGTCTGCCACTGTGAAGGTGACCTGCAGAGAGCCCTGAAAGCCGGACATGTCGCTACAGTCTGCTGAACTGTGTGCCAACATACACAGCCTGCTACCGTCAGGTAATACCAGTCAGTGACTGGGAGGCTGCTTGTACGTGCGAGTGTATATGTGTGTGTGTGTGTGTGTGTGTGTGGGATTGTGCGTGGGTGTGTGTGGGTGTGTGTGTGTGGCAGGGAATGTTTGGGTGGATTTACAAAATCCCGGTGGAGTGAATTCTCCAACTCTCACAAAATGTTTGGATGTGTTTTAACTCAATGTCAAGGTGGGAACGTCTCAGCGATGACCTTAGGGAAGCAGCTGGGAGAGGGTTGATAACAGTGGAACAAAGAAAATATGTATTATAGCTAATAATCCCAGGAGTGGACATCCTACTTGAAACATCCAAACTCAAAGATTAGGGACTGCCTTAATGAAAACTATGGCAGCAGAACAAGGAGCTAAAGTGGACTGGTGGTTTGGACATCATGTTTGAGGCTCTCTGTTGGACGTTCTTAGTGGTTTCTGTGTCTAACATAATTTTTTGGATGTGCCTTTTACGTTGGCTGGTTGTTGCTCCCAGCCAAGAATCCTTTTTAACCAGCTTCAGGGTTGGTTTTAAACTTTTGGACTCAATCCCAATTTTTTACAGCCTTTTAAAGCTTTTACCCGTTTTGTTCCTGAACAGGTTTGTCCAAGAAACTGGAACATAAGAACTTTCTGAATAAAATTTCTGCCTCTCCCGTTCAGTCCTAGTGTGGGTCAAACGTAGCAAGTAAGCACAAGTGGCCATTTATCCGTGAGTTTGGGCCTTTGTTGGGCCTTTGTTTTATTTTTCCCCTTTTGTATCACAACTCAGCAGGCGTTGACCTGAAGATGACCCTTCTGGATGTTTCACTGTCTTTGTCTGTTTGATTAAACCTTAACCAATTTCTCTGGGAATGATAAAGTTGTGTTCTCTGTATCTGTCATCCCATGACAGACTACTTCAGGTGCTGCTCCTCCGCCATGAAAGACATTTTCTGGCTCATGTACAGATACCAAATTACATCCCGAACACATTTCATCAACACTTCAACCCGATTCTGCCGAAACCTGATCTCTTCCTCTTGTGGGAAAGTGTTTAATGATCAGCAGGCGGTGCTAATAATTTTGACTCTCAATTTCTTTCAATCAACCATTTTTGACACGCAGACAGAGGGAAACAGTAGCAGGTTCAATTTACAACAATGTTTCTTATTCGTAATGTCCAGAAAAAAATCAAACAAAATATATAAACATTAGATATCCAGCAGGGGGCAGCAGAGTTGGTCAGATTAAGAGTGTATTTTCCATTGGGACTGCAGGTCTTGGGTCAGGGCAGGTCACACACTGCCCCACAGAGTTCTCACTGTTTAGCCCACTGTGAGGGGCCCGCTTCGTCGTCTCCTGCTCCTGACAGGGACTCGCTTCAGGAAAATTCCACCTCTCTGCTTTGACTGAGCAGAAATCTGCATCGGCTTCATGGAGCGACAGCATCTGCTCACAACATACATGATTTTCATGCTTGCAGTGTTCAGTCAGGGTTAACGTTGCTCTGTGCACGGTCCTGTCTGTCACACAGGGTCAGTTTGAGTCTGAGAGCTGGAATTACACTGGAAAAACAAAACGCATTTAGTAGTTTAATGAGTTGGTTCTCTATGAAATGCTCTTCTGGCAGATATTACGTTTGTAAAATTTCCCTCTAACGTCTGGTGGGAATGTAATCGTGTTCAGTTTTATTTACATAGATTTAGCTTACGCAAATTGTCATCTCAAGGCACTTTACTCGACCAACGCTTTCAACTTTTAGAAAACTCCAGGAAGCACCAACAAACCTGAGGGGCTTCATTAGGAACACAAGGAACAGTGAGATCTTTTACATATGATGCTGTCTGATCATTAAGGGCATTAATTGTAATTTTAAATTGTATTCTGGATTCAATACAGAGGTAATAACAAAAAGGTGAAATTGTACTTATAAAAATTTACAATGATCCAGCTTTTAAATATTTAACTAAAGAGTTTCACAAACGTTTAAAGAAACGGGCCAATCTTGAGGATCTTAACTTCATGGACACAGAGTCACAACAACACAGCAATGAAGTTTTCCACATCCACCTCTCTCCTTCCACACTTTTCTTTAGTTATAGTTCAATCATGAGCTGAAGACTTAATAACTAATAAAAACAAAGAAAATAGTGTCAAAGAAAACAAGTTAAATATGTTCTGGAAGAATATGCGAGCAAGCATTGGTATAATTTATTTTTATTTTATATTGACCGGCTAGGCATGGATTTTTCCACATTTTGGGTGGACGTTTTAAGAGTTATTGAAGAAAGTGAAGTTTTAATGAACAAAGAGAGAAATGGCCATTAAAACTCACGTGAGCTGCAGAGCAGCCAAGTCACACTAAGAGGTCATAAATCAGCAAATGGATGCAGTTTGGTTTTTTGAAGTCGTGGCTGCTTAAAAACGGTTTAAGATCTGTCGCTCTGTCTAGTGTGGTTTAGTTTTGGATTTTCATGGTTGCGTTATGATCCAGGTGTGTACAGAAATGGACACAAATACTACTTAAGCATCCTCAAATTAAAAAAACATGCTGTCCTGTAAATTTGGCAAACGCATTAGTTTTCACTGTTTTAACTTATTTTAAAAAAATAAAACTGCAATGATTTCATATTTTCCCGATGCATTTTAATTTATTTATTTAAGAATCCTTTTTTTTTAGTTGCCATTTCCAACACCATCCACTTGATTTGTTGGCTGATGTTTCCTGAGGATGATGCAGAGACACCTGCTGGTAGGAGACAGGAACTACACAAAGAGCGACCAGTTGTTACGCTTTATTTCCCGAATCCTTCAGACGGCAGAGGCACACAGGCTACAAGGAATCTGAAGCTAATCAGCCGACATGAGCACCAGATCCATATCAGATATCACATCATGGAAAAAAAAAAATCCCCCACGTATTTACAAATATAAATAACACATAATTCAAATTCAAAATACACTGCAACGATGTGTGTATTACAAATGGTACAAAACTGGTTTAAGTGATACTGGGACGTTTCCGTCAGCTTACATCTGTACTGTGCTTAGTGCGGGAGATACTGTCCACGATACAAGTCAGAACAAAAGAGTTCACATTCAATACACCTTTGGTCCAAAGACGGAACACAGAGAACTCCGATGGGAGTTCTTCAGGAGAAGCTCAGACATAGAAAAAAATGAGGTCCAGGATAAAAGCGAGAGTCTAGAATCAAACTCTGGAGAGGAGCAGGAAGGTTTGAACAGATCGCTGGTGGGAAGCTGGGAGGTGGCAGTGGAAGTCCAGCTGAGACCTGAGGACCTGCAGAAGAGTTAATAACGTCCATCTGATGGTTTCTAGAGTCTACATGCTGACAGTAGATTCTTACAAAATCCTATTTCAACACAGACTGTTGTACTTTAATGGCGGCTGACATTGAACCGGAGTCAGATCCTTCCGATTCAATTCAAATCAAGGAGAAAAGACTGAGTTTGAAATGAAAATAATCATTTTCAAACAGTTTGTCCTAAAAGAGGCATGGAAGAAGATACATCTCAAACAGTGTCATTACAGAAAGCTTAAAGGACCATTATTCGCTTCTTTGGGGTGATTTCTCAAAAAAAAAAAAGTCCTTAAAACAAAAATACAGATATTTCATTCAAGTACATATAAAGCTCAGCTTAGGAATGAGCCAAATTAAATTTTTATAAGAAGCTAAAAGGTTTCCTTCACTGATGATCCAGGTCAGAGGTAAGTATTTTTTTTTTTAAATGGCAAGATCACCTGACTTCTTTTACTTTGAAATTAACACCAAAATAATATCTGCAAAAATGCATCAGAATCCCTGACTGTCCCTAATTAAACCGGTGAAGACTTTCTTTATGGTATAAGAATTTCCTGGTTCAATATTTCACCTCAAAGTCGAACAAATCAAGCAGGGACACGCCCAACGTGAGTTGGCCTTACAGCGAGCAGAAGTCAGAAGAGACGGAGTGGTGAATGCTACAAAGATGGCTTGCTGGTCGTTTCACCTCTTCGCCATTTAGTACCTTCGCTGCTCCGGTCATTTCGTACACAACTAGTTCAGGTCAAAAGGGAGCGGGTATGGGTTGTTTTGTGTTGAGATGGCATCAACTTGTACCAGCCAGGTTGATGTTTTGTACCTGCTTTGCCAGCCAAAGAGGTTATTTTGCATAATCTACTCCCAGCTCACAGAAAGGAAACGTGATTGTACATCTCCAGTAAATCTCTAACAGCAGATCACCATTATTTGTATTTAGCAGTTTTCATGAATGGAAATAAAGAACCAAAATAAATGAGAATAGAGTAGAACTTGAAGGTTTCAGATAATACCACCTTTAAGTTATAGTTGAGCATTTTTATGATAATTTATCTTCATTATTGAGAATAAATAATTAACTACAATGAACTGACATGACATTGACTAAGTATATGGGTATGAACTGGGGAAGGAGCAAACTGACCTGGAGCTACTAACAATCATTAAACCAAACAGTGTCAAGCTTTATGGGCATCTGGTCTCCTTTGTAGCCACACAACAGATTACTGGCCATCTAACGACATGTAAGGAACCTTCTGGTACCAGTACTTGTAAGTCTTGCAGAAAGCCTGAAAAACCCACAATGGAGACCAAGATCACAGATTGGAAAGAAAACAGACTAGAAGCTGATAAATACAGTCATGAAGATAACAGCTCAAGCCAAAAAACAAGAGGGAAACAACCGTGAAGATGAGTGATTACTGAGCTGATGTGAGGACATGATTTAGTTTCACTGATGCTACAGCTTCAGCTTATATACAATAACAAAACAGGCTGGAGTTAATCAGTTAATATTTCCCAGCTTTAGGTTTGCAAAACAACACCACCTGCTGACATGAACTGAGAACTGCAATATAGAGTTCCAGATGGCATATTAAGTATTATATTACTTCTTTTACTCACCCATTCTCAAGGCATATCACAGATAAAACCTAACTAAGGGCGGAAACACACCACAGACTGATCCAATCCTCTCCACGACCTAGAACTGCTGTCAGCAACAAAATATCAGCATATCAGAGCAGCCCAGACTCCTCCAAAGTCTAGAACCTGACCAGATTTTCCAAGTTTTCCCATTGATGGACTGAGAAACCCCTCAACCATCGCAAGCATGGTTGTAAAGAATAACCCAACAACCTCAAACAAACCTTCATAAGCTCCTCCGTTAGACTTGATCAGAGTCCAACTGCGGTTTGACTTGGAAAAAAAACTTATTCAAAGTTCCTTCCTCAGCAGGGGCTGAAACGAGATTTCCGGGTCTTTTTCTTTCTTTTTAGTGATTCCGGGAGTTGAAGAATCCCACGCTGGTTGGCGACTCCTTCACAGTCACCGTGATGAAGTTGGCCGTGACGTCAGTTACAAAGACGTGCTCCATGAGGCTCCTTGCCGGCCTCCAGTCCGTTTCCGTGTCCGACTCGGCGGTGTTGCTGCTGACGCTCGGCCTCGTGTCGCCGGGAAACGATGAGGGGTCGTGTTCCGACTCGCTGCTGCTGGTATCGTCCGAATCGCCGGTGCTGAGCTCATTCAGGTTGCGGTTCTGAGAGCTAGACCCGTGTTTGTGCTCCTCCTGCCTGCTGCCTCCTGCGGGTTGCGTTCTGCTCCGTCCAGGTTCTGCGGCACCGGACCCAGAGCGTTGCCCACCGGCTGTGGTTCCTTTGCTGACACCGGTGCTGCGTGAACCCCCTTGCAAACCACCGCTTCCCGGAAGCTTACCGACACTCTGCAGGTTGAGCGCTCGTAGATTCAACGCCTGGCTGGTCCGCTCTCTGGGCGTTGGTGAAGGTGACTGTTTGGAGAAACTAGAGTTCTGCTGTTTGTGTTGAACCAAGCCAGACTGACCGCCCACGTTGTCATGCCTTCTGTGGGTCAGCGGGGGGCGTTGCGCCGCTATCGGATGTCCTCCAAAGCTGCTGTGGAGACCGAGAGGCGCTGGTTTCTGAGCAGATCCTTTAAAGGCGTCCGCTCTGACGCTTCCTGTTTCGGAGACGGCGCGTCGCAGTTCAGATGGCTTCTGTGACGGACTGCCTTTGTTGTGGGAGGACGAGGCGGACAGAGAGCGGCCGGCCCAGACGCAGTTAAGGGATCCGGGTTTGGAAGTGGAGCTCTGAGAGAAGGAGGAGGCGCCCTCCTCTCTGGAGCTCCGGCTCAGCCCAGGGTAGGTGAAGCTGGCCGGCTGCAGGGGCTTCTTCACACCGGGCCGTGGCTCATCTCTGGGCGACCTGATTGGCTGGTGGTGGCGTGGAGGAGAAGGAAGACTCTTTCCCTGCCGCAATGCCTTCAGGTCCGGGTGCAGTGGCTTCCTCCCACGCTTCTTCTTATGCGGCGGATCGGGCTTGGCCAACAGGATCTGAGGCCGCTTCTGGGGCACGGGGTGTATACGAGGACTTTGCTTGGCCTTCTTCACATGATCGTCGTCATCCTCCTCGGAGGAAGAGGAGGGCTCGGATGAGAGGCCGAAGGAAGAGGAGGAGGAATGGCTGTCCTTGGTGTCAGCAGGTGGAGGCTGAGGACGAGATGAGGACGAATGAGCGGAGATAAAGACGAGACAGCGGAGTAAACATGACGAACCAATGTGGTTCAGTTACCAGGATTTTCCTGGGTCGTCCTCTGGGCCGTTTTCCTTTCTTCTGAAACAGAAGTTCCCGTTCTTGTTCTCTAAAACAGTCAGGAACAAAGATTGGATCAGGTCTTCCATATCCAGTGTATTAGAAAAGATTCAAACCTTTTGTTGTTGGTAGGGGCGCACAACAAATCTGCTGGTGAGCGGAATCTGACACTTAAGAGTCTGAAAAATTAACCTTTCTCTGGGCAATGAATCCATCTTATACAACTACTATCAGACAGCAAACCTCTTCAGTGTGGAGGCTATTACTGAGTGAAAATGACAATAAATGAACGATCTAGTAGAATGCAACAGTAAATACAAGCTTCTTTTTTTTTAAAATATGAAGTTGGCCACAGCTATTATTTATTTAAAGTTGAAAAAAATAACAGTAGCTCTGTAATGTGATGAAAATTATGTTTTCAAGCATGCAGAAAACTATATTTTTTATTAAAAAAGGAGTAAGAGGATGATATGCTGCAATTCTATTCAGTTAGCTTTTATTTATAGACCCACCCACATCCTGTTAACTGTATATGTTCAGTGATATTTTTTTTTTATATTACAGATATTTACCATGACAAAAAACAACTACAATACTGACATTATTTCCTGCTTTAGTTAAAAAAAACCCCAATCCTCAGTTGCATCATTATCACAAGCCCAAAATATCGTCCAAGCCTGACTTATTTGGCCGTTATGTTGAAAAGCTCAGAAACATGTGTCATTAATGTTAATGTTGTGAGTCCCCATTTTATTTTACTATAAACATCATTTAGATGACGTCACATTTTTATTATATCCAGGTGGTAGAGGGGGAGAGAAAGGATTCCGCTGTCCATGTTCAAAAACAAATTGCTCATCAGTTAAAATTGGAATTGGCAGGTCAGAGCGCTACCAAATGTAATAGGCCTTAAACTCTGTGAACAATGCAAGCTCTGATTAATCATTTTGTTGGGATTGGAAAGATTGTTTTTTATTTGAAATGTTTTTCAGAAAAAAAAAACAAACAACATTGTTTGTTTTATAGCTGATGGATGCTATAAAACAAACGTCTCTCACCTCTTATGAAAAGCTGCCAGCAACCTCGGGTCCAGAATGTTCTCTTCAGGCTCCCAACTGTTGTGCCTTAAGAAAAAAAAAAAACCCCATCAGTAATCAGCTTCAGTCTCTCCAGATAGTTTGTACACAGATAGTTCATTCTAGGAAGGAAATCTGTGGTGATTTTCCATTCACTGCTTCCTCCGCCCCTTCAGCATTGGAAAAGGCCATAAAATAAGTCAAAGGACAGCTTGATTAAGAATAATATGGCATAAAAAACATGCAATTAGTGTTTATAAAATTCCCCAAATGCTTCCAAAGTTTTCCCTATAAACAAAAACAGCAACCCCGCAGCAAACTGTGTGTCCAGCATAAACACCATGCAGTTCAAGCCTCTCGCAGTCAACTGGACTTTAACGGACTCAAATGGCATAATGTTCAGGGTTTCCTCCAGTGTATTATAAGCCTGGAGGGCCACCAGGCTTTACTTGTGCCCCCACCAGGCTAAGCATTGCTTATTTCTTTCTTTTTAAAATTTTCAAGACTTTATAGTTGGTGATCAGGTATTAATCTTCCAATAACACATAATTATCAAGTAATATCTTCAAATTTCCTGTCAACTTAAAAAAAAAAATTTAACTCCAAGACACGACGGGCCGCTAAATGAATGACTGCCATGGCAACCAACCACCAGGATTAGCAGGTTTTCTGAGGGAAACCCTTGATATTTATACAGCAGTTGTTCATGAAACAAAAAAAAAACATCATGTAGGTTTTACAACTCTAGACAAATTGTATCTAGTAAGATAGGAGCAAAAATTGCTTCCTTGTATAGTAAATGTGGTTGATATCTGCACTAGGTATTAATAAATTACAAAGATCAAAGCAAAGCACCTAATTTAGGCGTGTCTGGACATGCTATGAAGAACAATGTCCAGACAAAATAAAAGCACCCTTTTATTTTAGCTGTTCCAATATGCTTACAGTCAACTGAAGGCCTAAAGAGTTATAAGTAAGTAAGCGTGTAGGTTTTAGGACATTTCATAAAAGGGATTTGCTCGTTAATAGTTCTTCACTGACCTTATTGAGAAGCTAGATTTGGGCATTTCTATATGAAATAATAATAATAATAAACATGGCTGAGATTGTAATTAAAAACGTTAAAAGACTGTAGAAAAACAGATGAATGAAAAACAGAAATAAATAGGCAACACAAAGCAAAAGCAGGCTGATTACTGGTTCAAAAACTAACATCCAACCAGTTTCTTCTTCCAGGTCCGGTTCAATTAATGTTCTGACGATTTTACTATTTTATCTACATTAATTTCGCTGAAATGTTATTTTTTCTTCCTTTTTCGTGCTCATTAAAGAGGTCTCTGACCGAAATATATCCACATAGTTCTGGTCTCGATCTTGTGTCCGACTCAGGCTGGAGTTGATACTAGTCTAACAGAATCCAGCTGATATGGGTTCGGAAGGTACCACCGGGTTCCTGGCCTGCAGCTTAAACAATCTCTCTGTGTGTTAGCAGTTAGCCAGTGGTTCTGGTTTGGCTGTTAAAACGACCGGAGCCGCAGTTTAAACAACATATTTGTGAAAGCAGTCAACAGCCAGTACTAGTTCGGGCGGTACCAATCCAATTGGCAATGTAAACACCGTCTTTGTGTTAGCAGCTAGCCGCAGCTACTCACTTGGAAGACCAGCCTCTCCACTTCACCAGATACTCGAACTTTCCCTGCAGAGACACACACAGTAAGCACAAGAACCGGAACCAGAGCACACAGAGAACTATGGACTCACGGTAGAGTCCGGTTCTTACCTTCCTCTGCCGTTTGCTGAGGATACACTCAGCATCGAATACCTGGCCCACCGTTACCCCCTCCATCACTGCTGCTGTCGCGCGGTCTGGACTCTACCGGCCCCCGTAGCTCATCCCTACTGGTTATGTCCGACAGTAACCTCTGACAATCTTTCCTTACAGCTCACTTTCTGAACACATATAATAATCACATTAACAACTGGGGTATTTTTTTATGATTATTATTTATTTGTTGAACATTTAACTAGTTTTTTTGTTTGTTTATTCGTGTATTTATTTCAATTTAATTATACTTGTCTGTTTGCAATTCAGGTTTTAATAAATGTATAGGTAGTTTTTTGTAGAATATATCGATGAACGTTAATCTACAACCATTTAAGGTTTATAAAGCAAATATATCAAATATGTCTTGGTCATTTATATATGCAATTGGATAATTTATTTTCTGACTTTAATTCATGTATTTATTATTTAGCAATTTTTTATCGATTTGATTTAATATTAGTCATCCTAATATTTAGGATATTTAGAATGTCGATTTATCAATTGTGTACAAAGAAGATTATTTCCTCCTTTATTTATTTATTTCTGTCATATTATAATTTTGTACTTATAAAAGTATAAGTACTTTTAATGCACGTACACTGCATGTTTCTTTCTTTTTGATTTTTGTATTATTCTTGTATTATT
Source organism: Xiphophorus hellerii (assembly GCF_003331165.1). Lineage (NCBI taxonomy): Eukaryota > Metazoa > Chordata > Actinopteri > Cyprinodontiformes > Poeciliidae > Xiphophorus > Xiphophorus hellerii. The sequence continues at coordinate 17,357,809 of NC_045681.1, forward strand.
CTTCTGGGGGCGGGAGGTTAAATGTGTATTTCTTCATTTTCTATAATATTTTAATAATTTACTTTCCCCATACAACGAAATTGTGAATACAGTACAATAACCTTCCTGCAGAGGACAGTAATGAGCCAGATGGACGGAACTGTGTCTGCGGAATTTTTCTTCTTGCGGTAGGAGCCAATTTCGTGTTGCACTGCTGAATGTTTGATAACCGTCTGTTTACTGCTGAGCTTCTCTTCATAGGTAACTATACTTCTATTACTACTGAACCAGTTATTTAAACTCACGATTCGTTTAAACTCGGTGCTTTTTTGTGTGCCCTGAGTTCTGGTTGCAGGTCTTATTACTCAGTGAGGAGAATAAACACTGACCTCAAGTCAGATTAGATTTATGTTCATACAGGTAGAGACATTAAACAGCTGATTTGAGGTCTGACTTCATCATCTTGAGCTCAGCAGAAAGTTTCCCTTCTGTTTTATAGCAAAAGGGAGACAAATTAGCTGAAAACAGACAGAAATAACAATTATAGATAAATCAACTGGAGAGACACAACTGTGCCCATTACAACACTGTTACTTTTTCAGTTTGTCAGACTTTATTCTTTTGTTTATTAAACATTAATTTTAAAGATCATGGCTTTGATCCCAAATGCAGTGTACATTGTGCTCTGTTTGACATCCAGCTGAGCCCCTCAGGTGAGATGTTGCTGCCTCTTCTGCTGCGTCCGTCCCTCTCGCCCCGGTTGACGGGATGCGTCTCGGCGCTTCACGGCAGCTCTCAGAGGACCCTGCTGTCCCAGGGTGAACACTTGCTTCGGCGGCGGCCTGCGTCTCGCCTCCCGACGAGGAACCACAGTAGGAAATCGAGGGGTCAGGAGGAGGAGTGGAGGACCAGGAACAAAACGGTGCTGACATACATTGCTGCTGCCGGGGTGGGAATGATCGGGCTGTCCTATGCTTCTGTACCTCTGTACCGCCTCTACTGTCAGGTGAGACACACGTACAGAACCCCCCCCCCCCCCCCCCCCCCCCCCCTCCCCCCCACACACACATGGTTGCTGTGGGTCTGTGTGACCTCTCCGCTTTTCTCCCAGGCGACGGGGTTAGGCGGCGCGGCTGTTGCCGGACACGACACGGATCAGGTGGAGACGATGAAACCGGTGAAAGAACGCATCATCAAGGTGACCTTCAACGCCGACACGCACGCCAGCATCCAGTGGAACTTCAGACCTCAGCAGACGGAGATCTACGTAAGACTGCCGTCGCACTTCCTGTCAGAGAAGACACGATCCTCTCCGTGTTAACCCTTTCTCTGCTCTCTACGCAGGTGGTTCCAGGCGAAACGGCGCTGGCCTTCTACAGAGCCAAGAACCCGACAGACAAACCCATCATCGGCATTTCAACCTACAACGTGGTGCCCTTTGATGCGGGACAGTACTTCAACAAAATCCAGGCAAGTTTCAGATTGCTTTCTCTCTGCAGAATGCTGAGAATGTTTTTTAAATAAAACAAAGACTGAGGATTAGAGCAGAGAGAAGACCCTTTGCTTCCCCCCCAAACTCTCAGCAGGGATAGGGAGGATGTGTACAATACCACACTTTTAAAATGTTGAAAATATTTTTTGTTGGTTTGTCAAGTAAAATTCCAATTAATCATATTGTCACCTTACAAAAATAATGGCCTTATCTTTTAAATAAAAGTCTTCTTTTGGTAAAAAAAAAACAAAAAAACTCAATCAAGTTTGTAGTTGTAAGGTGTGAGTACATTTCTAAAGCATTGTAGATGCTGAATCGAAGTGACCCGAGAATAAAGCCTTGAGGGACTCCACGCATGATTTCGTTCCATCCATTAAAAATAAAAACAAAAACACATGACTCGATATGAACAGGGACCTTCTGTCTGTTGCTTGCAGTGTTTCTGCTTCGAGGAGCAGCGTCTCAATCCTCACGAGGAGGTCGACATGCCGGTCTTCTTCTACATCGACCCGGAGTTCGACGACGACCCGCGGATGGCTCGGGTCGACACCATCACGCTGTCCTACACCTTCTTCGAGGCGAAGGAGGGTCAGCAGCTGCCTCTGCCTGGGTACAGTTACAACTGAGCCGAACGCGAAGATGTCCGCCGGAGGAACCGAAGGCCAGAAAGAGACTCGTCATGTTCGTTCTCTGAGCAAATAATCCTCCGCCTTCCACAATAATCCGGATGCGATCCGGATGCGATCCGGATGCCTGAACATGCGATCATGTTCAGGCAAAAATGCGCTGTTCATTCAGACAATTCAAGATTTGTGTGAAGGTTTTTTTTTATTTTTTTTATTTAATTTTCTGCGCGGTTTGCTCTGAATGTCATATTAAGAAGAAGAAGAGCTATGGGTTACGGTGACCCTCGTCTGGTCCATTTGATGCCTTAAAATGACAAGCAAGAAGCAGCAGAAGTTGAAACATGCTAAGAATTCGGACTCAAGCAATATTTCTGGTGCTGCTGAAAGACTGGAAGCTTAAAGCCGTCGAGGTGGAGCTCTAAGTGAATATTTATTTTCAGCCACCTGCCAGGAAGCGGATCAATAAATCCTGATCTGTGCTTCCTCCCGAAACTTACACCTGTGTTTCCTGTGTGTTTTCCACCCGAGTCCTGCTGGTTTTTCCATGCAACCGTCTCAGACACATCCAGCAGCTCCGATCTGCAGAACGAACGCACTCCTCCTGGGGAAAATATAAATGTTGCGATCTGCACATATGCATAACGTCTGTCTGTGTTTGGTTTTTCTTTTGCTTTTTATTTGGTTTTATTGGGTCTTCTCCCAAGTGGGTTTCCTACGTATGCATAAGAATGAGTAAAATATATATATATATATATATATATATATATATATATATATATACAGTGCAGACCAAAAGTTTGGACACACAGTTGTGTCCAAACTTTTGGTCTGTACTGTATATACAGAATATTTGCTTTTTAGTGACGCAGCTGTTTCTTTATGTATGTTTAATTATCAGATCAGTGATTGTCCATGAGAACGCGGCTCAAAAGGCTTGAACCAACACAATTTTAGGCAGGTGATCATGTTGTTATGCCTGATTGGTGAATAACAAACCTTTGTGAAATTCACATTTTAGAAAAAATAAAACTGAAACGAGAAGATCTTCAAAAGAAAACAAAAAAGTATAAACAAATGGTAGGACCATAAAGACGTCTTCTTTCATTAAAAATATATAAATCCTTCATCAATGCTGTATTTGAGCAAAAGTAAAACAAAAACAGAAATCATTGTTGAATGAACATGCTTTTATTTTGAAACCTCAAAAGGGTAAGGAAAAAGAAAATCTGATCTAAACTATTTTAATTCGATGTCACAAAAGTAGCCAGTCTCTCAATCAGACAGCTGCTCCTGCTCCAATTGATGTTCGTCTCCTCCAATCGGGATTCGGGGTTGCCCTAGCAACTCAATTGTTGGCCCAATCAGATTAAAGCAGGCAGATATCCATCCCTACTCTCTCTCTCTCTCTCTCGAGCTGGGAGGCGAGGATCGAGTCCTCGAAGATCCTCTGCGAGCAAGTCGGGGACCCGAACAGAACCGCGCGCCGAGCTGTTCCAGCTGCAGACTGAGGGGGGCGTGGTGCGCAGGTAAACACTGAACGCGTAGACGACACGGGGACGCGCGTTTTTATTTACCCCTCTTCCTCCGGGGGGGAGAGGAGGGAGAGAGCGCAGCTCGTGATGGGACACGAGCCGCGAGGATGAGCCACAGAACCAGAACCAGCCCGATCCGAGCCTACGACTTCCTGCTGAAGTTCCTACTGGTGGGAGACAGCGACGTGGGGAAGGGGGAGATCCTGGAGAGCCTGCAGGACGGAGCGTCCGAGTCCCCGTACGGGTACAACCTGGGTGAGTGAGGGGGAGGCGTTGGGATAGGACAAACACATCCGAGTTCACTGTTTGAAGGCTTACCGTGGAACGACGCAGTGTTATGTTGGCAGGTTTCTCTAATATTTTCCTTCCTGTGATCCAAAAAAAAAAAAAAAAAAACACTCCTTCAGGCTTTCTGAAGCCCTGTCAGAGTTTTTACTTGGTTTCTGGCTTCCTTATCACACTGTTCCAGTCTAGTTTCAAGGAATTATTTTTATACAAGAAGGAGATTCCAAAGTACTAAAAGTGTTCAAATCTCCAGGTAAACAACTTCCTGAAGCTGCAGGTCTGAATTGGAGAGTTTGAGGTAGCAACCTCGACCTCAAAATCCAATATGAATGAATATGGTTTATAACCCCCCACGAAGGGATTAATTAATTAGTTATTACACAGGCCTTCTTCTGCCACTTTATGCACCACCAAACACACATTTGTCTCTGTAGTTGGTGCTGGCATCTGGTAATAATGGTAATAATGTGATTCTAGCTGTCAGAAATGCCAGTAAATAGAAATCAAATGTCCAAGTTTTCTTGCAAATAATTTGAACTGAGTACAACAAGAACCCAGTATGCATTTTAATGAAAAAAAAAAAAACGTATTTTAAAAAAACCCATAAAATTAAGAAATGCAAAATACGGATTCAGCATTGCATTGAGAAATCTACAAATCCCCTTTTTGCATAAAAAAGTTTTACACCAATCAGAATCTGTGTTTTGGATCTACTTCACCCCTTTCTGTGTGTGTCTATGTTGAGTCGAATAATCCACTTAAAGTGCAGACAGTTACATTTGTGATCACCAATAAATTTGATTCTGAAATTTGTACCATTTTGAACAAGGAATGGGGGGGGGGAAATATGTTATACTTCTTAAAAACAGGGAAATAACATTTTATTTTAACAAAGCCTGTGAGTTTCAAAGCAGCCATCGGCTCCCTGCCAGGTCTTTCAGGGCATATTCTGTGCGCAAATGTAAAACTTGTTCAGGATACAAAAAAAAAAAAAAATCTGAAAACTCTTTTTCTGGCCGGTTCCAGTCCTAATAAATCACACGGAGTATTGTAGAAGCTTTTGTTCCTTTCGTGCTGAATACATAAACTACTGAAACGCATATTAGCTTGGTTTGATCATTTTAACTTAGCGGAGCAATTAGCAAACTGCCAAGTTTGTCTGCCTGAATGATAAGAGTATTGCTTCTCTCTCTGCTCCCTAATCTAATGCTGGAATCGCCATAGCGACTAGCGACTGACTTCCATTCTGATTAATAAAAAGGTCACGTATTGTGTTTCAGTCGTCCCGTCAGGATTTTATTCACAAACTATTTTGTTACTCCATTTGTTTAAACAAAATAAAGTTGCAAAGTTTAGTTTTTGTGGCCTTTATTCGTCAGTAGCTTAACAGGAAGAAAGGTAAGAAAAGCAACTAGTTTTCCATCCAGTTGTCATGCAAATTAAAAAAAAAATAGAAGAAACTTTCCATCTACTGGTTTGGAGCAAATCCAGCAAGGCTACGTAAAATCATGGATTTTTTTCATTCATTTCTTTTTAATCAGACGTTGACGCTGTCCTAAACAGGATGTAGAGGTTGCATATTGGCATGCATCATTTCAGAAAAACTGGCTCCTCCCCCTCCCAGCTGGAGGTCTGAACAGAATTGTTTTGGTTTTTTTTGCCAAGTTTAGTACCTCTGGTAAGGCGCACACCCACCAGCGGATGGGAGCGTTTTTCCTTTCTCGTTCCGGCCAAGAGTTTCCTCTTCGTCGAGAACTCTGACTGTCCTCTCCTGTGCTGGAGATTTGGATTGGGAAAGTTTGCTACATGTGAACTTACTTGGTAAATGTGTTTCCATCTCTACTTTAGCGCGCTCCTTTTTTTCCTTAAGAGTCGCACAAAAAAAAGAAGACGTTTTTTTTGCAAAATTGAAGAAATTATTTTCAGTTTTGCGGTTTCCATCAACGTTTTCTAATACAATTCTTCAAAATTCACATATTAACAACCCCACTTACTTTAGCCTTAATTGACACTAGTCCATAAATTCAAAATTTTAGAAACATTAAGAATAATTTTAAGATTACAAGCCAGTATTTAAAGATTCTTAATCAGTTCTATTGGAACTGATAAAGTGAAGATGCCATATATGTTTTAGGTAGTTGCTGCTTATGGTCTTGTCCACAGAGTTGTATATTTTAAGATTGTGAGTACGAGTTTATATGAAGACTTCAGGTCCATATTTCATATTTAAAGTCTTGCGGCGTACAAGGTGCTAAATGTCTATCACGTTGACAGAACCAAATGCGGAAGGCGGTGTTGATGTGGCGTTCTCTGGGTCGTTTTGACGGGGAATAAAAGCAAAAAGCGAATAAATCGGTCTGGTGCAGCCTTCATATTCCAGCAATAAGAGAGAGCCTTTCTGAGCAGCAGCAGCAGCAGCAGCAGCTCACTGCAGGGAGTTGGGTCAAAGGTGACGGGATGATGGAGAGGAAAGCATGGCTGTGGCATTTGAATCATCCACGGCGACCTCTAAAGAGCAAACTCAGGGACAAAATCTGTTTCTGCAAGAGTTGATTGGAAGTCTAAACTAGATTTTTCTAAAAGAGAGAGTGCGTTTTGTGTTATTCGTGGAGACATCTGACTATGAATCAGACAGCAAAGTGTTATAGGATCTCAAGATTAATTTTAGCTGTGCATTAGATGGAAAAATAATGTCAGTCATTGTCTTCATTTCTTTTGCAAACTGCCTGTATGCTCCAGGTCTAGAATAAGTCATCAGTGTTTTATCTTGCAAATCTGGATGGTTGTTGGATATTCCTGTCAGTTAAAGGGGCAGTGCACCTCTTTGGAGATGAGCTTAAAGGGTCTGTGTTGCTCTAAGATGGCTGGAACTGTCTCAGAAACTATCCCCGCCGTTAGCTCGGCTCTTCGGTGAGGATTCCTTCCCGGTTCTCCAAATTGAGATCACTGCATGGAAATTTCTGACTGGACATTCTCACCCAAACCAATGGAAATCTGGACTATCCATTTAAAACAGAATGTATTCTGAGCTGCCGCAGGACTGCGACAGATTGGGAGACGTGTTGATTTCTCTCAATACGCTTTTGCAACTTTGACTTGCACGTTTTGTTTTGTTTTTATGTTTGAGATGCGCAGGGGGTTGGTTTTATTTTTGGGGGGGGCGGTGTGGGAGTGATGCAGCTCAGTTGGTGGAAAACTGAAGGGTTTATCCTTGGATTTGCTGCGTTTCTGGGTCATGGCAGCAGACAGAGACATAGCTGTGGTCCACTGTCTCTCTGCCAGAGGACGACTGACTCTCTTGAGGTCCCAGAGGGGGGCTCTCCGGGCCTCTGCCAAGCCCAGAGCAGAGCTGCTATTATGGGCTGCCAAAAAAAAAAAAAAAAAAAAGAAAACACACACGGGGAAGACTTTATTACTGCCGACGTGAGCACGGAAAAATGCTCGCAAACACCGACGGAGTTTGCGCTTGTGGATTGCATTGGAAGTCTCTCCGAACGAGGACCGAAACGTTCTGCTCTTCGGAACCAAACGGCTCCATGAGTCACAATAAAGTGAAGATGCAGCAGATACTGCCGGGGAGAAGCTCTCACTCTCACACCCACGGCGTGCGGGTGGGTGTGATTTGACCTTGATGAAAACACACACTGCTGTGTTTGGATGAAGCACGGCACTCCGTGACAGTTCTCATCTGAAGTGCTTCTCTGAGACTCATTTCATTGCTGCACTTGATTCATCAACAAATACTACTTGTGCGTGTATTTTTACTATTGTGTCATATTTTTAGGACCCATTTTTAAAAAAAAATGTTTGTAACCACCAAACAGGCTGTTGGACTGACCAGTCAGAGCAGGATTAGCTTCGTATTGGCACAGACTTTTCTAAATTCTCACCCATAATGCATTGCATCAATGTGGGGGGAAAACATCGCATATGGTCAGAGACTGTTAGACTGGAGTTTTTTTTGTTTTTTTTAAATATTTTTTTTTAATAATTGCTGTCTTTGGTACTCCAAATCCTTAGTCATAGTCTTATTCTTCAATTGTTTTTTTCAATTTTAGTGTTTGCTCACGACTACTGTATTTTAATTAGCTTCTCTTAACCCAGCGCTTTATTGCACGTTAGTCATATCCCTCGGCTCCTCCAGCCGAAGATCGGTTAATTAGACTCACCTGATACCTTCTCCCTGTAATTATCCTGTCTTCAAGCTTCAGTTTTCTTCTTTTTTTTTTTTTGTCTACATGTTTCTTGCCGGCTTGGTTTTTGTTCACGTCTGTCCCTTCTCTCTCTCTCTCTCTCTCTCTCCTGTGTGTTTTGAAAGTTGGACTTTTGACTATTTGATTCTGACTCCTGCCTGCGGCTTGGCTCGGTCCCTCACAAAATCCACACACAGTAAACATGGTACTTTAAACTGACTCTTGTATTCAAACAAACAATAAAACAGTTTGTTGATTTTACCAGGTACATTTTTACTTAAAAAAGAAACCAAACAAACATGATTTTGAATATGTGGACTGATTTTCTTTTATTTTAGTCACCTTTGACCATTATGATTGTCTAATAAAATCTTTTTAAATACAGGCTCTATCCAGTATAAGAGGGCAAATTAACGTTCTTTTTTCTTTTATTTTTTTACCAGTCTCATTCTGATGTGCTTTAACCTGCCCCTTCTGTTGTAGCATATTTAAAATATTTGCATTACATCACTCTTGGTGCAACAAACTGTCCAACCATCCCTCCAAACTTACTACAGCACAGGTTATTAAAAAGCTGTGAGCGAGCGTTGCATAATCAGAGTGTGCGGCGGCCTTTGTAGAGGCTCTGATAATTACTGTGATAAAGGAGACGAGATGCTCACTGCTTTTGTTCGTGCAGGAGGAGTCCCAGGACAGAAGCTGGATAATTACATCTAATCGGGAATAAGGAGGGAATAAATTTGCTGTGGTTTGGCGGAGGGGATGGGGGGAGGGTGGGATGGGGGGGCTCTGCACAGAACGCTGGTAATAACCGAGCATCACTGTCGGGAGTCCGACTGCTCCGAGTTCAGATGCTTATCAGTGAAATTCCATAGGAAATTCATGGATGGGTTGGGGAGATTACAGAAGCAGGCGGACTTAATAACATCACACATACACATGCTGTTATTACAGCACTGCAAAAACAATGAGAGAATGCGTTAAAGTGTGACAAGGAAACAAACTGGTCATATAAAGCAAGGAAGAACAGAAGTGTGCTCATTATTTTATTCTATTATTTTTCACCAAGCCCTCCCCAGCCCCCCACCAAAAAAAAATAAAAAAACTCTTTCACTCATGCAAACTACAGAACAGTAATAGGTATATCTACACATTTGCAGGTACAAACTGATGCTCTGTTTGCAACATATGGAGGACGGCTCCACATTGGTCCCAAAAATATATACATATTTTTTGTTTCCATCAACCGTCATTTTTAGTTTTCAATTCATTTTTTAAAAAATCTAACGATGTCATAAAAAACGCCACATGTAAAACAAGTCCATGACTGTAATATAAAATATAATGTTTCGAAAACATGCATAATATATGCAAAAAACTTTTATTTTTTTTTCTTAAATTACCAAAGTTCATTAACTGTATTTCAAGGAATCTGCATTCAATGTAGCTTATGTTGCAAACCCACAAGTTACAGATTTTGAAAACAAAAATGATCACAATGATTTTGTGGTGCCACAAAATCATTGAAATAGGCCTGTAGCTGGAAATTTTAGCATTTCAGTGCATCATTATAGTTCAACTCAAAAATACGTTGTCCCGAAGGGAGATTAATCTTAATAATAATAATAATCTTGCAACATATCATATCATCTTCAAAGAGTCATTGTGAATGGTGAATGCTGTGGCTAGAAGGACCTCAGGTTGCAGTCGTTATTGCAACAAATCTGTAGAAGACACTCACTGAAGGCAGTTGTGAGGTGACATTTTTGTGATCGCCATCATGACATGCCAACCCTCGGGCAGCAGAAAAGACACTCCACAGGAACATAGTCTATAGCCAAGGACACTGCTAATCCACCTCACTTGCTTTTGCCGTTCCTCTTTAAATCTCTGTCTGACTGTACGGAGAGAGAGGCGTTGTCGTCGAGGATTCTCCTATTATGATTGATACTTTGATCTTCCTCTTTTTCAACTCTTAAACTTTAGGGTCGCAATTCAAGTGTCAGTTGAGTTTTTGAGATGCCAATCAGCTGCTCCCACTTCTAAAAATGATACATTGTTGCCACGGTTACACACCATAACAACTGTCTGAAAGTAGTAAAAAAAAAAAAAAAGAAAAAGGTTTGAGCAAAAATCCTTCCAGCTGCACGGCATCCCAAACCAGGGGGAATCATTATTTGAATTATTTGATGCAGTGGCTCAACTAAAGAATAATATGAACAAAAAAGAACAAATCTCAAATAAATCTAGAAATGTGAATGTGGAAGAGTTAGAAATTTTGTAAAGAAAAGAAGACTGAGGAGGTTATTGTTTGTTGCTTATTTTTTCTGTTGTCCTGCTGGGTTTCAGGAATCGACTACAAGACGACGACCATTCTCCTGGACGGGAGGCGAGTCAAGCTGCAGCTCTGGTATGCAAACACGAGGCAAACGGTTGGCTGTTGTTCAGCAGCCTGTGATCTACGAGCAGAGAGGTTGTGTAACGGCAGAGCAGAGGAGGTCCTGGTTCGGTCCAAAAATAAACAGCCAGCATGTGAGGCGGCTTTGACTTGATAGAGGTTTGGTTTTGTTTCTGTTGTTTTCCAGGTGACGCAGCCTCAAGCTTCAGCTTTGATTTAAACTGTATTTATATCACGGCTCTGCGCGAGGCGAGCTAAAGTTCTGCTCGCCTGCAGTCAGATTACCAACATGTTTTTCTCACTGGTTTTGGTTATGACGTAAGAAGATTAGAAGTGACAAATCCAGCATTAGGATAGGGTTTCGTACATCAGAAGTCTGAAGTCTCAGAGATCATCCAACATACCGAGGTCTTCAGTAAGCAGCAAGTCAGCTAGCAACTCCCTTTTCAACACTGTTCGGATGCCTTAGCGCTTCCACCGAGTCCTGATTTGGTCCTGTAGCACTGTCCCTGAAGGCATGTGCCGCCGAGGAGCAAACATGTTCAGAGGATCTCCAGTCCTCCCTCATTAATCAACAGATAGCACCAACTGGACAGCGAGTTGCTTTAGGGAGCACAGTATACGGCGCGGTTTCAGTACCAAAGTTAAGATGATTGCAGAGCCACCCGACAAGTCAGCGGTGGCTACTTGTCGTAAGAGGCTGTATCCACTTCGAAGGGTTAAGAGCTGCAAAAGATGATCGACACATACATGACTCGGTCGTGTTGGACCACCTAGAAACCAGCAACCGTACTGGATGTGGTCTGAGAGAAGACCCCATAGACTCTGGGTTTATCTGGTAAGCGTTACTTTGAGGATCAACTGCTGGTTTCTGCTTTGTGGAACACTTACTACCAAGTAAACACTAAAATGTCTCAACTTGGGGAAACATAACAGCTGAGTCGGGACCAAGAGAATCCATTCAGAAAACCAAATGTCCTAAATGCATATCCCCGTCAAAACTGTTGCTTATGCCTAAACGGAAGGGAAATAAAAAACATCATAGAGATGATTGGTGACTGCTCTGAACCAGCTGCTGTCAGACTGAAGGAATTGACATCTGGAGGTCTTGAAACATGGATAAGGTTGTAAAGTTTATCCATAAAGTGTATTTTATGTTGTCTGTGTGTTTGGGGGAGGGAGGGGTCTTATTTTTCTCTCCTTATGTATGTTTTTGTTTCAGGGACACATCCGGACAGGGTCGGTTCTGCACCATATTCAGATCCTACTCCAGAGGAGCGCAGGTACGGATCATGGAGATTTCACCAAGGTTTCCCCCAGAAAACCTGCTAAGCGCTAGGGTAGTTATTCATCGTCTTTGAGTTAAAAAAAAAGTTTAACGTTGACAGGAAATTTTAAGATATCACTTGGTAGTTATGTGTTATTGAAAGATTGGAATTTTAATACCTGAACCTGAACACCAACTGTAAAGCTTTAAAAATGCAAACATTGTAAAATAAATAAGTAATGCCTACTGTATTATAAGCCTTCCCGCCAGGCTTATAATACACTGGGGGAAACCCTTTTTCACCATTTCTCTGTCCCGAATCATGTAATTTATTCTTGAACACGTTCGAAGGAGTCAAACCCAAATCCACAGCAGCTTCTGTCAGGCTCATTTTCAGGAAGTTCACATCTGATCTTATTTACATTTTCTGACAGCTCACAAACCAAATCTAGTGATGTTCCTGAAGAAACTCAAATCTCTCAGAATTTTATGTATAGTTGGACGTTAAGAGAAATGTTGGTGCCTCTTTACCATCCCTGCTGTAATACAGCGTAAATCTGCCGTTCGAAGATTTGTCTCCCGATGGAAAGTTGGGAGGAAAATCTGTCACCTTTTCATTCTCAAACACTGTTTACACAAGCAGTCTGTTGTCGTCTCTCATCAGACTATTAGTGGGTACAGAGCAGATATCACCATAGCAACAGTGGCAGCGTTTCCATGGAGAGGCTAATGGATGCTCTTGAACCTTGAGTTTGTGGAGTCAAAGTGAGCAGAAAACAGAGAAAACCTTGAACTGCAGCTCCCATCATGCCTTGCTTGCTGCGGTGTACTGTAAATGACTGTTAGTTGCTTGCACGCAACATTATCTTTTATAATTTCCTAAAATTTTGAAGTTGTACATTAGAATTGTTAAAATAAAAATGATTTATTAGAATGACATCTGCAGAGGATTCTGGGTTGTCTCACTTAATTTATGCAACAAAAAGCAATGTTTAATATTCAGCAGAAGAGTCAAGATTTTTTTGTTTTCCAGCAATTGCAAATTGAAATAAATCTGAAATGATGCCATTTAACATTTTGATATAGTTTTATTTGAAGTTTGTTCATTAAAAATGGATCACATGGATTCATAATTATTGACTTTTGCCACGTTTTGTGGGAACTTAAAAGATAATTTTGCGCTCTGCAGGGAGTAATCCTGGTGTACGACATCACCAACCGCTGGTCCTTCGACGGGATCGACAGGTGGATCAAAGAGATCGACGAGGTCGGACGGCGCGCGGTTTGGTGCGATTTCGTGATTCCGGTTAAAAATCCCATACATGTTCCAGTGCTCCCTCTTTTTTTTATCCAGCATGCGCCGGGAGTGCCCAAGATCCTGGTCGGGAACCGCCTCCACCTCGCCTACAAGCGTCAGGTGACTACGGAGCAGGCGCAGGTGTACGCCGAGAAGCTGGGCGTCACTTTCTTTGAGGTGAGCCCGCTCTGCAACTTCAACATCACCGAGTCGTTCACAGAGCTCGCCCGCATCGTCCTCATGAGGCACGGCATGGAGCGCCTGTGGAGGCCCAACAAAGGTCAGAAGGTCACCGCACACACACAGACACAGTGCTTAGTGTAGATTCAATTTATGGTTTAGGTCTGTGCTGCCCTGTGCTGGACAACAGCAGAACAACCTACTGATGGTATCTGTAGGAAAATAACAGGATGTTAAGGACATTAGATTAAAATGTTTTTCACCGTCTTTTAGATGTATTTAAAATATTCTTGAAAAGTTAGCTTTAGTATTCATGAACATAGTTACTAATCAAAAAAATATCTTCTTACTTTTACAAAATGTTTTTACTACTACTTTCTTTCCAAAATTATGTTTCATATTTCAGATGTAAGACTCTATCCTATTTTAGTTTGTTTTAACTATGACACAATTTTGCATCGCCTAAAGAATCATACATTTCATATTGGATTTTTTTTCCCCCAATAGATTTCCTTGAGTAAATATTATATTCAAATAATTGTTCAAGCATTAATTTATTTTTTTTTAATGTTACCTCTGTATTTGAAATGATTGCTGCATTGATTAAGAAATGACATTAGTCCTTACATTTTTATTTTTTATTTTTTTACCTTTAAAAACTCTCAATTTTTTTTTTCACGTTTTTGGAATGTATTACCAAAATGTTTATTCCTTCTTAAAAGAAAACAAAAAACTAATCATTTTATTTATTTTGAAATGTTGTTTCTAATTATTACAAATGTGACTATTTAGACTATTTTTTAGATAATTGGTTTGAATTAATCTTGTTTTCTGGCTTAATAAAAGTGTAGCAGTATTAAGTTAACTTTTTTTCTGATTGATTGCCTGAATTTTTCAATGATCTGCTCTTAAATTTTATTTTAAAAAAACATGCAATAAAATTACAAGTTGACTACTATTTGATATAAAACAGGGATCTCAAACGGCATTCCTCAAGATCCAGTGTCAATGCAGGAACCACTGATATAAAGGACAACCTACATTGTTGAAAAAAATGAGGACTAATTTAAAATGAGTTTTAAAACCTAACTTTTTGGTGGTGTCTCTGTGTCAGTGCTGAGTCTTCAGGACCTCTGCTGCCGCTCCATTGTCTCCTGCACGCCTGTCCACCTTGTGGACAAGCTGCCCCTGCCCCTCACCCTCAAGTCCCACCTCAAGTCCTTTTCCATGGCCAACGGTCTCAACGCTCGCATGATGCACGGACGCTCCTACTCCGTCACTGCCGCCGCCGCCTCTCACCACAGCGCTGCCAAGAGGAGTGGAGGGACGCTTCTTAAAAAGCCAAAACTGATCCGACCACCGCCGCTCAGCCCGACAACGCAGGGCTGCAGAAACAGCTGCAAAATATCCTAACGGCAGCGAACGCACCAACGGCTGCGGATGGGACCGTGGCTGAGTATGAAGCATATGTGAAGAGAAGAAACGGGAGACAAAAACTTTTATGTTTGGAGACGAGGAAGCATCGAGTTGAACCTCTGACCAGAGATGTTGGTGGCAAATTACTGAACAGCTTCTTCTTCTGTTCATCCGTCATGATGAGTTTAAAGATAATGTCAGGGAATCTGTTCCGAGTCTGTAATGTAATCTACAGTAGTGTGGCATTAGTAGACTATTTAGTATGGGACAAGCACTCAGTTCAGACAACATTTAAATATAAAATATAAAAATCCAAATTTTTTAAGGTGAAATATTCTCAAAACGCCATCAAAGTTCAAAATGATCTAATTATAAAAACAATGAATTCATTTTGCTTCCAACACAAAATCAACAAAATGTTTTCTTTTCTTCGTGAGTTTGCATTTTCTTTTAGAATCTGTTTGTGATTCTTAGTAATTTACAGCTTTCTTGCGATATCCCCAAACTCTTTTAACTTTAATAAGAAAAGGTAAGCTTGATCATATAAAAACCTGTTTGTCAAAAAAGAAATCAAAATTTTATTCTGCATAACTTCTCCCTCTTATTCTGTTATTTCCGCCTTTTTAGCCATTTCCTCTGTAATGATGCCTACTGTTAAAATGAAACGTGTACATCTCTACTGTAATCACCAAAATTAGAGCTAACCATTAAAAAATATATATAATTTTTTTTTTTCTCTCATGTTAATGCTTTGCTTACTTTGACGAGTCGAGTAAGAGCTAAATAAATAATTTTGGTTTCTGTAATGTACTGTGGACGCAGAACTTTATTCCACTTGATGATCATCCAGAAGTTTAACGCTAACGCTTTAAGTGACGTAAAGTTGTCATTTATGTTTGTGCGCAGAAATATTTTCACTTGTTCAAACGTTTCATTCGCAGTTAAACCTCACCGTTTGTTCCACAGCGACACCTGCTGTTTGGGATGAAGACTGCAGCATGTAAAGTACTGATGTAAACAGTTAAAGTGAGGTGTTGTTTTGGGCTAAACATGCATTGAGTGTAAAACTAATCTCCCTTTCCCATTTTTCGTTTACTCAGAATTGATTGAGCTTTTTAAACAATTTTCTAATTGTACATTAACAGGAACATTGGTCTAAAAAAATCTGACCGATTTTTTAATGATTTCAAAAGTTATTTCAATGTGAATTATTTCTCATTTGTTTTACTTTTTAAGTTTTAAACACGACAACCCTATTTTGTTTACATTTTTTAAATCCTGCGAAATTCAAATATGTTCAATTGGATTGTAGAATGTGTAGATTTTAACTCTTAAAAAGTGTATCTTTGAATGAAAACTCCTTTCTTATTCAGTATTAATCTCTCTGTGTTACTGACTTTGTCACTTGATTTATGAATGTTTGGCAAATGTCACATCAATTTAAATGTTAGCAACATTTAGAGATGTGTAAAGTTTTGTCAGTTGATTTTTGCCAGAAATCTCACCTACTCAGACTGAAAGTTGACAAATATTATCCTTCTCGAAGGCAGAAAATTATACAAACTACGGGGCATCTTCTTCCTCAGGAGGTTTTCTACGACACTAACATGTATCAAACAGCACTTTGACGCTGACTTTTTGCACTTCTCTCCTCTTGCACCGTTACTCTACCAGCAGCCATTTTGTGTACAATATTTGTACGTGTTGTAAATATTCCTGTTTGATATGATGAAGAACTTATGTTTTATTGTTTTTCAGTGAGACGTTTTTCTGCAGAAATGACTGAAGGTTCCGTTTATCCTTGATTCACAATAAACTTCACTACCTTCCACATTCTGGTCCTTGCACTGTCCTCTTTCCTTTTTCTGTTTGTTTTTTTTTTTGTTGTTGTTGTTTTTTTGTTGTTGTTTTGTTTTAAGTTCCAAATGTTTTAACCTGGCAGCTCAATTCAATGCATTGTTCATAAAAGTGATCGGGGGACTATTATGCATTTTATTGGAATTTTATGTGAAAAACTAATACAAAAAAAAGCTAAATAATTAAGTAAAAAGAACAATATTTTACCACCACTTGTAATAATTACAACTGCATCTCTTTTGCAAGCTCGGGTGAAACGAGGAGAAAAAGAAATCTGAAAGGATCTGTAAAAGGAGAGAAAACTGCTTCCCTTAGCAAAAATATAAAACAAATTAGAACAGAAAATAGTTCTTAGAAAATTTAATGATTACATTTAAAGCGTTAAAAAGATGTGAAAAAAACTTTAATTCTAGATTTATCTGAACAATTTTACTTTTATTTTGCAGAGTATCCCCAGTTTTCCGTTAGTTGTGGCACTTCTCCATATTACACCTTGAAATGTAATGTGGCTATCATAGTTCACTTCTGCCGCGTTGTCCTGATAAAATAATCTAAAATAAAACCAGCCATTTGGTGAAACTTAATATGCAATACCTGGAATGTGTATTCGGGTGCATTTAAATGCCGGATATTTACTCGGAGGAAACTTTAGCTTACGGTAACGATAGAAACGGTGCCGTGGGGGTGTTTGAACTGAAACTCTAAATATTTCTACCCGAATAGTGATAGCAAGAAGTAACCCGGTGTGTCTAAAGTTCATAAATAAGTCCGTCAGTTTGTCTTTGAGGCAGGAACAGCTGGGGATTCCCACAGAGGAAGGAGCAGAGGCAGCTCCAGTCCACCAGGTGGCGGTAGAACACTGGGTTTACCGCTGTGTGGAAAGGAAGAACAGGATGAGGTTCGTTTCCAGTCAGCTGGACGTCCTGAGAAAATCTCTGGGATTTAGTTAGTTTCATTCGCTCCACATTTTCCGATTCACGGTCCAGACAGCACGAGTTAGCCGTTGCCATAGAGCCGAACCGGGCGGCTTCGTTCGAACCGGTTCTGAACAGCATTTGGAACTGGAGCAGACTGACTGGTTCAGAATCCAGAACGTTCTTTCCTGCTCAGAAACACCAGCCGTTTTGGTCCCGTTTAGATGTGCAGTTTCTCAAACTTCCTGTTCAGGTGAGAGTTCTGGACAGGTGAGTCAGGTTCAGGTGAGGTCCAAAGAGGACTGGAAGTGAAACCAGAACCCAAGTACTGTTTAATCTGCAGCTCAGAGACGGAGAAACTGAACATAAGTTTGAAAAAAATTGTCCTGTTGATGGTTTTATTTGTTTTGGATCTATTAAATAGTAAAACACGTATAATATAATGATTTATCCCCACAAATTGATAAATATTTCGAGGGTTAATTTCCAAATATTGTGATTATTGTGGCTTAAAGCTAACAAAATATTAGGGGGTTTTTTTGTTTTGTTTTTTTTTCAAACATTTTTTAGATTACATTAGAATAATAAAAAATATTTAAAATATTTCACGGTCTGCATAATAATTGACAAGACTGATTACTTAACATTTGTCATTGAGATCCTCTTCAAATTGGGCATGTTGCAACAGAGGGAGAAAAAGCGCCGTATCCAAGCATAATCACGGAAAGTTAAGTGGAAGGGAAAACTGTATCCAGTATGAGAATTACAACTGAAATATTAATTACGGGGTTATGCAAGACCTTAAAGTCTTGAATTTAATCACTTTATTTAAAACTTTCAAAAAGACTCAAGTAAACTTTCTGTACTGGTTTGTCAAAGCTACCAGACAGACTTTATGTTTCAGTCGTTCTGGATGTAGTTTGTCTTCTTTAGCTGAACCCTGATCCTGAGGCAGAACCTGGATCCAACTCCCAACCCCGAGTTCGTTCTAACTAGTTCCTGTGCATTATCTGCAGACATGGCGAAGCTCCGTCACTGCTGCACGGTCCTCTTGCTCCTCTTCACTTCCGTCTCGGCTCACAGTGACTTCTTCACTTCCATCGGTGAGTTCCTCCTTCCTCAAAAGGTCCAACTGTGTCTTTCTCCTCAAGTTAACTGTGTTTATTTTTTTGTTTTGTTTTTTTCCCTCAGGACACATGACGGACCTTCTGTTCGTGGAGAGGGACCTGGTGTCTTCGCTGAAGGACTACGTCAGCGCAGAGGAGGACAAACTGCAGCGAATCAAGCGGTGAGGTTTCTGTCCGAGATGTACGGCTCACAGTTCTTTTTCTTTTACCTCTAGCGTTGTTGGAATGTGAAGTAAGCCATTCTGGGAAAGCCACGACTCCATACGTCTCATTCGCCAGTGTGTGTTTGTGTGTGTCTTCAGGTGGGCGGACAGGCTGGACGCGCTCTCGACTGCCGGTTCTCAGGATCCCGAGGGTTTCCTGGGTCACCCGGTGAACGCCTTCAAACTGATAAAGAGGCTCAACACGGAGTGGGCGGAGCTAGAGAGCCTGGTGCTGACTGACGTGTCGGATGGTGAACACACACACACACACACACACACACACACTTTTCTCTCCGTCTTCCTTTGAACACAACATTATTGTCCTGCAAACTTTGAGTAATCGATTATTCTTTGGATTACTTTGACGATTAATCCAATAAAAAATGAATTGGCAATGAAAAAGTCAGCAAATTTGTCATTCAATCAATTAGGCCTTTTTATACAGTATTAAAAATGCTAATAAATAATTCAATTCCTGTTTTAAATAAGAAAATAAACATCTTATTTTATTTTCTACTGTGTATTGTAGTGCAGTAACGTATTCCATTTATAGCACAGCCCGTTCTGCTTGACTTAACACCAATACAGCGTACGGTTGAGCTGTCGATTATTTTTTGGGATTAACAAATTAATAATTGGATAGCAAGACATGTTTAATAGATTATTTTACCAAAATTGAATCAGGTGAAGCTAAAACTCTGCCACTTGAGGAATTCTGGGTCAAACATATTTACAGATAGTTTTTTTTTATGTTAAATGCAAAAATGTTTATATTTGTGTACGGTTTTGACTTAATTACAGCTGTGAGTGTGTTATTCTTTCAGCAAATGGCCCATTTTGAGTCTGTATGCACTCCAGGTAATGGTTAATAGGTTACTAAATTAGTTGATCGATTAATCCTGAATAATTGTTTCAGCCCAATTTTGCTTTGGATTTTAATCCTGTATAAGATATTAATTTTATTTTTAATTATGTTCCCCTCAGGTCTCTGTGTGTATTTAATCTATTTTTACTCATGTCGTTCAGTCTTAATTCTTCTTTAATTCAGTATTTTGTTCAGTGTTGGCTATAATGGATAAAGAAAAAGAGCTTTAGCTACTTTTCTGTTTTTCTTCCAGCGTTTGTCTCCAACCTCACCATCCAGAGGCAACACTTCCCCAACGACGACGACCAGACCGGAGCGGCGAAAGCTCTGATGAGGCTCCAGGACACCTACAAACTGGACACAGAGACCATCTCCAGCGGACGGCTGCTGGGTCAGCTGATTTCGGGTCACAGCTGGAAAAACCGGTGACTCGTTCGCAGCTTTGTGGTGATAGCGACTCTCTGGTTTCCTGTATCTCAGGCTCGTCTTCGGTGGCCACGACGAGCAGCGTCCTGACCATGGAAGACTGCTACGACCTGGGAAAGGTGGCGTATTCCGACGTGGATTATTACCACACGGAGCTGTGGATGGCCCAGGCCTTAAAGCAGCTGGAGCAGGGGGAGGAGTCCAGCGTCGTGGACGCCATCGCCATCCTGGACTACCTGAGCTACTCCGTCTACCAGCAGGGCGAGCTGGAGAGAGCGCTTGCGTTCACCAAGAAACTTCTAGAACTCGGTTGGTTAGCACCAGAACTGCTGCGAGCTTTAAGGTTACATAATGCGGATAAAATTCATCAGAAATCTGATATGAAAGATATGAAATCTGCACTTTTTACTCAAAAATGTCTGTTAATCATTTCTAATATTAAAAATGTGATTTATTTCACACATATATTAAAGGGGCAGTATTTTGTCTTTTCCAGGTACATATTGCCATTTTATAGCACAATCAGGCAAATATGTTGGCGTCAATTGTTATAAAAAATGCCATATTTATCAAATATGACTTAAAAGAAATTTGACTTGAGGAATTTAATGCCCTAAAATTGGGGATCTGTCTCTTTAAAAACTCCAGGTCTTTCTGAAACTCCGCCTTCAGGAAGTCAACACAACAGCGCTCCTCTATTAACATTATAACAAGATGTGAAGCTCAGAAAAGTCAATTTTACATAATACTGCCCTTTTAAAAAGTTCGTTTTTACATGTAAAGGAGTATTAATAAAATAGCTATAGTTAAAAATTTATTAATTTCATTAGTATAACATGATATTTATTGAATAACTAATTCCTTAATAAAGTCGTGGTTTTAGTCTTAGTTTTAAAAATGTGGTCGCTTTACATATTGATAAGAAAGACATTAAAGTCATATAAAGTAAGCAAAAACATGTAAAACCTAATATATTTAAGATAATAACTAAAGGAAGCACGGTATAATTATTTATTACGGTGTGTAATAGATTTAAACTGGTTATTTATGTTTTGCAAAATGCATAAAGGCTGGCGCTAAAATTCTGGTTCTGTCCCGTTAGACCCGTCACACCAGCGGGCCAACGGGAACCTGAAGTACTTTGAGTACCAGCTGTCCAAACAGAAGAAGCTGGAGGTCGACGACAACGACGAGGAGCAGAGGATGTGGAAGGAGAACCGAGGTCGCCGTGACGACTACCTGCCAGAGAGGAAGCAGTACGAGAAGCTGTGTCGGGGCGAAGGCGTCCGGATGGTGAGCCGACCAAAACTCAACGCTCTCCTTCGTGTCGACAGGGAGGATTCCTTTCACTTTCTCCCTTCTTCCCGTCAGACTCCCCGCAGGCAGAGCCGCCTCTTCTGTCGCTACTACGACAACGGCCGGCACCCCAGGTTCGTAATAGGACCGCTAAAGCAGGAGGACGAGTGGGACAGCCCTCACATCGTCCGTTACCACGACATCGTGTCGGAAAGAGACATGGAGAAGGTGAAGGAGCTGGCCAAACCCAGGGTGAGAAGATGCTTACCGATTTACACCGCCCGTCTGTTTGCTCCAACTTGAATCCAAACGCATTCCAGGGGACAGAATGTAAAAAAAAAAATCAAGGATTATAAATACTGTAGCTCCTTGTTTGGTAAAAACAAAAAACAAACGCCAGACAGACTAGCAGGTTTTTACAGGCAGATTACTCAGAGAAGCAGGGAGTGGGTCTGTGTCTCCCTGTAACTCTGGGCCGGTTGGCTTCACAGCTCCGACGAGCCACCATCTCCAACCCCACCACCGGCGTCCTGGAAACGGCCCAGTACCGCATCAGTAAGAGGTAACGGACGTCCTTCTCTCTGTGTCGCCTTCCTTCCTGCTGTCCTGGCTGATGTCAAAACTCAGAAGGTTCCTCTCACTGTGACCTACAGTCAGAGTACCCCCCATCGCCCCAAAAAAAGAAGAAGAAATCCACATCAGGGAGTGGATGTTTGTCGTTTTTAGCTGGTTCAGGCGTTTCGACCGCTTCCGGCTAGGTTAGAGTTTAGCTCCTGCCAAGAAGGAAGCCGAGCGGCGGGTAGTGATCTGCCTCTTCCTGTCTCTGTCCTTGTCTCTGTTGCCATCTTTTTCCTCTGTCTTCATCTCTGTGATGATGCAACCTGATGGCCGGATCAGCTCAGACGGGCCACGGTGCATGACCCTCAGACAGGCACACTGACCACAGCTCATTACAGAGTCTCTAAGAGGTAAGAAGAACCAGAGACTGGGGAAGCTCTGGGTTCTAGAGAGACCAGGAGGAGGTGCTGATCCAAACGTCGTACTTCTGTGTTAACACATACAGTACTTACCCCTCCGTACTGAGCAGCCAGAACATTATGACCACCTGACCTGTCTCCTCGTGGACTTCTCTGAAGATTTTTTTTTTCAGTGAGGCTCGCCGATTTTTATTTTATTTCTTTTTTTCCAGAACCAGATCCAATTTTAATCGTTTTTTTCCTCTTTGCTTTCTTTTCTGAAAAACGAAATTATAAACAGAAAATAG
The DNA here is from genome assembly GCF_003331165.1 of Xiphophorus hellerii. NCBI lineage: Eukaryota > Metazoa > Chordata > Actinopteri > Cyprinodontiformes > Poeciliidae > Xiphophorus > Xiphophorus hellerii. The sequence continues at coordinate 17,380,426 of NC_045681.1, forward strand.
CAGCTCGTACTAGAGTCATCGTCTCTATTGTATGACGCAGTACTAAGCTCAGTAAGCGCTCGGCTACTAAATTAACAGAATAGAGTCGTAGTCTTAACAGAATACATACACAATTTTACCAAAAAAGTGTTACAATTTTGAGGGGAAAAAATCTTAGAGTCCACCTCAGGCCGTGTGTTTTTCTTCGAAAGAGCCGATAATAATTTGATGCCGATGTGTCAAAAGGTAAAGTATTTCCTTATCTGTACAACCAGTGCTGAACAAGATGCTCAACGTGCCTCATAAACGACTGTATTTAAAAAAAAAAATATCATGACTTTATTCTTGTAATCCAAAAAAAATATTAAAAAATTGTAGCCTGGCTTTACTATTCCATCATAGAGTTCACCTGAATTCAAAGTCTAAATAAATAGAATCTGTAAAAACACACTTGTCAAAAAAGATGGACGCCCTGGGCTGGTTAACATCACTTTGTACTATCGGGGAGAGAAAATAAATCCAGATATTTCAAAAATTAAATCTATAAAACAAAAAATTTTATTAATAGCTAGAATTAATTTATTGGCCAGTCTGTAGTGATTCTGTCAGTTAACACTCAGTTTCCTCACTTTTCTCTTTCCTTCTTATAACCATGATGTTCTCATTTCTTTTGCCTGAACTTGACCTTTTCTGTTACTAAAATGTGTATCAGATTTGGGAAGCTCACCCCACCCCCACCCCGCCCCCACTGACAGGTGGTCATAATGTAACGCCCGACTGATGGTCTGTACATGAACAGACGTTTGAAATGTGTGACTCTTCGGCCCCGTTGGGTGCTGCCGTCCCAAGTTTAATCCACGTCCATCCCTTCCCTGCTAACGCCTCCGCTTGCCGTTATCTCCTCATCACTGTCCAGACGCTCCGTCCACACTCACCTCTCTCCGTCTCTGTGTCTTCCGTCTGTCAGCGCCTGGCTCGGAGCGTACGAGCATCCCGTCGTGGATAAAATCAACCGGAGGATCGAGGACATCACGGGGCTGGACGTCAGCACGGCCGAGGACCTGCAGGTAGCGGCTCGCCTGTCGGATTCAGAAACACCTGAATCATCCGTTCAGAGCTTCTTGTGTTTCCTTCAGACCGTTTTCAGAACTTCACAGGGACATAAACAGCCGTGTGCTCGTGTGTTTCCTGCAGGTGGCCAACTACGGAGTAGGAGGGCAGTATGAACCTCATTTCGACTTCGGACGGGTAAATAAACGTGGACTCTCTGTCCTCTTAGGGACTCTTCCACAGCGGCTGGAAATTAAACATTGACAACAGGAGAATCAGAAGTTATTTATTGATCAGTTTTTGTTTGTCTGCAGGATCTATTATTTTTATTATTATTAAAACTTTCTATTTCCAAAATCTAGCCAACCTTCCAGAGTTTCAAGTTGAATCGTGGAAAATAAATACAAGTTACAATGAAAGAAGTCCGATTTTTAAGTTTTCTTCTTATTAAAAACAATAACAATACAAATTTCAAAAATTGCAAACAGATGTAATACTTGTTTATTTTTTTCTTTTTAAATTAACCACAAATTGAATCACTGTATTTAATTTTTTTTAATTTTATTTAGTCAGTGCTTGAATGCATTCTTAGTATTCCTTTTTTCCCCATTTTAATAATAATCATTATTATTACAACATATTTAAAACATAACATTGGGTACACTGTATGCCATTTACACTTTAATCCAAATGGATATGTTTTGTTTTCCGTTGGTTCACTGATGCTTCTTTTAAGAGGATATTATCTGATCTCTTGATTTATTCAGAAGAATCACAAATTTAATAGAAAACTGTTGAGTACAGGTGAACATCTAAACTGCTTTAAAATCTGAGCTCAGTAAAAAGAAAATTGGCAAATATTTTCTTTCATCGCCAACCTGTGGATGTACGTGTGAACAGAAACTCCCAGCTCGTGGCTAGCAGCAGCTCAGCTTTCTTAGTTTGTTTGACCACTAAGAAATGTCGACTTATTCCCACCTGTTTGGCTGCAGGTCACTGACCAGTAGAGATCCGACCGTGTCAACGTTCCCTGTCTGTGTTGCAGAAAGATGAGCCGGACGCGTTCGAGGAGTTGGGAACCGGGAACCGGATCGCCACCTGGCTGCTCTACGTCAGTCCTTTGCTCGGTTTTCCGTGAAGCCGTCGTTTCTGTTTTAGTCCTCACCCTCTCAGACTCTCTCAGCTGACCGTCTTCTTCCTTCCCGCTGCAGATGAGCGACGTGCAGGCAGGGGGCGCCACTGTCTTCACCGACATCGGTGCTGCTGTTCAACCGAAAAAGGTGAGTTGATACGCCATCTGCTGGTTAATCGTACATTTCTTCGCCTTGACCTGCTGGGGTCGTGTGACCATGCCGCTGCAGGGCTCGGCGGTGTTTTGGTTCAACCTGTATCCCAGTGGAGAGGGGGACTACAGGACCCGACACGCCGCCTGCCCGGTACTGCTGGGAAACAAGTGGGGTGAGTTCTGCCTCATCCCCAAAAACGCCCCCCCCCAGCTACGTTTCAGTGGTCCATATAATTGCTCAAATTGGAATTATGAAAATAGATTCGTATTTATTTTCGAATAAATACGGTAGCGGTTTTTTACATGCCTTTTCAAAATAACTTTTTTTGCTAAACAATTTTTGAGCTAGAATGAGGTGGTTCTTTGGTAAAACTGCAATTGAAACACTATTTTCACATCACGAGTCATATGATCAACAACTGGATGTTACTACTGGCGGAAAAGACGAAGAAGATGACAGAAAATGGTAGGAGGATAATGGCGCGGCATGTTTTTTAATTACTTGTGGCGTGAACTAACTTATTCACGCGTGATTTTAATTGCGTTTCTAAAAAAAAAATGGAAACGCAGCACATGCAGAACTGTGTTTTTTCGACATTAGCGGAATGATGTCTGTCTGAATAAACGTCCACACGCTCAGGCAAACTTTCTCCTGCAGTTTCCAACAAATGGATGCACGAACGGGGACAGGAGTTCAGAAGGCGCTGCGACCTTCACTGGACCGACTGACGCTCGTTTATCTTCTCCTCATCCCGTTCTTCTGGCTCTTACTGAGAAACGGAACGCTTCTCCTCTGATCTGATGCTTTTTACTTTATTCAGTGTGTGTGTGTATGTGTGTGTGAATAGATCAGGGAGCTGCTGCCTTAATGCATGTTCAGGTTTCAGCTGGTCCTCAGGTGTGTCTGGGACAAAGAACGCCGAGAGCTTTCCTGTCTGTCGGGCGTAGCTGAAGGTTTGAATTCAGCCAGAGCATGAGAATCGAGCCGAAACAGACAGTGTGTGTTCTGTTTATACAGCTCCCATTCGCAACTGATGTCATTTGAAGGCATTTTTCTTAACAGTCAGATTCAAATTACATGCAGAAATGTGTCATTAAATCAATCCAGTCCAATCCAAACATGCGTTAAAATTAATTTCGTCAATACAAAAACGTTTTGGCACAAGATGCTTTGTTAAATGAATCAAGTTGCTGAATGTTTTTTTTTTTTTTTACTTGTGTCACAGGGCACTGCTAATGCTAGTTAAAGTGTATTAAGGGTTGTAATTAACTTAAGAACATTATCATGGATCAGCCTCATGTGAATTTAGTGTGGGAACTCGTTCAACTTCCCTGGTAGCAGGTGGCCGATGTTGGACATGGGTGCTATTCTCACCTTGACCACCAGATGTCGGTAATTGAGACACACTGACCCTTTAATGCCAGAACAAGTAAAATAATATCCCGTCTGCTCAGAGCTGATAGATAGTTGGACACAAAATTGCTCCATTTGGGATAAATAAGAAAACATTTGGAATTTCCGAGTGCACCTTCAATCTAACGGACAGCAGGGGGCGACTCCTCTATTTGTGACTCCAGAGGCAGAACATTGAGGGTTCCTGCTCGGCGTTCTTTGTTCTCTACGTCAGACACTGAACAAATCACTAACTCCAGACAGAAACACTCGTTTGCCTCCTGTTACTCCTTTAACTCCTCAACTTCTGTGACTGTTACCTTGACAACCACTCCAGAGTAAGTACAGAACCTCTCAGCTCATTGATGATGTGCTTACCTCAGACATTTTAGTTACTGTTTTTGATGAAAAAACTACATAATGCAACGGGCAGAGTGAGAGCAGTGAATGGGTTAAGCTGCGCCCACTGCTCACCAACAATTTGCACACTCCTCATTGAATAAATAGTAAACTTTAAAACAACCAATAGGAATTTTATTAGGGGTTTTATAGATCGGTATTTATAATGTTGGTGTGTGTTAATTGACTGTTTCTGACTGTATCTCATCTTCTGGTGCTTTACTTAGGATGTTTGTGATCTAAAGAAGTTTTGAATCATGTTAGTGCGCCAGTCAGTGAAAAACATTTCCCCCACATTTACCCACCCATTGTTATGACCAGTGACGCTCCTGTTTTCCACCAGTTCAGCCTGCAGGTCAGTGACTCTGCAGGAACAGATAAAAAAAAAAACCTTATCACTTGAGTTCTGATTACACTAAAGATAAGGTGCTGATGTTGTATGATCCAACAAAAAGAAATGTAAGAATTCCAATTTTTGGCACTCTGAAAATGTTTGTTTTTTTCAACATCATTTCAAATGACCCTGTTTGATTTTTATCTTTCCATATTATTACTTATTAAGTCAGTTTGAGTGAAAACATTCCTGATTTGGTCTATATATTAAGCATCCTTTGCTTCTGACTGGCCCATTTACTATTCAGGCTTTCTTTCAGTAGTTCAAATTTAAGACCTTTTAGAAGGAAATTTAAGTCCTATAGCTCCTCAGAAATATCCAAATTTTGTCCAGCCAACTGCCAATAAATTACTATATATAGCTAGCTAGCTAGAAAGGGTTATGCTAGCAGTGAGTTACCAGTAACCTTACTGGCCCAGCAAAAAAAAAAAAAAAGGAATATAGGAAATAAATAGTCCTGCTAAGACAGCATTTAAGACATTTGATTCATGTATTTAAGGCTTACTTACTTTTTTTAAAATGAATTTAAGACATTTTAAAGGCCTTAATTTTCCTTTGTAAAAGATAGCACTATTAGCAAACTTGCCATACTGGTTGTTTTATGGGAACTTTAATACCAGAATACACCAAGTTAACCCTGTGAAGCAACTACAGATCAGGTGTGTGTAAGTGCTTGTTATGATTTTATTTTATATTTTTTATCATCCAAGTGATTTTACAAGAAAAATCTGTGATCCTTTTTGTGTATCTATGAGAGAACTGTGATGTAAAGATGATGTTGATAACGTAATGATAATGTTCAACATGAAGTGATGAGAATAAAGTATACATTTCTGCAGAAACACAGATAGGAGGCTTCATCTCATTTGTTGCAGGTAAAGCCATGTATGCATAGATAGAAATAATGTCTACTATGATTTAATCTACTCTATAGTAGGTCTGGTTGTCTGTTTAATGTTCTCCTTGCCTGGTCTGTCAGTATTTTGTGCTGGTTTACCACATAAAATCCTGATAAAATATATTAAAGTGTTTCTTTCCATGTTTTTAAAGCATGTTTTGAGCTTTTTTTGTAAGCTCAAAAACTCTTGTAATTACTTCTGGGGTTTTTTTTCTTTGTGTGGTTACCTTTGCATCCCTTTGGTGTATTTTCTGAGGTCTCACATTTGTTGGTTTTCTGTGCCAGTAAGCAGATTTTTTGGTTTTGGGTTGTGCTTTTATGTTAAATACTTTAACACACATTTTAATGTTCTTGTACCAAATGTTTCTCTTTCTTGCTTCAAAAACGTTTTGGAGTTGAAAAATCGGTTACAAGACGACACAGGATTTTTTTTTTCTCCTTTTATAGATAAAACAATAAATCGACAATACATAATTAAAAGTTTATACATGTGCCATCATTTGTGCATTTTTAAGTTCAGTGAACTGATTAATTCTTAAAACTGGAAGATGACCACCTCGAGGCCTCATAGCAGCAGTTAAATTCATAGTGAAGTATTTCTCAGTGTGATGCGTTCAGGCTCCTGGCAGACAGACAGGAATTGTTTTTGTTACGGCTCTGGCAGGGAATAATCCGGTAGGTGGTTTCCTTCCCGGCGACGTCCGAAACATCCGAGCAGCAGGTCGACCGCCGTGCTGACGGTAGAGTGGACGTCGTCCTCTGTTCGTCCCCTCAGAGGGTTCACCTCCACCATGTCCACAGCCGAGAGCAGACCTGAGGACGGACCGGTTCTGTTAGGTAATATGATGCAACAGGAACTAATGTGAGGAGTTACTGTTGCTGCCTATAGGTGGCAGCAAACATTGCTTGTACCTGTCTGACAGAGGTACTCTGTGATGTAAATCCCCTCTCTGTAGGTGAGCCCTCCTACCGCAGGTGTTCCTGTTGCTGGGGTAACGGAGGGGTCGATGGCGTCAATGTCGTAGCTCAGGTGGATCGGTTTCTTAGATCTTCAAACATAAAATCCAGAGAAAAAACAAATTAAAACAGTTTTTGAAATTATGGATGGGGTCACCTAACCTTCTCAGTTGTCTCCTGTTGTTCTTAGTTCTTTAGTTTGCAGAACAGAAACATCCTGTTACTATCCGACGGTACCACATGGTGCTGTAGTTTTGGTATCCTACTCCTTCCCGAACAGAAATCTGCAGACAATTCCTGCAGGTGACACTGATCTGAGCCTGAAAGTCCACCAGGTGAGACTCACCTGTCCCACAGGTAATCGCACGTCTCCTCCATAACTTTAGCCACGCCCAGCTGATCCACCTGTGTCATGGAGAACGCCTTCACCGCCAGCAACTTCATGATGTAGCTGTAGAGGGAAAGACTTGAGGTTTTAGAGACGTGTTTAAGGTTAAATTCCTGACCTTCTGGCAGCCGGACTCACTGCTCCGCCGGATCCACGTCTCTCAGGCCGATGTAGACGAGATCCCGGGACGACAGACAGGGCTTCATCCAGGAAAAGTTTGGTAACGGGGGGACCTGAGGTGAAGAATAAAAACATCTGATGCATTCTGTGTTGTTGGTGTGATTTCGGATGGACGGGAAGGGGTGCGCTCACCTTCGACTGCAACTCGTATAGGAGGTACGACATGGGCTGCCCATGAATGTTTCCTGTGTTTGAGGACAGTGGCGTGTGGATGTCGGCGTGAGCGTCCACCCAAACAACACTTACTGGGCCGACGGCTGCGGTGTGACCGTGGATAGAGCCAATGGCGAGACTGAGGACGGAAAACAGTTTTGACAACCCAACAGGATCAAATCAATCCTTCAAAGCCATTTCTATTTTCTTTCAAGAGAAACAACATATTATAATAAAATTACTATTAATAGTATCAAGATACCTGCTTTAATTGCATGTGTGCGTTTTGTTTCCACAGTAAGTTTCACCATTAAACTGATATATCTAAAGTATTGTAGACTAAGTCCTGATGCATGAAGATGAAAACACACATTAACTCTTAAGGTGTGTTGTATCTACCATTGATTAGTTTGCATAATCATTTGGAACTACTCACTAATAAACACTAGATCATACAATAATTAATTTTAAATAAAGTGTCAACACTACCATTTTCCAAATAAGGTTTACAATATACAAATCTAATTTCTTTCCACTGGATAACAAAGGCTGACCCTTTGGTTTGATTATTGATAGATTTAAGACTGATAAGACAATGTTTTATGGGACTGATTGAGATTTGATACATAAATGTCATTAAAAAGCCTTATTAAATGGTATATTTCACAGTTAACTCCTTTGTCGCTTGTTCTTAGTCTGGAGAGAGATATTGTTTTCAATAAAGTGTTTCAAATTAGCCCAATTTTTGATCTAATATTTCTGGATATCCCGTGATACGTTTGCATTAAACGAACAACTAAACTGAAAATGGCTCCAACCCATAGACAGGAACTTTTAAACTGTAAATATTTGAGTAATCAGTTTATTTTTAGCAACATTCATCCATGCTTTCACTTCTATACGCTCCTGCAAACTGACTTGAGTTCTAAACTTGTATCGTACAAAGGTGTTACGTTCAGTGGCAGTCCCAAGAGGGGGGCAAAGTGAGGGTCATCGGCCCGGTTTGAAGAATACTGATTCCAAATGTTCCCTTTGGCCTGGATTCTATGAACATTTTCTACGCCACTAGCTGTGTTCTGATGTGGTTCTGCTGTTGATTGTTTCTATGAGCTGACCTGTGGTCTCCTCCAAGCATCACGGCGGTGTGCCCATCCCTCTTCACTGCCTTCACCGCCTCCGACAGCCTCTGGTTGGCGCTTCCCACCGTCCGGACTCTTTTTGACCCTTTGACCGGCTCGTCAAGTGCGACGTTCTCAAACGTCAGGTTCCCGTAATCCTTCACGGCACAGCCTAAGCACACAGAGTCAACATCGGGTTCTCTTGTTACCTGAAGGAATCGAGTGTTCTGCATATTCATGTCACGTTGAGCATTTGCTTCTCAGAACAGTTTCCTTTTGTGCAAACATTAGCACAGATCTGTTTCCTGTAAACAGAGGATAAACAGTATGAAATGCGTCATCATTAGACGGTCACACTGAACATCTGAGGACACATTATATGAGGACATGTCTCTCTGAAGACACGTCTGTTCAGGCCTCGGTGTCCTAGCTGGAGGTCTTTTGGTTTCAGTTTCAACATCCCCTCACAAAGGACCTCTGCAGCTCCTCAGAACAGGATGAGTATCAGCAGAAGAAACAATTTAAATCAAAGGCTACGCGTGGTTCGGTACAGGAACCTGGGAAATCATTAACTTTAAACAGTGATGCATTCACTGACTGACGTGAAACTGTACGTGTATTCATCTGTTTCTCAGTATTTTACTGGAGAATGGAGGTCAGAGTTTGAAATGTTCCAGCAGACTAACCGAAAGCTTGGAGAATTTTTTAAAAAAAAATTTTTTTACCAGTTAATAACTTGCTAATATCCTTGTTACCCCAAACTGTAGCTCTGACTTCAAATTTTGGACTCAAATGTTTTACATTCTTACTGAACCTAATGGAACCCCATAAATCTGACTTGTAATTGCATCACAATATTTATGTTGTTGCCTATAATCAGAGCCCGACTGTCACAGAACGTACAATTATTAAATAGTTTAGTTGTAAAATTATCTTGCTACAAAGCACACACTCATTTGATGTATTCATATATTAGAATATAATGATATTTATTGATGAACATTGAACAAACTTGTATGGAAGAAGATCACTGACAAAAAAAAAAGGATTCTGAATTTAATCTCAGAAATCCCCCCCAAATTTTTTTTTGAAATATTTATTTTTCTTTTCTAATCCTTTTCCATAAACATGGGAAAGTGAAACGACAATAACAGTAAAAATCTCTGCCATCTGCAAGAATTATGAATTAAATTTTTCTTTGTAATACACTGCATTTGCTATTATAATAATAAAAAAAAAACATATTTATAATATAAAAGCAACACAATAACTCCTAAACCTTTTTTTATACTGACTAACCCCACTCAGAGTTAAACAGACCGTAGTTGATTTCTTGCAAAAAGGTGTTTTTTAACAGGCAACTTATCAACTTTCAGATGGATCAGTGTTTTTTTTTCCCCCTTGGAAAACATTTTTGTGTATGAGAAAAATTGTGAAACAAAAGTCTGGGGACAAGTCATCTGAAAAAAAAAAAATAATTATATTGCGCTGGTGCCTTCTGTTTGTCCATAACGGGAATATAAACAGGACAACCCATGTCGCCGTCAGCACTAAGGACAGTGAACTCACTTTCCTGGAGTTTCAGATTGATTTCACCTTGAACCTGAGCTCAGCAGGTGGTTACAGCAGAACTGAACCTCACAGAGAAGTTTAACCAGACAGGAGGCCAGGCTGTCATATTTACATGTTTACATTAATAACAGTAAGAGAAGTATTAGAAACACATAACACGAGGACCTAACAGGAGGAGAGAGGAAAATGACCATCAATAAAAGTACAATTAAATAGTAAAAAAAAAAAAAAGAAGTAAAAATGACAAAAAGTGCAATAAGTAAAATTTTAAAATCAAATTAATTAATAACAAAGATATAGACGTTTTCCGCCTAAATCCTTGTTTTTATTGTATTTTTTTTATTATTATTTCCAACCAAGAAACATTAATTCTGTGACTTGGAAGAATTCATAAACTTATTAAGTTTGTGTAGATATTTACCTCCTGGAAGTTAAACATACATTGCAGCGTTACCGTCAAGATTTAATAGCCTGCTGTCATGCTTAGTGGTGTGTTTTGTTGTTGTTTTTTTTTATAAATCTCATATTAATCGAATGTTTTGTGAATCTTTAGGTAATTAGCGAGAAACAAATCTAATAATTGAGCTTTTTAGCACTTAATTTTTCTATTATTTAAAGTTCTCACCCTGTTGCTGTAGCCGCTCCAGGAGTCCCGCTGCTCGTAACTTGTTCGGTGCGCACTCCACTCCATCCTTGGGCTGCAACACACGCACGCATTGGTCAACAGACACACACACACACACACACACACACACATCCCCACACGTCCACTGCACACGCTCTCACCTGGCCCTTGGAGAAAGGTGCTCCGATTATTCCCACGGAGTGCTGCAGAGGAGGAGGAGGATGATGATGATGAAGGCTCCGCTTCACGGTTAGCGAGAGCTGCTGCAGGGTGCGCGCGCCTTTCATGCCGACAGACGGATGGTGGCTGCGGAAGCCCGCGAGCCGCTCATAAACTCTGTATGACGTCAGAGGGGCAGGAGGAGACTCCAGGGGCTTGACCGCCTCTGACCTAACAGGCGCGTCACAATCTCATTTAATTAACTGACGTCCTAGACGTCGTTGTGTTTAAATAAAATTTAGCTTTTGAGGCGTCAGAAGGGAAAATACATTACTAGATAACACGCACACACTTTAATGGTACACTCAAAACGTTTATGAAGATGAAATATTAAGAAAAAATACATTACATTCCTTTTCATGCTACACTGCTCCACATTTATCCACCAAAGAAGAAAACACGCACACGCCTAAGTATCTTCCAAACACTTACAAAGGCGAAAGTTTCCACAGGTACAAAGCGTATAAAGTACATTCAGTGTTCATGAACCGTTAACTTTCTCCTAACTGCCTAGAGACTCTTGTTGACAAGGTTACCGGAGAATTATACGTCAGTAACGTTTGCTGCTAAGAACGCAAACTGTGTTTCTGCGAATATAATATGACAAAGATAGTTTGTGGCACAGATGTCAGACTCTTGTTAAATTTCATATCCATTTTTTTTCAAACTATTCTAAGCATGAATTTATCCAATTTGCTGACTACGAACTCATTTTCCAAGTTATTAGGGTAGCTTAGTTCCACTATAAACTATTACAGTTTTCGATTATATGGCATCACAAAAAGATTTGAAACTCATCATCAGAAAACAGATGAGCAAAACTAAGGACAAAGTATGATATGAATTATGAATTAAAATCCTTAAATCGTTGAAGTGTAACCTGAATTCAGAGGATGATAAAATCTCAGTTTTATTCATACACGATGGCTACGGAAACCTTGTACGTACGTTGTATATTAGAAATAAAAAGTTGCCGTAAAATAGCTTCAGGTGGCAGCCAGCATGGGTTTAAACTGGATTTGAGAAGTGATCAATGGTTTTTTTTAGAAAGTGTTGTGGAAAAAAATTACTTTGACAAGAGTGTGGATGAGAAGAAAATAAGAAATTTATTAAAACCTTGCAAGGTGAGAACAGAAATACAGAGTCAAAGGAGTCTATCAAGTCTACTCTGACTAAGAGTGGATCTGGCTTTCTTTCACAGGTTCTGGTCAGAGAAGAGAGACTTGAATGGACTATAGGTGTGAATCCCTGATTGTTATGTACCAGGGACTCTGTGGAGCCCAACACAGATGGTCTTGCCATTTGTCTATTGTTAAGGATAGGGGGTTGTTTTTTCATGCTAAAGAGGGCAGATAAGTTCTATGTTGGGGAAGTAACACTTAGATAGTCTCCAGGATCAAGGAGTTCTCCCCTGCTGTTATATGACACTGCATAAGTCTTGAGAGCAGCTTGACCAATCTCATGATAAGACGACGCAGCAATACCTAAAGCAGAAGAGTGGTGAGGAGCACATTATAACATTTTCCATTCCATTCCCTTCTTTTGACTATAATAAACATTGCTTATATTAATCACACAAAAGATAATGAAAATTGTGATAATACATGAAAATGTCAATACGCAATTGAATGTACTGCACAGAGTCAGACAGAGTAAGTTATTACAGGTTGAAGATCAGTCATCATAATAAGCCAGAATAGATAGTTTTTTTTTTTTTTTAGGTGATCAGGAGAGCGCTTAAAACCATGGAAGAAAGCAACTGACAATTTGTTCTCCATTCTCAGAAATGCACGAGTCTGTTTCATGGAAATTGGAGCATGTCTCTGGCAGGAGCAGTGGCAGCAGCAACCACAACCCTCACTGAAGGAAGATGATGCTGGTGAAGCTTGAGCAGGCCTTGTACATTAGCTCCTGTCGACAATTCTTCTTGGGATCTGGCAGGGGTCGAAAGGGATCTTTTCCGCATGTCTTCTTTCTTTGGTGTCAGAGGTTTCTAGCACTTGGACACACCGTTGGAATTAAGTTTTTACTACCCACTCTCTTGCTGTAATCAGGTTGGTTGACGTTCGGGTTGGAGGTCATCTACTAGATCAGGAACTTCTATGCACTGGCTTGTGTGGATCCAGCTGGCTCCTTCAGCAGCCTGAGTCATGAAAAGCCCATGGAAGGTTCCTTGCCAAGTCACCAGTGTTCGCTATGGTTCTTCTTCACCATCAGTGCAAAGGAGTCTGCAGAGGTCGAGTGTGCAGCTATAAGACTTAAAAAACAGTGGAGAGGTCGTACAGTAGGATAACATTGCATCGTCACAAACAGCATTGGGAGGGAGCGGCCTGTTCCCTTAAAAGGTTTCTTACCACATTTTCTTTGTGGCACAAACCATGAATGTCAGACAGACAGACAGACAGACAGATAAAGAGGGCAGCTGCTTTTGTTGCCCAAAACAGAAGAGAGTTTTAAGAATTATTGGAAACCATGTCTCCTCGAAATCTGCATTTGTGCCAAAGCACAAACAGCGCAGTAACAGTAAGCGCCCAGCCTGCATACAATCAGAGGAAGGGGAGACTGCAGGAGCCATGATGTTAGCTCAGACGCAGGAAACTTCCATTGATATGCATACTGGTGAGAGCTGGGGCTGCAATACACTGCTCTTATGAAAGGTTCAGTTTGCAATCTAATGTTGACGCCTTCAGAGGTGGACTTAAGGATAATTACCAATTAGCGCAATAAATCTTGTCCCATGAGATCAATGGGACTTTAAATTTTACCATAAATAAAGATGTCAAACTGGAATCCTGTTCGTGACGCCAAAATTGTTGTGGAAGAAATTACTCTAACTGGACGATCTGGATGAGAAGAAAATAAGAAATGTATTAAAACCTTGCAAGGTGAGAACAGAAATACAGAGTCAAAGGAGTCTGTCATGTCTACTCTGACTAACAGTGGATCTGGCTTCCTTTTATAGGTTCTGGTCAGAGAAGAGAGACTTGAATGGACTATAGGTGTGAATCCCTGATTGTTATGTACCAGGGACTCTGTGGAGCCCAACACAGATGGTCTTGCCATTTGTCTATTGTTAAGGATAGGGGGTTGTTTTTTCATGCTAAAGAGGGCAGATAAGTTCTACTTTGGGGAAGTAACACTTAGATAGTCTCCAGGATCAAGGAGTTCTCCCCTGCTGTTATATGACACTGCATAAGTCTTGAGAGCAGCTTGACAAAATCTCATGATAAGACGACGCAGAAATACCTAAAGCAGAAGAGTGGTGAGGAGCACATTATAACATTTTACATTACACCAGAGAAAAAAACCCCCACAAACAACTGCAACAACAAAAACAAAGATTCCAACTCATTTTCCCACCAAACTGGAAAACTATACAGAGCAGGTGTCACCACTGCTCACTGGACTCCATAGCAACACCTGCAAGTTGTTGCTATGGTTTAAATGCTACGCTCCGTTTCCTCGTCATTGTTAAAAATGGAAGCAGACAAACATGATTTCGATCAAAGTGTTTATTTTCCTTGTATAAAAATGAATATTTTACTTTAAGAGGATCAGCTTGGAGCGGGAAAACGGTGTTTTCCGTGTCACTCTTTGAAACGTGTTTCATGTGGTATTGTGTCGCATTAGAAGTAGCTCTGCAGTGGCTCTCCCAAGATGTTCTCCATCTCCTGGATGACCTTCTGGACCTGCTGCTCCACTTCCTCACATTCATCTGCAAAGCAAACACATGCACACGCCATTAATCACAATATCAACAGAAACACACACACACACACACACACCCACACACAGGAAGCTTCCACTGAAACGACCCTGGTTTTTAGCGGAGACCAACTGAGAACCAAGTCAATTATGCGAGTCCTCACCCTCCATGAGTTCGGCCAGGAACGGGATGGTCTCGGGCAGCAGAACCATGTAGTTCTCCTTCAGTCTGGACGCCAGCTCCATCAGCATGAGGAGGGAGGAGAAGCGCACCTGCAGAGGAGGAGCGGATATTCAGATTCAGGATCAACAGCCTGGAAGGCAGTGCTCAGGGATGAAAAGATTACTTGGATTAATGGTGATAAATCAATTCTTGATTTGAAAAATGTGCCAAATTTTTTATCTGATTAATCAAACAATAGTCTGAAGCATCGGTTAATCCATTCCTAAAATACTCGCAGGCGGAACTCAAAGTTGAGCTCACCTTGGAGTCGCTGTGTCTCGTCTTGAGCAGGATCTGATAGTTGAGGGTTTTCCACTGAGAGTCGTCGGCCAGCGCCACGGCGAACTGACCCACGCAGGGAACCAGATGCTGGACGACCCGGTCCTGGTAGACCTGCGGCCCGCCCAGGGAGTTCTCCAGCTGCGCACAGAAACACGGAACAGAGGAGCTTCAGACCGCGTTCGTTCAGGTTCCGAGCTTTCAAACGCGGCATTGCATCTCACCTGGTCCACCAGCGGGCCTAGCAGGGCGTCGGCCCGCTCTCGGCTCAGGAACTTCTGCGTGTCGTACAGGGAGATCTTCTGGAGAACGTCGAGCACCGACCGGAGCAGCAGGCAGTTCTTCTCCTCCGAGCTATCCGAGTCAAAGATGAGCTCATCTGGAAGAGACGGGAGGTCAAAAATCAGCGTCACCTAACAACTGCAAAAAGATTTATAAAACAACTATTATTACAGTATTGTTAAAGCCTGAAATGTATAGCTCATAAAATCTGGCAAAATAAAAGTGAAATGTTCATAACAATTCCTAAACTACGAATAACAAACAGTTAAAAAGAATTTAAACACATCAACTGTTAATAGATAATAGAAATTGTAATTACTATTATGACAACATAAATAACTGATAATGATTAATTCAAACATTGTCTTACAAATAAAGTGATACATATTACATTAAATTAGGGCTAGGCGTTAAATGGATTTTATTAATAAATAAAATTCTTAGATTTCAGTTATGGAAAATTGGGATTTTTTTTTTTTTTTAATCACCAATATGCTCCTTTTGTTTCCGTAGTTCAGTGATGTCAGTGCGCCCCGGGTAGCCATTTTGTTTGACAAGCACACCTTACAACTTCTAACTATTTGGACTTTGAATTCAGGTCAACTTTGTAAGAGAATATTAGGGCCAGGGTACGATTTTATTAGTGTTTTTCTTAATTATGAGAATAAAGTTGCAATATCAGAAGAATAAAGTCCTAATTTTATAAGAAAAGAAAGCAAAAACAATATATATATATGTATATATATATATATATATATAAGCCATATCACCCAGCCCTACTTCAAATAAGCTTTCTGACTATAATCAAATTAAGAATATTATTAAACTAAATGTTTTGTGACAACTACTGACATTATGCCATACAATTGGAAAAAAAATATCATAAATTTAAATGTAAAAAAAAGGCATAGTGAATAAAATACACTAATAACCTATTATTAAAATTCAATCAGAGAAAAATAAAAATACGTTACTATTATTTAATTGTGAACAGTAAAGATTATACTATCTAGACTATTACAAGAGACAGTTTACCTCATGTAGAGAAATAAATAAGCTCAAATGTGAAAAGATCATATTTTAATAAAAGTAAGTCAATAGCATGTTGTCATCTAGATCAGGAACCTGTTTTAGCTCTGTTGGTCTGTCTCAGCACGTCTGCCAGGGGCTTCACCAGGTTTCCCGCGAAAAGCACGAAGAGACCCTTGAGGCGCTCGGCGATGCGGTTGCAGAGGCGGTAAAACGTCAGCAGACGGTCTTTGCTGTCCGATTTAGTCCAATCGAAGAGCTGCGGCAGACAAACAAACGGCCTCAGTCGTTTTCTGCTTCTGCAGGAAATGCAGAAGCAGGATCGACCCTCAGGGTCGACGCTAACGTCACCTTGAAGAAGAGCGGCCTGAACGTGACTTCGGACAGCTTCATCACCATGGCGATCAGACAGTCGATGACTCCGCCCTCGACCTGCCACGCCTTCTCCAGGTCGCCCTGATGCGAGGAGGAGAGGCAGTCAGCTCCGAACTGACATGAGTCGGGTCTGGGGGAACCGATTCTGCTTTAGCTGCGCGCGGCTCACCTGGCAGTGTTCGGCCCGGAAGTCCAGTGAAGTCAGGAAGAAAGTGGTGAGCTCTGATTGGTGGGCGCTGAGCTGCTCTCGCTCCATGTGACCGATGTGCTCCTGTAGGATGCTCATCAGCGCCGCCAGCTGGCCCTGCAGGGAAACAGAGAAGCACAGAGATGAAACTTTTTATCCACTGTTGGCAAAGTTGTTTTTTTTCCTTCCACTTGTAAAGATATCCAAATTATTTATCAACAAGCTGTTATTTCTCTATCTTTAGCTGTTTTCTATTGGAGAAAAAAAACTTTCTCACTGTGGAAAAAAATGGCGCGGAGAGTTCAGAATTTAATAAATGATTAAATGTATTAAAACAGTAGAACGCAACTGTAAGTTTTGCAGAAAGCATTCAGAGACACACCAGTCCTTTATTCTGGATTTTTTTATCACAAGAAACTTGGGGAAAGAATGTAATAACTTTATCATTTGTAACCCTGATGCTAAATTTCCACTATAAAGTTTGAGCATTTAATTTTAGATTTTCATTGGGGGGAAAAAACAAAACAAATGCAGGCTTAAAACTAGCAAATAATCAAATTATATTTGGTCAATTTCATATTCACAAATGTCAATTTTCATCATCTTCAGCCTTTTTTAAAAAATGTATTTAATTTTTTTTTTTTTTTACAGTTTTGATTATGGAAATCAAACTATATTTATTAACTATCTCCAAAAAAAATCTGCACAGACATAATTGCTGCAGGTCATTGCATATTTTGTCATAATGTCTGCTCTCTGATTTATTGATTTTTGTTTGTTTTTGTACCAATATTTTTTGTATTTCACATTCTGTGCTCTGTCCCTCGTTTTTTCTTGGTATTTATGAAAAAAAAAAAAAATGTTCTCAATAAAAAAAAAACCAACTAATTTTTATATCATTTTTTATTGGAAAGCAGGAATATTTTCTAGATTTCTCACTGAACAAAAAACAAAAACTGCTCAGTCTCTCACCTTCCTGTCCTCCACCATGCAGCTGTAACACTTGGATATGGTGGGCAGCAGGACCCTGGGGGGTAGGTTGGCGGCCAACGTGTTCCTCAGGGATGACAGACGAAGGCAGAGCTGGGAATGTGGCGAGGACGACGACGACGATGAGGTTGAAGAGGACGAGCTCTCTGTGAGGCGGGTCAAGCGGCAGACCTGCAGAAAGAGGAAGTAGGAAAGTGAAGGTTGTTGCTCCAATCGGGACGGCCGGCTCCGGGCGACATACCTGAAACATGATGTCCTGTAAGTACGGGCTGATGAAGTGCACCAGCGTCTCGGTGACGCGCTGCAGGGCCGTGACGGCGCTGAGCAGGTAGATCTCGTTGGTCAGCAGCTCCTTCCTGTTGCTGAGCGCGTGCAGGACGGTGGGCATCAACCTGCAGGGCGAAGGGCGGCGCGGGTGAGCGGCAGGGCGGAGAAACGCCGAGCCGGCCTGTTGGTGTGACCCCGTTACCTGGGTAACTGAGCGATGGCGAGGGTCTTGAGCGCGCCGACCACCTCGGCGATGCAGAGCAGAGCGCTGCCCGTCACGTTCCTGTCCTCCGCCGTCGCCGTGACGATGTCCACGGCCTGCAGCAGGACGGGGACGAAGACGTTTTGGTGGGCGGAGCCAAAAGTGCGACAGAGCAGCTTGAGGCTGTAGAGCGCCGTCTGCCGGTTGATGGCCTGCTCCGCCTCCTCGGACGACTTGCCGGGACTCTTCCCGACGATGCTCAGCAGGTCAGAGGTCAGCTGTAAGAGCGACGCCACCTGAGACGAGCGCAAAGAAACCCGCGGGTCAGAACAAGAAATTTATGAATTAATTGCCAGAGTAGCAGTTTTATTGGGCCTCTGATTGTTAATACAATCAATCAGTAAAATCAATCAATTTTAGTTCAATAATTTTAAATAAAACTCTGTTGCGGTGTCAGTGGCCTTTTCTGCTCTGTGGTTGTACAATGTATGTGGATTAATTGGGTTTTATTTAACGGTTTCAATGTGTAATAAAAATAAAAAAAACAAACTTCCCCAGACCTTCTCTGCATTATTTAGTCTCTGGAAGATTTGTTTTCTGCTTTTACTGATGAAGTGACGCGTGTCTTTTAAGGATCTAATGCAAGTTCAAACTCAGTTAGAACTGACAATGGGTTTCTATGGCAACACCAGGAAGCGTTACCTGCTGCTCGTCCCACTGCGTGCGGTGGTGCAACTTGTTGTTGAGGAGCTCCATGGCCTTCCTCCGCACCGACGGCAACTCATTTCCCATCAGCCCCTTCATCACTGTGATGAAGGTGTCTGTGGGCAGCAGGGCGTTCACCTGGAGAGGAGTCGGGGTGTTAAAGGGAGCAGGGTTCACACACGCCCCCCCCCCCTCCAACAGTAGAGCTTTTCAAACATTTTCCAGGTCAGTTTTTAAACGTTTCCAGCACAACATTTTGGAGATCGAAACAATACATATGAGCAAAAAGAAAAAAAAAAGACAGTCTCAATTATATTACATGTTACTTTTATTACTAATGTGTAAAGTAAAAAAAAAGTTTAGTCATTTAGCAAATACACAGTGAATCTAACAAACCTAAAACATGAGAAATTTAGTCTGATTTGTCTTCAGACAGTGAGAAACAAAAAAATATAAAGTCTTTTTATTAGGTGTGTGTAAAAATCCTAATCAAACCCTGCAGTTTGAATATCAAGCACTTTATCCAGAAATCCGGCACTTTCCAAACTGTGAAAGTACCTAATTGAAATGTAAGCATTTTTGAGGATTTAAAGCACCGGTATGAACCCTGGGGGAAGGTCTTTATTGTGACGCTGACCTTGTCCAGGACTTCGTAGGCCTTGTTAAGCAGAACTCTCCAGAACTTGGCGGTGGGTTGGTCGGCATTGTCCTCCACGCAGCGAGCCACGGAGTGGATGTAGCGCAGGATCTTCTCCAGCAGCCTGCCACACACACACACACCCACACACACACACACACACACAAAGGTACTCAGAGAAGCGTTCTCACTGGTGTTCCCGCCGGTGTTCCCGAGAGGTACCCACGTCTGCTGCAGCTGCTGCAGAGAATCTTTGCTGTTGTCGCTTTCCTCCGAGACCTGAAAGCAGAAAGGACGTTTTAGAAACGCCGACTTCCCCGTCTTCCCTGTCTGCGGCGGCGAATTCTTCCTTCCCACCTTCTGGATGAAGCTGCTGGAGCCGAGCAGCTGAGCCATGAAGGACACGCAGAGGAACTTAAAGTGTCGCAGCTCTTTGCCGCTGTGAGTCTCCACGCTGAAGATCAGGTCCTCCGTCTTTTCCTCCGGCTCGTCCTCCTTCTTCTTGGCCGCTCGCCGGCGAACCGCCGGCTTCGCTGCGGCTGCAACACGACAAATACTTCTGACGCCAACATCTGAAAAGCTCAGACTTTTCTGCTCGACTTAACAGCAAAACAGTGTAGGGTTTGACATGTTTTTTTCCGTTTGCTTTTTGGATTAACCAATTAATAATCTGCTTAATAGCAGCTGTTTATTTTTAGAATCTGAACCATGTAAAGCTAAATCTATGCCACTTAAGAAGTTCTGTGTAGAACATATCTGCAGACGAAGAAGGTTTATTTTTACCTTAAACGCAACATGTATATACTGTATTTTTCGTACAGATTTGGCTTTATTACTGTCCTAAACATGTTTTTCTCTCAGCCAACGGTCTCTTTTTTGAGTCTGTGTACTCCAATTAATGATAGATCAACTACTAAGCCAATAATGTCAATTAATTGCAATTAATCAATTAATTAATTTCAGGCCTACTGGAATTATTATTCCAAAGCGACGTGGACAGGAGCAGATTTTATAATTCCCTGCGTCTCACCTTCGTCCTTGTCGTCCGGCAGCTGCAGCACAAAGTTGAGGATGTTGATGAGGGAGCTGAGCTGCTGGTTCGCCTCGAACTGACAGCACAGGGAGATCCAGAAGTCCATGTTGCTCTCCAGAGCTGCGTCCTGCACGAGAAAAAAACAAACAAAACAAAAAACACCCCATTTAAAAATCCAGGAACTCACACAGAACACCTCCCTAAAATTAACGGAGGGAGCCTCCGTCACCTTGTCGCCGGCGCCGCTGCTCTGCGTGGCGTGCAGCTTCAGCAGCAGCAGCGTGAGGATCCACAGGAAGTGGGCGGGGCCCAGCGCCGTCAACAGCTGGCTGAGGACCGGCAGCCGGCGGTGCTCGGGCACGTGAGGCAGCGCGTCGGCGAACACGTGCATGATCCTCGTCACCACGGCGACCATGACGGGGGCGGACGAGCCGTCCGAGAGGCGGTGGGCCTGCGGGGGGAAGAAATCAGTGCCACGTCAAGACTCGGCTCTTCATTCCTGTCGGCGGGCGGCGGCGATCTCCGCTGAAATTATCCGAGCTCACCCGGACCAAAGCCGGGACGACCGTCTGCATCGTCTTCTCGATCACTCTGAAGCTGTAGGCGTTGTCCAGCCGCAGGATGTTGGCTCCCATGAAGGTAAAGATGGGCATGATGTTGTGGAGGACTTTCTCCTGCGGAGGGGGTTGGGGGGACGACACGGGAAAGCTCTCTTACGTTCTTTATTTAAACAGGTATGCGCCTGTCAGAGGAGGCGGAGCTTACAGGGAAGATGGCAGCGGTGGCGCCCAGCAGCAGCAGCGCGTGGTGGTGAGTCTGGGGCATGTCGGACGACCTGATGACCTGGACCACCAGCTCCACGCTGAACTTCTCTTCGTCCAGGATGTCTGCGGAGAGCGGACGCAGAACGTGAACGCGTGTTCAGGCAGGAAACTGAAAGCTGCGCCTCCTTGTCCTCCTCCTCACCTGCAGCCGGAGGGCCTCCGTCGGCCGACAGCCTGGTGCAGATGTTTAGCAGGCAGCTGAGGAGCATCTGCTTGGTGTACTCCATGTTTGTCTGATCGGCTGCACTCGGCTCCAGGCTCCTGGTGAGACAAACAAACCAAAAATGTAACCAATCGGAGCCTGCCGAAGGGGCGTGCCACTCCGCCCCCTTTTGTCAATCTCTACCTGACAGGTTTTGGTCGTCTACTCGATTTCTTCAGTAACCAAATGTAACAGTCTGGTGTTTTATTTTTAAGCAATTTTGGTTTCATCACCTGTTCTATTTCATACAAATCAGCTGGAATTTGAACCCAAATAAATGGAAATGTTGTCATTTTCTGGTAAGAATACAAAATTAACTTAAAATATACCAACAATGTCAGCATTTCTGTCACTAGTTCTTTACAAATTGCATCACTTATTTAAGCAAATTGGTAACTTTGTTGCTAGCTGGCAAAAAGACTAAACTATAGAAGCAGCACAGATTAAATAAAATGGCTTTAGTCATTGCAAGAATTAACATAGGACTACTTTCAGATACAATAAAAACATAATAAACATTTAAATTTCCCCCCCAATGTAAAACAGGCTCAACGTAATCATTCGTTGGTTAATTTTCCATCCCATCCAGCTTTGTTGCTAGGCGGAAAAAGGGGTTTATGTCATGATGATTTAAAAATACGAAACAGCTATTTGTTACCTGGAAAGAAGAGAGAAGAGAGCAGGCACCAACACCTGGGGTCTTTTCAGCTTCTTCTTGTGCTGCAGCAGCTCCAGAATCAGTGTGACTCTCTGCCACAACACAGCACCTCCATCTGGACACACACTGCCACTCTCCTGAGGTTTCCTGACCAGACCAAAAAAAAAAAATTAATTTAAAAAATCAGTAAAGCAGCTCTGAAGTCAAAAAACGGAGGTCCGAACACACAGCTCTGTGGTGCCCCAAGCTGAGATTGATATTTTCAGACCACAACATGAAGCATCTACTATAAAAACGGGTTGATATATGATTGAAAGGCATTAAAAAGTGAGATGGATCTCCATGGTCGCCATTTTATTTTACTCATAATGGTGAGGAAAAAAAAAAAAACTTGCGACAGACTGACGACCTGTCCAGGGTGAACCCCGCCGCTCGCCTAGAACATTAGCTGGAGACAGGCACCAGCTCCCCTCCCGACACCGCTAGGGACAAGCGTGTTAGAAAATGGATGGATGGATGGATGAATGGGTGGATGGATGGATGGATGGATGGATGGATGGATGGATGGTGTGAATAAAACGGGGACCATGCTGATGTGAAGAAGAGAAACGGCGAGTACCTCTGAGACATTCTGCTCCTGCGGGTTTGTTGGACCGTGACGCTGACTTTTGGTTTGTCTGGAGGAGCGAGCTCGTTGGCGACCAGCTGAGCATCGATGGCGATCTGTTAAAAACACGTTTAAAGCGTCGACTGTTAAAAGTTTTTAACAGAACGTCAGCTTTGACTTTTCTTTTCCTTTAGATTTTCTCACCGCTTTGAAGACGCTGCCGACCGTGTTGGCCACCAAGGCACTGCGGCCCTCCGCCAGCAGGTCGAACATCACCGACAGGAGCTTCTGCTGCGCCTTCTCGTCTGCGAGGGCCGAGAAGAACGGCTTTGTGATCTGGAGACATGAACATTGAACGTGTGCATTAAATCCAGATTTTTAAATTCTTGTTTTAGTTGGTGGACTCGGTTTGAACATGTTTTTCGACCATAAAGCCGTCAAATAAAACCTGGATGCTCTTTCGCCTCAGAAAACTGAGAATTTTGGATTTGTGTGTCATGCATCAGCAGTGTTCTGGTCCCCAACCTGTTCCAGAGCGAAGATCTGACAGCTGTCCACCTTCAGAGCTCTAACGAACAAATCCATGCAGTTCTCATCCTCGGACAGCAGGGGAGCCGACGCCTCATTGAACTTCCCCAGCACGAGCCGAAGAAGCTGGGTTTCGGACTGCAGCAGGGACGGCGTGTCGGGTCCGGTCTGTGCCAGGAGAGGCTCCAGAACCGGAAGCAGGGCGGAGAGGACGGACTGGAAGAACGGGAAATAAGAACAACGTGAAATAAAACGGCATTAAATAAAGAAAATAACGGGCTTGGAAAACATTCGCACCTTTCCGTTGACGGAGCTCAGGGCCTCCAGCAGGGTGGTGGCGGTGTACGCCGGGCAGCGGGAGTTCAGCAGCTGCTGCAGCGCGTCCTGTAGCTTCCCCTGTTGTGACTTTGCTTTGCCAGACGAAGACTCATCATGAAGAACGCCGAGAACCTGAAGGCAACAAATACTCATTAGTGATTTAGGTTCAGTGTGTTCGCACACTTTTCCCCACAAATGCACTTTTCAAGCATTTTCAAGGCAACTTTTCAAATTTTTCCAGGGACCACATGGTTTCATACACTATTACGATTATTATTAACGTCTTACGATAGGGAAAAAGTTTTGAAAATTCTCTCACACACGCTGTACACCCGACTGTTGGTCTCAGTTTGATCTGAGAACAAAACACTCATATAGCAAAAAAATAATCCTCAGATTTCAATAATACATCTAAAACATAAAACCTCCTTTATTTCAGTCACAGATATCAATAACTCACTGAGTTAATAAATGGTCGTTAAGCTGAACAAATCTGTTTTTGTTAAGATAAATGACCCTTCTGTTCACATTAGATATAACACAACATAAATAATAACTTGTCTTTCAGTGAGGAGTTTTTCCTCCTAGAAGTTTATTTCAGCTTTATTACAAAACTGTCCAGCTAACAATACCAAGCACCTTCAAGGACTACATACAGAAATCTAGCATGTTCCAAACCTTGAAAATCCTTGTGAAGTTTTCAAGTATTTTGTACGATTCCTGAGTGAGCCGTGTTTAGAGACAGAAAAGCTCACCGTGCTCAGATACGATGCGTCAGTGATGATCTCCTCTGAGGTTTTCTGCAGCCTCTCTATGATTGGGTGGAAGGGGGAGCTGCTGGCTCCCGATAGGCTCTGCAAGGTGCAGAGGGCGGCCCTCCGGACTTCCTGAACCGGAGAGCTGAGACAGCATACCAAGGACAGGACCACTGGGGCAAGGAGATACAGGAGAGTCGATTAAGTCCCAGCAGAGAACCCCCCAAGCCCCCCCCAAAAAAAATCAAACCTCCAGGGCAACCGCTCCTCACCTGGTGAGTCCGGAGCTGCCAACTCGTTCAGGGTGGCGGCCGGCTGGACCTCCATCAGAACCCGGCCCATGTGCAGCGCTCTGGTCTGCAGGATGGCGCCCACCTTCACGTCCAGCTGGTCTCCGTGGTTACTGCTGTATCCCCAGATGAGGCACAGGAACCTGAAGAGTATGGTGGGCTCCTGGAGATGAACCTGAAGGAGACATGTGTAATCACTGGACTCTTTTTTTTTTTTTTTTTTTAAATCACGCTGCACCTAAAAAAATTACTTTCCATAATATGTCAAACTCAAGGCCCCGGGGTCCAAATCCGTCCCGGCGAAGCATTTAATGTGGCCCTCAGGACTCCAGATAACAAAACACATCGATCAATCTCTCTCTGTTTTTTTTTTCAGTGATTGCAGAAATTCACACAAAAATCAACAGATTCCCACATATTTTCACATAACTGTGAGTTTATGGAAATTTTTCCTCTGATGTGGTCAAACCCATTAGGTTTACACAACTTCTACCTCCAACCTGCAGGTGGCAGTATTTCTTATTTTCACAACTCAATGTCAAGTTCTAGTCTGATCGAGCATGTAAGTGCAAATGTTGCACTATTCCTTGCAAATATTTAGCACCACAAAATCTGAGAATTTGATTGCAAAAATCACAAAAACAATCATAAAATTCTGGAGGGACTGATCAATATTATTTAATTTTAGGAAGCACTTAATAAATATTTCTCCAGTGCAAAAATATTTATTAATATTTAAACAGTTTTATCAATACATTCTGGTACAAGATGAGGACGAGTTTTGACATCCCTGCTTTGCACGACTCACCTGGACGAGCTGCTTCATCAGAACCCTGCAGCTCCCGGCGACCGGGCCCTCTGCGGCGCCGCCGATGATGATGCTGAAGAGGCGGCAGATCAGGCCCAGGTAGCAGCAGGTGTTGGCGTCCATCTTCTCCGGATTCCACCAGGCCTCACCTGTAACACAGACGTGACCGACTTATTCAAAGCTCTTAAATCCCACCAAACATCACAGTTACAAATGTTTTCTTCTTTTTTTTTTTCTTTACCTTTAAACGAGGTGTCATGACACCTGAGCGAGGAGATAAAGTCCCTGAGCAGAGCGATCAGAACCGAGCCGAACTCCCGATCCAGACGCTGCCCCGGCTGCTGCTCGCAGCGGCTCAGGTAGACACCCAGGGCTTCGGAGAAGGTGGGTGGCACCGGGACGGGACACCCGACTTCCTGTGATGTCACAGAGGAGCGAACTGCTGTCTACGTTTCCCGCAACACACCTGGACTACCTGGAGTGAAGTTGGCGCCCCGCCACCTTCTTCGTATTGAACCAAATTGGTTTGCACAGCAAAAACTTTCGCTTGTGCCGGTGTCATTTTAAAGGTGTTAATAAATGTTTCCAGAGGTCATCAAAGGTCAACCAGCCAGTCCACGTTTACAGAATCAAACGACATATGATGGCAATCAACTGTGCTATGATTGTGCAGCAATTTTTTTTGTTTGTGTCAATGTTTTTAAGATTTTAAAAACAAAAAGTTTTCATAACCCCTCCCCCCTCACATTAACAAAATCACACAAAACTTATAAATTATATAATAAATTGACTGTGCTTCATTTGTCTTGGTTTGTGTAGCTAAACTATTTGTAGCACGGTTTACTAACACCAAATTTGGCTGATTTTTGTAAATGTAGAGGTGGCTGGTTGATCTTCGATGACCTCTGGAAACATTTATTAACATCTTTAATACGATAGCGGCACAAAATGAAAGGTTTTGCAAAAATGAACGACGGTGAGGAGAGGGGCCGACTCCACTCAGCTAACTGGACTTCCTGTGAGCTAGAACTCACCTGGGCGTCGTCGCTTCGGATCACGTCCAGCAGGGGGGGCTCCAGCAGCGTGTAGACCCTCTGGGCGGTGAGCAGGTGCTGCGTCTCGCTCAGATCCCCCAGGCTGAGCAGCAGGGTCTGGGTCAGGACCAAGAAGGATGCCCTCCCGCTGAGCCCGGCGCCCCGCTGCTGCTCCACCAGCAGGACCAGTTTCTCCAGCTGCACAACACAAACGCATTCGTGAATGCTCCCGTCGGAAAACCGGATTCGCAAGGAGCTCCGCGCTCAGACGTGCGACTCACGGCGTCCCGTTTGGAGAAGTGCTCCATGCTGGTCAGGTTCTTGGTGAGCCTGGCGACCAGATGCTGGTTGGCCATGCCTACGAAGTCGGGCTGAGCGCTCTTCTTCGTCACATTCTGGAGCTCTGTTGGGAAGCAAACAAGACGTTTGTTGCTAAAAGTCCAAGGATTTTAAAACTTTCAAACAGAAAGTTGTCGGGTCGGTCACCTTGAGCCCAGCTCAGAGTGAGAGGGTGCTGGTTGAAGATGGAGGACCGGGAGATGGAGTGGGCGATTCCCACCTCAGACGAGGTGATCACCAGGAAGGGCAGCAGCTTCCAGCCCGTTTTCTGCAGAAACTCAGCGTCCCCCTTTCCCAGCCGGGGGTCGGACAGCAAACGCACCGCCTCCGTCATTACGGGCATCCTGTATTAGGCGACAAAGTAGGGCTGCAACGATTCCTAACTTGAGACTGAAAGTATAATATAAAATGAATTGTTTACTAATGCTTCAATTTAAATGTACTTTTTAATTTGTAAACGTTAGTGTCATCTTTGCTTTAGAAAAGAAATTATAATTCAATCTTGAGGCTAAAAGTGATGTTTGTATCGTACTATATTTAATAAAAATGTTAATAAAAAATGAACGGCATTGTTTACTTTTCTCTACGCTAGCTACTACAGAACGAGACTTTTTTTTATTAAATTACTTGATTAATGCAGAATAAATAATACTCAATTACTAAACTAATTGTTTACAACAAAGTAATTTGAGTTAAGTGGTCAGCTGTCTGAACTTTTATAATCCAAGAGGGAAACCTTCTGGAGGAATACACGCGTTTAGTTCACTGACCACTGCTGAGCTGGTGGATGAACTCTTTGCAGCAAGGACAAAAGCCATGACACCACATCCTCTGGGTCCAAAACATCCAGCAGCATCTACAAAAAAATCAACTTCAGTGAGCAAGGGCACCACACAGCAATGGACTAAAGAAGGACTTATCCCACTGACCTGCAGGACCCCGAGAGCGGCAGTGACCACTTCTGGAACGTCGTCGTTCAGGCGCTCCGCGACGGCGTCTCTCAGGAACGTTTCATCCAAGCTCTGCCGCTGTTCGAAGGAGACGCAAGACGGTGAGGCATTGTGAAATCCTCCTCGCCGTTTATTTTTAACACATGTTCCAGCTGTACCTGCTCAGACGTGACGATGCTCATCAGATGATCCACGGCCGCCACTCGGACCGAAGGCTGCGGGTGTTTAAGGCTGAGGAGCAGCGACGTGTCCAAGTCGTCTAAAATCTGACAGATATTGTCGGGAAGGAAGTAAAGATGAGCTTTTCTCTCCGTGAGAATCAGAATTTGTCTGTGTGTTGTTGTTTTTTTTTAAAAAAAGAGAAAAACTTGGAATATTTTTTCTTAACCTGGAATTTCCCACTGCTCATGGACAGAGTCAGGAACTGGTGGAAGAGACGTTTCTGCTGCTGGTCGCCGCCGTCGGTCACATGACCAGCGAGGACGGCGTCCAGCGCTCGGCAGTACCTGGACTCAAACAGTCGAACGACAGGCAGCAGGCGCTGGTCGAGGGACGACATGTCCTCAGCAGAGCGCTCGGTTTGATTCAGATACTCTTCCAGGAGGAGACTGCAGTAGAAACAAAAACAGGTCAAATAATGTTGAGAGTTCTAAAATTAGCCCTCTGGGGGAGTCAGGGTCTGATGGAAGAAGTCTCTTCTGGTTCTAAATCTTCCATCCAAAGATATAATATCAAACAGATAGTATTTAGTGGAAGCTAATGCTAATGCTAAGTACCAATGTGGCGTTTAATGGAAGCTTAAATGACGATACCCACCATGTGGCAATGACACAACATGCTACATCGCCATCGTATTGTTATACAAGAATATTCTGGAGGGATATGACTAATATTTTTCAGTAAAAACTATTGAAAATTACTTTAACAAATAAGGCTATTTTATTGGGAATGGAAAATATTTTTATTATATATGGTAGATATCATGTTCACACCTCCAAACATCTGAAACAAAAAGACTTTCTTATATTCAATTATGGGCTCTGTGGGTAGAGCAGTCGTCTTGTGATCGAAAGGTTGTAGGTTCGATTTCAGCTTCCTCCTTTCACATGCTGCATGCATATCGGTATATTGAATGCACATCCTGCATACCAGTGTATAAATGTGTCCATTTACCATTTTTATATATATACAAGTTTAAAGGTCAAGGAAAGCCAAAATGCTAAAACACTAGTTTAGGAGCCTTACCGAGCCACGGTTCGGTCCAGGTCTTTGGTCAGCGGGACAGACTTCAGGATGGACTTCACCATGCTGAGTCTGTCTGCCCCTTTCTCATCTGTTACAGAGATTACCTGTTAAACTCTGATCCCAGTTGTCACATGGCTACACCGTTGACACCTAAAATGTTCACAGTCTGACCTGAGCAGAACAAACCGCGGACCAGCTGAGGCAGCATGTACCCCAGCAGGGGGCCGACATCGTGGCTCGCCGCCATGACCTGCAGCGTGGAAACCAGCGCTGGCATCGAGCACAGACTCTTGAGCGCCCTAAGCACAAAAGCAACACATGGTTAAGGAGAGACCACACCTGCACTGAGCACAACAATCGACACCCGGACCACCTCTGGGGTACCTGGGACCGACCGAGCCCTCCTTCTGGTTCTGAAGCAGTACGATGAGGCAGCCCAGACCCTCTTTGGCCAGAACGGGCTCTTTGCGCAGAGACTTGCTGACGTGCACGGCAAGGCTGTCGACCAGACTGGCCTCCATCACCACCTTCACGGCCAGCTGGCACACAATCATGTAGGTGGCGGCTTTGTAGTCCGACAGGGACGACTTGAGACCCTGAAGAGACGAGCAGGCAACAAAACGGGACCCGATCTTAGTCAACCTGCTCAGCTGAGACATCTTATTTTTTTTAACAATGACATCCTATCCTGAGACGGAGTGCGTTAACGAACAGAAGCGAACAGCAACACTTAATAACAGAAATAGATGAATTTATCCATGTTTGGAGCACAAAACAGTCCACATCACAACACTCATGTCAAGAACAAGAGGATGGAAACTTATGCAGTTTCCATCCGTTTGCAGTTTGCTCCATCTTTTAAAAAAAAAAAAGAAGCAAAATCTGACTGTGTGTTCAGTTGGTTACCATCTGGACATATGGTAGCAGTTTGGCGATGATGGCGTCAGAAATTTTGTCCACAGCATCCAGAGCGGGGACGATGGTGCAGGCGTAGAAAGAGAAGATGACTCGGAGCTGAGAGAAGCTTCCAGAGTGTCCAGAGTAAGCCTGAGGAGGAGAACGGAGACCTGTTGGAGCTCGTCGTATATCGGAAGGGCAAACCTCTGCTCTTTCAGAGGCGCCGCGTGTCGGTGAGCTCACCTGGATGGACCGCGTCACCAGGGTGCAGATGAAGTCCATGAAGCTCAGGTCGGAGTAGCAGTGTGTGATCAGAGTCCCTCTAGAGAGCGGCACGCCCGGTTTCTGCAACATCAAGATGTTTTAAATCCATACAGAGCAGAACCAGAGAGACTGTCGGAGGATGGATCCGGACCTGTAAGCACCGCAGCCAGTTCCAGCGGTTGGTGGCTTCTTTGAGATTCAGCAGCTGCACGACTCGGACGAACAGGTTGGTGTCGTGGTACGGCAGCGCGCAGGCCAGCAGGCTGTCGGGGTTATACAGCTGGACGTGGAAGCTGAACGACACAACAACACCAGTGTGAGTCCGGAACGTCTTAACCTCTACCTCATCCGCGAGTCGATAACGGGTCAGAACCAGGTGGATAAGAACCCGAAGAGTTCCGATCAGAAACTCTGCTGGAAGCTTTGGTGCTTGTTACACTAAAACTAAAACATCTTACACCCTAAGCTCGCAGCAAGTTAAAATTGTGCACTGCACCTTTAAGAGTACCAAAGAGGACCAATCCCGCCAAAAATGCAAACAATTAAGTGAATAAAAACATGTATTTATCTCAGAATATATTTATTTATTTACAGTTTTATTTCCTCATTTATTTATTTGCTTACAGACGATTTTGGCAGGATGAATCCTCCATATTTGAGATCAGTTTTTAGTGGAAGTTGAAGATGGAAGTTACTGATTATGCAGTTTGTAAAAAAATCTAACACAAACTCCGCAATTTCAAAACTCCCACATGTCTCTGCTCCTGAGAGGGAAAGGTCCTGGCTGTTTTCCAACTGTTTTGCTGTGAAGATGCTGCAACTCTTCAATTTAGCAAAGAAAATGAAAGTTTGCTGTTCTAGCTGTCAGTGGGAACACCAGTAACAACTAGAAGCAACACAAACAAATAATGCATTTCTGCGTCCAAACGGAGAAATACATTCGGAGACTGACGTCGTAAAAGCATCAGAAATTGTTTTTAAAAAAAAGTCACAGTTCGGAGTCTGCTCCGAGGAAAAGACTGACTCAGGTGTGATGTGAAGCAGAGCGACATACCGGTGAACCAGCCACTCAATGCACTTGTGAGCTGGCTTCAGCAGGAAGTACGGGCAGAGCCGCGTGAGGAAGAGCGAGATTCCGGCGTCCAGCTTCTGGTTGACCTCTTTGGACTGGACGCTGCGCTCCAGCGTCATGGAGGCGGGGCTGAACAGGGTGTCATGGAACTCCAGGAAAGCTGGCTCGATTCCCAGCAGCTCCTCCAGCCCCGTGCAGCCTGGAAAAGAGCAGAGAACAGGGAAGTTGTTAAGAGGGAGAACAGGAAGTGGTTCCGTGTCTGGCTCTGGCTCAGGCTCAGACTCACCGAGGGCGTAGAAGGTGCTCCTGTCCATGGTGGCAGCATCTTTGGGATCAAAGAGCAGCGAGGCGACTTCTTTACGACTCAGCAGGTTGGGATCGCTCTGTGGCAGCGCGAGCCTCTTCAGCTGGAGAGCCAAGGACGTCATGGTGGCTTCCGGTCTGAAGGAGACACAAACATAATCACATTCACACATAAAACTCAGCTTCAGTTCAACACACTTCATTTGAATGTTTTAGAAGTTGTAGGTTAGTGAATACAAATGCATGCGACACATTCCAGTTTTATTTGTAAGAAATAAAAACACACACACACACTCATTTCTCCCACTTCACAACTCCCCTAGTCTAACATTTTATTATGAAGCCAGGAGTGAAACTGACTAGATTTTTCTTTTTCTTGTGGGTTCGGAAAGGGGGAACAACTTAGTGGGTTTAGTTCACAGCTGGACGGAAAAAAGAGAAACCGACACACAATCAATAATGTGTTGATAATTTGAATTTAATTATTAAACAGGTAACAGGATACTATGACCGTAACCTCAAAGTCTAGTTTCACATTAATCAGACATGATCTTTTTTTGTCTAGTGCGTTTAATAAATCGTCTCAACTACGTCTGAATGCATTTCTAATCAGTAAAAAAATAAAAAATCACCCATTAATCTGTTTAATTCTGTATAGTTCGGTACAAACACACAGAGAAGAATGTGCTCCTACCTGTCTGTTTATCCACAGACTGTAAATAATAACTGATCACTTTAATCAACGTCGTGGGATATCAAAGTTACCTGTTGTCAGATAAACTAAAACACACACACTAACAACATAAATCAAAAAAAAAGTTTACGGACATATCAGCACCTACCTAAGTGACAAGGAGCACCCAAAACACACGTGCAACCGTGTCTGCGACGGAAACGTCTCTCTACATCCGGTTCACCAAGCTGACAAAGTATATGGAAAGATGGCTCACTCCAAACAAATACGATCTCCGTCTGAGGCTTTGACGTACAGATTAAATCACGCCTTTTTGTTTACTCCCAGCAACATATCACACATATTATTTATGTTTTATACATATTGTTTATATGTAACATTTATTTCATAAAATGTTCCGTAGTTGGTCAGGAACGTGACATTGTCATGATAACAACTGATGTAATGGTTTACGAAGTGTTAAATCTCATAAAGATAACGTCTTCTTTAGTGTAAAAACGTGTATAATAGTAACATTAAATGCTAATATTTTGCACTGACTAAATATTCTTAAGATTTAAATATTTAATAAACGCTATAGATGTGACTTGCCCGCCTGGGTTTTTTCAATTGATGTGAGCTATCTTCAGGTTTATAGACGATCTTCGGGTATCCCCGGAGCTGATACTGTATTCTGGCACACGGGGGCGATGATAAGACTCGTAGTTATAAAAACAGCAGCTTTTACGGTGCCGAATCGATGATTAACTGAGTTAAATTCACTGTCATCTCATGTTTTCAGGTGGTTCACCCTGAAAACGGGCTTTAGCAGCATTTTTGACCAGTCCGAGTTCTAACCGCTATTCATTTGTTATGAAAATCTGTTTTCTCCGGTCCGGATTTAGCTAGCAGCCGTTCTGGTCCGCTCAGTTTTCGGTTTTTTTCCGAAAGTTGCGTGGCTCTGCTGAAGGTAAAACTTTTCTGTCGCTTTATTTTAATTTTATTTTGTAAGAACTTTACATGTTTTGTGTTATTTTTCTTTAATGTCTGCCCTCAAAAGCAAAGGGGCTAATATTGTTTAACAGTTTGATTTTCGCGGGGCTACGCCCTCTTCTAGATATGATTGGCTCCTTTCAACATCAGTTTCCCGTTCTCGACGCTGATTGGCTGGAAGAACGTTTTAATTAAATCTCCCTGTGTCGATTTAAGTTACGGGGTGAAAACCCCCATAAATGTCTAAAATAGAACTTATAAGTATTTCAGAGACATATGGATAATAACGATCCAGCCTGATCAATATTTTAAAAGAGGGTCTATTCTTTTCACAGAAAACTTGAAAACTCCGATTTACAACTTGTAATTTAGAGACTCGTGTCAAATAATCAATTTAAATCTTGATTTTAATTTTTTTTATCATCAGCAAAAAACATATTAAGGTAAAAAAAAATCTCTGGAAACAAAAATCCTTTTAATAATCATATAAACAGGGACTCTATTTTTTCACCTATTTTTATCAGAGCAATTAATGTTGTTGAATCTTTGGCTCCAGGATTTTAACAGTTATTTCTAATGTGAGAGTTAAAACATACAATGAGGCTTTTTTTGTTTTGTTTAGAGAACAAAACAAAAATTCTAAAAAGTATTTTTAAAAATTAATTTTCTTAAATTCTGTAAACCTTTTTAATGTTAATTTTTATCCTAAGATTCAAGATTATTTTTCCATTCATTTAGACAAGATTCAAGAGTAATTATTTTATTTGCATCATGTGTTTGTAGATTTTACTTGAATGCTTTTCCTTTAACTTTTATGTAAGTTTACCTTCTCATCCCTCATTTTTCTTCTTCTTTGCATTTTTTGGTAACTTTATTGATTTGTTGGGTTTGGCATTGAAGACAAATAAATGAGCACAATTCAGGTTTAACAAATATCTCTGCTGATTTTTATTGTTCTTTTAACTTGTCACTCAATGTTTGCCATTTTACTAGCTGCCCAGTTTTCAGCTCCTGACTCAGTGCTCTATATTTTTCTTGTTTTAACCCAGGCTCATCTTTTGAAGTTTTCTTAATTGATGGTTCTCCTGAAGGTCTTTTAAAGTTTCTCTTTGGGCTTCAGCAGCTTTTTCACTCAGGCTTTCCCTGTTGGACTCCTTCCACCTGACCTGTGTGTGTTTGTGGGCGGAGTCTAATCAGCTCAATGGCCCCTGACAGGTCCAGGAAGTGTTTGGCAGGTTAAAGACGAAGTTGACCCGCTGCCACACACGCAGAATGTCATTATTCGTCTCTGTGGTTCTGTGATGTGCAAGCTGCAATGTGTATGTGCGTGTCTCTTGTAATGGGGGAGGAAGACGAAGAGCTGCAGAGCTGGGGCTGGACTGACCTGTGTGTATCCTCCACTCATGTGTCGTGTATGTAGGTCAGAGTGTGAGATCAGGTTGCAGGGATTTGTTGTTGTCAGGCCGAGGCTGATCAGTGCTCGAACCCAGGCTCTGATCAGAACTGCTGGGGGTGTTTTTGAAAATACCTCGATCAGATTTTCAGATTAAAGGTGTTTCAGCTGCAGCACAGACATGAGTGTAAACTCTGAGAGTCTGGTGGGAAAGAGAATCAGCTTTTCTGACTGGTAAATTATCTGTAAATATTCACACAGAATCAGCAGGAGTAAACCAAGCCATTAAAAAAAAATTAATACATTTTATTCCTTCACACACAAACACACATGACAGGATAACTTTATAGTTAATACTTTAAAATCTTTTAAAATGAATTACAGAATATATGCATTTGATATAAATGAAGGTGTTTGAAATTATGATTATTTTCTT
Organism: Xiphophorus hellerii; assembly: GCF_003331165.1. NCBI lineage: Eukaryota > Metazoa > Chordata > Actinopteri > Cyprinodontiformes > Poeciliidae > Xiphophorus > Xiphophorus hellerii. Next base: position 17,415,539 of record NC_045681.1, read on the forward strand.
ATTTCTTCTTTTTAATCAATTATTTAAAATTCATTAGTGATTTTTATGTTTTTGAAGTAAAAAGTGTTTTAGTTCAGTTAAGATGATAACTGGTGGGTAATGTAGACATTGAAATGTATCGTGATGTTTTCTGGTACATTTGTGATAATGAAAATTGCGATTTAAAAAAAAAATCTATTTATTACTTCTTTTTACAGGGTAACTGTATGGCTGCGACTGCATGGCACCACAAACATAAGAACTGTCTTTTAAAATTATTCCCATTTGAAATGAGTTTCTCTAGGGCGTCACTGACGACTTACACTTGGGACAAAATGCGATTTATCTCATTAAACTGCACAGCAACTGCATTTAATTATCTTTTTGAATTCACTGCTATTGATGCTTTTGTAGAACAAATGGTAAAAACAACAAAAAAAGTAAAAGTAACATTTACAGTAATACTGTCAATTTTTTTCTATTCAACATTAATTGAAATTCATCAAGACGATAAATTGAAATTTGTCATAATAAATGATACGCGATACGATAAATGGCCGCCCCTTCACAGAGCTGCTCCTTCTTTAGCTTGAGTTTCACCGTCCTGATTCCTGTTTCCAGTTGTCAGACCACCTCTCTTGACTCATTCTAAATTTTTCCTCCTCAGTTCCTGCTACTCGTCATCGCCGTCGGACTCCGAGCAGGAGCAGCGGACCCCCTCCTCCCTCATGTCCAGGCGCAGCCTGCGGCTCGACGATGGCCTGCTGGACCGCCGCCCTCCGCCTCGCGGCAGCGCCTCCCTCGTCGTGGGAGGAGCCAGCTGGAGGAGCGACAGGCCCCGTCGCTCCCAGCGGAACTCGGCCTCCTGCTCAGAGTCGCTCCTCGTCGACTCTCCTCAGAATGCCGTCGGCCAGTTCCTCCACAACAGCAGCGTCAACAGCGTGGCGTCGGACGCCTCCCTGATCTCCTCCCTGCTGGACGAGTCCTCCATCCAGGAGAGCACGCTGGTCGAAACCTTCTGGGGTAATCCCGCTGCCTCCTCTTTGACGTCTTCATCAGCATAAATCTGGACCGCGTTTAACTCTCTGCTCCTCCTCCTCCTCAGGTTTGGACCAGGATGCAGATCTTAACGGTAGGTTCCTGCTTGGATCGGAAATGCAAACTTCCTTCATCATTTGAATTTGAGTTGCAAAAACAGACTCATCTCCGCTGAAAAAAAGTTGCTGCTGGCTCATCTGGTATGTCTCTCTCTCTCTCCCTCTCTATCTGTCAGAAAGCACCATCATAGCCAGTGAGAGCAGCACTCTGATTGGTTCAGACAGTGTTTATGCCAAACACTCTGACCAGGCGCTCAGCAGGCTTTGCTGTAAAGACTGCAACTGTCCGAGCGCGCCAAAATCTGACAAGGAAACCAAGACGGAAACCTCCACCATCTACTACAGAGGTCGCAAGAGCAGGGCAGGTGAGAGGGGGCGGGGCTTCCTCTTCATGCAATCTTTGACTTTACTTGAAGTAGTTGTCGCATTCTCATTTAAAATAAATTGGGTAGCGAGTATTTAAAGTTTGTTTATATAGCACCATTCACAGATTCAAAAAAAAAAAAAAAAAAATCAGAAATGCCAATATTAAAACATTTGCACAACAATGTCTTCAGATGGTTTCTAAATAAATCAGACTCGAGTCAAGGTAACAAAGTCAGATCATTCTACAGTTTAGGTGCAGCAGCCCTGTAGTTTTATATCTGGTCCTTGGAACTAAAAGTAGATTTTGATAGAAGGTCCTTTGGCTTGAGCTGGAGTTGCTTTATTTAAACCTCGGAAGTTAAAGTCAGGGTTTACAAATGAATAACTTAACAGTAAAGTTAACAGGTACCAGTTCAACACATGCGTAGGTTTGTGATAGTAACATGTTGTGATGGCAACAACATTATTCAAAAGACAATAACATTGTTTTGAAGCAATTTTCTAGTAATATATTGATAATAACATGATGATGCAAGTTTTCCCTCAGGACAGACCAATAAACTTGGATTTTTGTAAATAACACCAAACACTGAAACTGGAAGATATTTTAAATATCCAAAATAAAACACAACCAAAACCAACAAATAAAACTGAAATTAAAAACCACTTATTGCCAAAACCTTGACTAAAATATATTTATTTATGGTTTGTCTCTGCAAACAAAATTGCCCTTCAAAAAATATTAATCTTCACAATGGAAATTATTTAGCTCTTTTTAACTTATCATGCAGTTAATTAATTGCTTAATGCGACAGGCGTTGGTACAAGTTCCACCAGTTGATCAGGTGGAATTTTCATCCATGTTCTGTTTAAACGCTCTTAGTTTAGAAACTCCTCTATGTTTAAAAGTGGAGACTTTTTTCACAGTGATTTTCCCCTTTTTGACACTGAAGCCTCTGAAGGTTTGGAGTAAATTGTGTTGCTGCAGCGCTTTCATGTTTTGTGTTACTTGGTATGTAAATGGGCTTCCTGCCTTGCCGCTGTGAGGAAGGCTGAACTGAAGCCTCCGCAGGACTCCCGCTTCATCTTTTTCGACTCGGCTCTTCCAGATGTGCTGCAGCTGTGGCTGACCTCCTCCCTGCCGTTTGTCAGGAGAGGCGCAGCCCGCTGCGCGTCTGCGCTGCATCTCGCCTGGCAGGCGTTCCAGCCCTTCTCACGTTCACAGCCCAACAGGCGTGGAGGTAAAGAATGTCTGAAGATGCTGGGTCTCGCAGGTCTACGCCTCCTCTTCCTCACCCATTCTGGTGTTTAGCTGGTGGAGGGGGGTGGAAACACTCAGCTTACTCTAAAACCCAACAAATCACTCGGCTCAGGCATTCACTTTGGCTGTTTCCCCGGTGAAATGCAAATCGTGGCTACACCTGCAGCCACTCCTGACCTCAGAAGACGCGCACGTCGTTGACGTCTCTGAGGTCTCTGTTCCCTGTGCTGCAGCTCGGTCCAGGGACAGCGGAGTCATGGCTCTGAAGGAAGCCAAACTGGAGGAGCTTCATCCCGTCGGATCGCTGTGTGAGTCAAACGGGTCCGAGCAGCTGTGGGATTGCACGCATTCAAAAGGTTTTCTATTAAACTCTGCAGGGTGTCACGCAGTCAGAACAAGAGGTCTTCAGGAATCAACTGTTCTGGAAGCTAAATGCTACAGAGTAGTTTTAATGGAGAGAAAAACCTATCTATTCAACAGGTGACGACTGTAAGGAGAAGCAGCGCTCCCAGCTGGACATCTCCTCTTCATCTTCCTCCTCCTCTTGGTCTACCGATCTGTTGGAGTTCATGTGCGGCGCTGCAGTTTTCACAGGTTCACTCAGTAAAACTGGCAGCAGGAGCTGCAGACGACATTCAGAGCAGCTGCTCAAACAGGAACTCGATTTCTGATGTATTAATTTACGGAAATGTTTCAGTTTAAGCAGCTGCAGCTGACACGGCCAGAGTACTTCTATAAAATAATCTCTGTGATTATTGCTCTGATTCAGTTTGACTAACATTTGCCTCTGCAGCGGCAGCTCTGTGGCTTCTTACCCAGCTGGTTTTCTCTGCTTTACTGAGAAGCGGACGCTCTGCAGGTTACAGTCGCCATGCGTGTCGTTTGTTTTCCTAGCTAGATGTCTGTAGGTGGTGTTAGAAGACCCCGACTCTGATCTCCCTTGTAGTGGTCCTGCGGTGTATGTGTGTTTTGAAATAAGATGCACCAGAATCAGACTGTGGATGAGTTTCCACCTCTTAAACATCAGCCACATTTACGCAGTCTGAATCACAGCAAAGAAGATTAAAATCTTTCATAATTGCAGCAATTGAAGAGCTTTTTGTAGGCATTGTGGGGTGGAATTTGTGCATCTTGTTTTAAGTGTTTAGCAGAACTTTATTGACGCTGAATCTCGTCTCATTTAACGCGACCTGCAGCTGATCCTGGATCTGTTTGTGTCCGCAGGCTGCATGTTCAGATGGATCAACGGACAATGGAGTCACATGAGCTCGTCCTCCCGCTTAAGCAAGTAAGATGTTTGTTTGCATCCCACAAACTTGCAGACACCTCCGCATCTAGAGGACTTTAATTAAATCATAAGCGTTTCTTCTTCTACTATGTTGAAGCGAATTCTGAAGATCATAAAACTCAGTGTTAATCCAGTGGTTTTTGTTTGGTGGGCTAATCTTGGGTCCATAATTCCCTGTTAAATAATATAATGTGTGGTGACAAACTGAAAGTTCAGGAAAACGTAAAAAAAAACCAAACAGACCAGCCATTATTTCTTTTTCAGAATTAGAAACAATTTAATTTAAGATAAGACTGAGCTGATTTGAAATGTTTTGTCTTGTTTTCTCCCCAGACTCTTCATCGTACTTCTGCTCCTCCTCCTCTTCAGTAAGTTGCACTTTAAGGAAATCCAGATTCAGCTGCTGCTTAAATAATTGTCCCATTTCTCCTGGAACAGAAAAAGAAATGGAGGGAATTTTAACTAGTTTTACTTAATGCTAACTGATCTCTGAACTTCGTTGATTACCTGATTTGGTGTGAATCAATCACGTCTTTGTTTTCTTAGCGTCACCATTGTTTTTAGGGTAGTTCTTGTTTTCCTTGAACTTGAAGTCTACATAAAATAATAATGCTTCTATGTTTTTTCCCATCAGGTGTGTCGTGGTACTGTCCAGCTAGTATCTACTCGCTCCTTTTGGGGATCAACATTGCAGACATTCCAGGTCTGTCCTCAGTCCACAGCTTCTTACCTCTTCAGAGCCAGTCAGCAGAGGGCGCTCCAGAGGAGTTGGTCCAAAGTCACCCTCCGTCAGCTGAAATGCTGCCACAGGTATGTGCTCAGGAAAGAAAAATAATCCTAATCTTCAATTTAGGAATGCAAACAAGTTATACATTTACTATTAATTATCAGGTAACGGTTTTAAATTAAAATCGGATCCATTTGATTAACTGTTGTCCGCTTAGAGATTGTTGTGTTGTAGTATGGCCTCCATCCAGAAGAGGGTGCCGCCGGTCGTTCTTAATCAGAGTCAGTTCACACAGGAATAAAGATGGCGGGTCATACCAGAATGGGAAAGAGAAACGGTCCAACAGAGTCTGGTGTGAGATACAAAATGCTCTTTATGCAGATTTGTTTTGACATATAAACACTCGAGGAGCAGCGTCAGCTTCGGTCGGTCGGTCCTTTTGCTAAATACTCAAGATTTTAAGAAAATGGACACTTATTGATTAATTGTTAGTTCATCGATAAAATCAGTTAACTTCAGATTAACTCATTAATCCATAACTTGCATCCCTTCACCTTTTAAAGTAGACCTCTGTGGTTCGGTCATATTTTCTACCAGGAGGCTCCAGCTCCGTCTCCAGCTCCACCAGCAGGGATGGATTCTGAGCAGCATGTTCAGATGGAGCAGAGTCTGAGGGCGCTGTGGGAGGAGATGGAGGCTGCAGGGCGACGGGCGGAGGAGAGTCACAAGGAGCTGCTTCAGCTCTACACCGACCTCCGTCAGCAGGCGTCCGGGCCCCAGCGCAGCGAGTACGACATGGAGCTGTGGATGAGGGGGCTGATGGAGCAGCAGCTGTCTCTGCTACGAAGACAACTCAACGTAGAGAGACGGCTGAGGGAGCAGGTTGTTAAACGCCGCCCCCAGTCACCAGCTTAACATTTAAACACTAATTTCTGCTCACTGAAAAGAGTCTTCATATTTTCGAATTATGGCTGGGTGATAAATTGACTTTTATCAATTTAATCAAACTTCTGGTTTTTGAAAATTTAAATTTTTAGAAAATCTGGATTTTTTTTTTCTTTTTTCACCAATGCACTTCATGGGTTTTCATAGTTCCGAGCGATAAAAAAACCACTCCAAAGGCCTCCATCTTGTTTGGCCATCTGGTTTAGAAGCTTCTAATTACTTGGACTTTGAATACAGGTCAACGCTATGATGGTCAGGTTAAGATTTTTTTTCATACTATTACAAGAACACAGTTGTAGTAATACGAGAATAAAGTCACAATATTACCAAATCTACTGGACGTTCTTCCAGTAGATTTGCGTCTTTATTCTGCTAATATTACAACTGTGTTATCGTGACTAAACAAAGATCCTTGTAGCCACACCCTGATACTTCATTAGTACAACTGAACTTTATGACAACTTTATCTCAGTTGTAATTCCTGTTTTAGAAAAGAATATGAGGGCGAAGAAAAAGTTGGTTAAAATCTAATCTAGCATGAGAAAAATGTGAGATTTTTATTTCTAAGCCATATCGCCCAGCTCTGTTTGAAATGCTTTGAAACTGTATCACTTGTGTCTCTGACGACTAAAACCCGAAGAGATTTTAGAAGTTGTTGGGGGGTTTTTTTGTGTTTTTTTTCTTTCTTTCTTTTTTAAGTTTCCATGATTTCTGACAGTGAACACAGTCTTTAGATTTATTAGTCAATAAAACATGAACATTTTACACAGACTAAGACTGAAGCCTTCAGAATGAAGACCTGAAACTGAGTTTTCCTCTCTGTGTGGGTGTTTGTGTGTGTGTGTGTGTGTATGTCCGTAGATGCGACAGCAGGATCTGTTGCTGCTGAAGACCCAGGCATCCCGTTTGGATCAGCTGCAGCTGCAGCTGGAGCAGGTCACAGCCAGGAGTTGGGTAAGACTTAAGATTCGGCTCACACACGGGAACAAATCTGAATCGGTGTAATCTCGGCAATTTGTTGTTATACAGGAGCTGCAAGGAAGAAATGAAGCTGACGCAGCGCCCCCTGCTGCTCTCCCAGACACTTCCAGGTAGCTTTTCGTCCTGCTTAAATGTACATCCTTAAAAGGTCTTAAATACATGCTTCTTAAATAAAGGCCTTAAAATGTCTTAAATTCTAGACGTTAAAATTTGACTATCTTGACTATTTAATCCCGTAAATTCTATGTATTTTTTAAATGTGTTCTTTTCCTTTTTTTCTCTCAAAAAGATACTGAAAAAGTGTGATGTAGTTCTTATATCCATTCATAATGGTTTTAAAAAGTCTTAAGTCTGAAATTTGATTTGGTGAAACCTGCAGAAACCCTGTTTAAACCGTCTGCAACTCATTTCAGACCTAAAATGTAAATTTCCTCTCAACAGCTCCGGCGTGGACAAACCGTCCCAGGATGCTTTGCAGGCAGATGTTTCGCGGTTGGAGGCGGCTCTAGTGGACGTGAAGCGGGACGTGGACGGTCTGTCTGGGTGTCAGGACGGCTGCCAGAAGCTGGACAGAATCCAGCAGACGGTGACGGGATGAAACACTGAGAGCTCACTTTTCACAATAAAAGCCTTTCTGTGAAGCGTTTCTAACTCGAAGCTTTCCCCCACAGATCTCAGAGCAGGTATCGGGTCTGATCCGGGAGGAGGTTCGAGCCCTGGTCTACGGAAACCAGCTGACCCAGGGCGGGGTCTCCGTCCTGCCGGAGTCCCTCCTGCAGTGGCTGTCGCAGCGGTTTGTGGGCGAGGCCGACCTGAAGGAGGCGCTGTCCTCTCTGGAGTCTAGCATCTTGCAGAAACTCAGCCGGTGGCAGCGACGGCACAATAAAGAGGAGACGGTCAAAGAGGATGTACTGGATGTTCCTGGGAACGCTGTAACCAAGGAGGTAAGTGGGAAAGTCTCAATTTTACCCTCACATGTGATGTTGGTACATATTAAGGAAAAGAGAAGGTTCCAACCAGGGCTGAAACAGTTGATTGTGAGGAACAAATTTTTGAAATAATGGTCAATTAATTTAGTAATTGATTAATTGTTAACTCAAAAAAGGCTATTTCATGAAAAAATAACACACTCAGACCTGTAATTTGGTCTTAACTGTACAAAATGTATAAACATTTTACATTTATGGAAATTTTTTTTTTTTATCTGCTAATATGTTCAACCCAGAACACCTGAATTGGCATTGTTTTTCCTTTATCTGGTTCAAATTCTGTTAAAAAAGCCCCCTTTTGCCATCCAATTATTAATTAGTTAATCCAAAATGTAGCAGATTGTGTTGAGTCAAGCAGAAAGAATTGAGCTCCTCACCGTTGATGTGTGTATATATATATATATATATATATATATATATATATATATATTATAGCTGCAGATGTAACCTTTTCTACAAATCTAGCATATATTAAAAAGATTGCTGTGTTATTGCATTTTAGGCAAAGTGTTTATGAATGTGCCTTTTTTCTGACCGATTTAATCATGAGAATAATTGATTACTAAAGTAATCGCTCAAACATTTGATGTTTAATCTATTGACTGTTGTACATCTACAGTACATACATTGACTTTCCACACTGACACTTTTGGATCCCAAAGGGTTTCTATGAATTAAATAGAATAAAGGTACTGAGGTTGTTCTGACTCGCTGATCCCCAGATGTTCTCATACTAACCTCACAGCTCCTAAACTGCTTCTCTGCATTTCCAGGAAGTCCATGTGATGGTGATGGAGGCTCTGAAGCTGTTTTCTCAGGATCGAACCGGCCTGGCCGACTACGCTCTGGAGTCCGGAGGTCGGGAACGAACTCTCATTTACCATTTTGTTCTCACGGTTCAGTTTGTCCATACAGATTTTGGTTCTTTTTGTTGTGCTCTCTATAAACCCAGAGCTAAATCCAGGTATTGGGTTTTTGTAAATCGCCTGACGTGTGTGTGCTCATCCTGCAGGGGGCAGCATCCTCAGCACTCGCTGCTCAGAGACCTATGAGACGAAGGCCGCCCTGCTGAGCTTATTCGGATTTCCTCTCTGGTATTTCTCCCAGTCTCCTCGAACCGTGATCCAGGTAACGCTCCTGTTGAACCAACACACTGCAAAAGATGAAGGTTGATTTCTAAGAAGGAAACGCCAGAGTGAGCAATATCAGACCCGTAATTCAGTTTTTCAAAAAATAATCCCGCCTTCTTCCCCCTGCAGCCTGATGTCCATCCTGGGAACTGCTGGGCCTTCAGAGGATCTACAGGCTTCCTCGTGATCCAGCTGTCCATGAAAATCCTTCCCACGGCCGTCACCATGGAGCACGTCCCCAAATCCCTGGCCCCTAGCGGGACGCTGCGCAGTGCTCCACGAGACTTCAGCGTTTATGTACGAGAGCGCCGGGACTACAGATCTCTCTGAAGAGCTGCATTTGGTCTGAGCTTCATTGTTTTGTTTTTTTTTGCTTGTTTTTTTTTTTATTTTCAGGGTCTAAAAGACGAGGACCAGGACAGAGGGAAACTGCTGGGAAATTACACGTACGACGAAGACGGAGAGGATCTGCAGATGTTCATCATCTCAGTAAGTGGTTGTTCCTCAGATCTTTAGAAACTAGATTGGAATTGAGCTGCAGAGTTTCCTTTAAAGAAACGCTGAGCTCAGAGTTGACATCTCTCCTCCTTTCATCTTTTTTTATTTCTCAGCCTGAATGATTCAGAAGTGAATAATTAAAACCCTTTGTAATGTCAGACAAGTGGGATAACAATATGTAACAACAACATGACGGTTACATGTTTTCCTTTTATATTGTGAATCTCTAACAAAGTGGGCAGAAAGCTTCAAACAAAAAAAAGAAAGATTTATTTCACTACAAGTTTGTTTTTCTTCATCAATAACTGTCTTCACTTAAATAGCGTTTACACTTCCTAAAGAGCAAAAGCACTTTGTAAAGAATACGAACTAAAGCTGTTAGTAAATTGCAAATTATTCAGGATATAAGTTAATAAACTGTCAGAATTTTATGTAGGCATTTTGCTTAAATCATATTTGTCTTTAAAAAGATGTTAAATGTAAATGGACATTGATGGGTTTATGCAGAAAAAAAAGTGATGGAAAACAAATATCCAAATAAACTCTGACAGACCTTCAGAAAGTCTGGCGAACGTTAAAATATTACCGAAAAAAGTTTAGATCACAGGATGGATACCAGGAGAAACATGGCGGCTTTTGACTGTTCTGATTCATTTCTCTGGTCTTTACCAGGCGGAGAACGACGAAGCCTTCCAGATCATCGAGGTGCAGGTTCTGTCTAACTGGGGCCACCCAGAGTACACGTGCATGTACCGCTTCAGAGTGCACGGGTTGCCGAGCGACATCTGAGTCGACGAGGCGGAGAAGCTCTGCTCGCTTTTTAACCGTCTGCGCAGTGGTTGGTTCTTACGTTTCCCATGGAAACGCTCTCTGTCCCGGTGATCCAATGAATCTGTTCATAGTTTCTCTATCCAGGTTCTGCTTCCAGGTCGTCGCTGCTGGTTGTCACATGTTTTATGCATTTATCAGGTGTGATGTCATTCAGCTGTTGCGTCAGCGTGAAACCTTCTCTCTGCGTCGCGGTGCGGATAAACGGTCTGAAGAGGAGGGAAGGTTTTAAAGCAGAAACTGAAACAACATCCCGCTTCAGCAGACAATGCAATATAAAAAATAGTTTTACGTTTTCAAACTGTAAAAATGTGAAACCTGAACACTTGAAGGGAAAGAAAAAGTAAAAAACTATTTCCAACTATTTGTCTCCAGTTTGAAAGCTTATTCCTCATTTGCACTGGAACTTTTTTATGTATACATTTGATATATGTAAATAATTTTGTACAAGACTTTAAACTGAATTGTTGAATAATAAAGATCTGACATTTTAAAAGCTTTCTCTTGTTGCATTAATGTAATGAAGTGTCAAGCAGACGGCAGGATGCAAGCAGATCAGACATCACAGTAGTTTATTAAAGTGAGTTCTATGTAAATATAAAAAATGTACTTTGAGTGAAATTAATTTGTAAAATGATGGCGTGATGACTTCCTTAAGGTAGAGTGTCAGAATAAGAGTTTTTAAAGAGACAGAGGCCAAATTTCAAGGTGTTCAGTTATGAAGTCAAATTTCTTTTAAGTCATATTTGATAGGTATAGCATTTTATAACAACTGAAGGTAACATACTTGATTGTGCTATAAACTATGTAATACTGTCTGACCAAAAACACTAACCTCTTAAAAACCGATCTCTTAGAAATCCATGATGCCATGTGTGTTGGGGAACAGGGTTCTTTTGGTTAAATGGCTGTTTCAATTATTACACATAAATTATATGAATGGTTACTGATCAGAATTAATGTCATGACGTTGGTTCTCTTCTTCTTCAAGCTTTCTGCCTCAAGACCGGTTCGTCGACTTCTTCCTTGTTCTTTGTGGACCTCCACTTTGTCTTCCGCTCCATTTGATGGCATTAATGGTGTCGCCACACCTAATTGGTGTGTTTTAAACGAAGCTCTTAAATGATTGCACAACAGCTATGCTTGACTAGTTGGTTTAAGGTGTTCTTTGGAAATGGCAAAACACTGTGACATATTTCCCGTGTCTAAAGCAGAAGTTAGTGCTCTGCAAATTGTGTTGTTGATTTTGATATGACCTTCTCTTTTTTATTTACTGGGTTAACTGTTGTTGATTTCTTGTTAGGTTTATTTTTAGCAGAACTGAAAGAGGAACCAGGGTCTCATCAATGAATCAAATCGCCTGAAACTATTTCACCTGGAGAACTCAGGATTTCCAGACGGATGAATGTTTAGAGCTGGGCTCAGACTTGTCTCCATGCAGAGGGATTCTCTGCAGAATATCAGAATGAAAATCCAGCCAAAAAAGGTTATTGTATTATTTCTTATTTCCAAAGCAGTTTGGATTGATCTTGAAAATTAAGGTAGAAGTTCTTATAGAAGGTAGTTCTAGTTTAATTCAACTCATCCTTCCTTGGGTTTTCCTATTCCAAAACACACAATGTGGTTTGTCTTTGCTGGTATAGATAGAGGCTGTGTCTGGTTCTGTGTCTTGTTTTTAGGATTTACACATTAAATTTGGTTTGTAATTGGATTAAAAATGCAACAAAAGAATAATCTTTATTAGAAACAAAATGAGAGACTTAATATTAGAGTGGCTAAAATAAAATGTTTCAATTTAGCTTCAATGTTTTACCTGACAGATAAAGTTTAAAAACAGGCTTAACATCCAAAGAGACACTTTGTTTTTAATCACTTTATATGAGACCTGATGCAACCTGTGGAGCTAAGTTGAGGTCATGACGTTGGTGGAAAAAGGAAAAAAAAAATAATATAAAAATTGGAAGTGAAGAAAAAAAGATGTAAAACTGAAAAGGATGTGAAAGTAAAAAAAAAAAAGTTCAAAACAATTTTTCAGTTTCAATTTTTTTTTTTTTTTTAAGTTTCAATTTTTGTTTCCTTTAGAACAATCTTTATGACCCCAACGTAGCTCCGTACTCATCATTCTGACTGATTGTCCTTAACACATAACACAAAAAGTAAACTCACAGCCACACTACTGATTATAAACTCTGGATAATCTGAGATTTCCATAAACCTAAGCAGTCTGAAACCATATGATAAAGATTATATTAAAAGTCATTAATAAGAAAGCAAAAGACAATAGTCTGGAAAAACGGAGCCAATCAAAAAAATACAGCATATGACATGATTTGGGAAAAATAGATTGAGCATCAAAGTAACAGCAAGAATATTTCAGCGGTTCTAAGGACCTGCTTCCTTCAGTACACATTATCCACCATACGGTGTCGCTACAGAGCTGCCTCCTCTTGTTCTTCCACCACCTTCCCGCCCCCCTTCGTTTCCTCCAACATCCACGTTCTTCCGTGGGACAGTCTGCTGCCCCCTGGTGGTCTGTAGGAAGATACAAGCACACACATCCAGCTGAGTTCGAGCATCATCCCCAATCTGAAGGCTTTCAGCTGAGTCAGAAACAAACCTCGTCGCAACCTTACGGCTGCAGTAAATCGCAGAGATGAAGATCAGCAGACTCAGCAGCAGGACCACCAGTCTGATGATGAAAACTGTTGGATCTGATGAGACGCACTCGGTCACTGCATGAGCACAAGAACAAACCCAGCCGCGTTCAGCTCCCCATCAGCTTACCTGAGACACTCAGAGTCAGCACATGGCTGACGGAGGAGAAGTTATGAGAGAAAACATGGAGGTCATAAACACAGCGGTAGCTTCCTCTGTGGGCGGGCTCCGCAGCAGGAAACAGGAAGTGTGCAGAGTGATTGCTGGCTGGCTGGGCGTAGCTGTGTGTCGTGTTGGAAGAGGTGAAGGAGAGCTGGAAGGAGCCTCCTGGATACTGTGGCTGGATGGAGCAGCTGATGGTGAAGCTGGAGCCCCGAAACACTCCTGCTGAGCTCCGCTGCAGGGCGCCTGTGACCCCGTCACTGGACGACACCGAAATGATTGGCTGAACCAGCAGGTCTGAAAGGAGACAGATGATTGGCTTGTCAGTTTCAGAATCTGAATGCAGATCGAGCAACAATCAGCATCATAGTTGCTTAGCTTCGTTGGATTCTACCTGTGCACACAAGCTCCAGAATGGTGCCAGACTGAGATGACAATAATGACGCTGATGCACACTGCCTTAGTGGATATCCAGATTTCAAACAGCTGATCTCAATTTCCCAAACTTGTCTAACTGAAGAGTCATTCCTGGTTCCCATGGAAACGACTGAACCACAGTCCAACTCTCTGCAAGCTGCAGCTGCTTCCCTCACCGTCCAACCTGAGGCTTTCACTGGTCTCCATGTTCCAAGCTTCAGGTCCAGCGTTCCTTCACAGCGACTGGCTCCTCCCACCAGCCTGACGGGTCCTGAACTCAAATCAGGCAGTCATCAGTAAATGATAGCACACTTTGATCAGAACAGGAATAACTCCGCCCCTCTTCTACCTGAGCAGGTGAGTCTGACGGCTTTGCTAGGTGAGCAGGTGTTTCTAACAGGGCCTGATCTTCTACAGTCCAGGAGGGAGGATTCTGTTCCTCCACACTGGAACTCTGCTGCCCCTGTTGGAGCTTCCACTTCTCCATAGAGCGCCCCCTGCAGGACTGAAGGAGATCCACACCCAAGCTCCCTACAGACCACCTCTGCATCTTGCTGGTCAATGTCAGCTTCACATACTGTAGACCAGATCTGGTTGGACTGGGAGGTTTTCACCTCCAGTCTGCCTGAACACAGACTGGTACCATTCACCAACCTGACAGAGTCTGAACACACACACCCACACACACACACAGGTAAGTACAGGTAAGCATCATCTGTATACACTTGGTATCCAGTGGATGCATGCATTAAAAAAAACAAACAACAAAGATCCCATTTCCTGTTTCACAATTTTTTTGAATGTTATCTCTCGTTTTTTTACTGTTCCGCTAATGGACATGCTGGAGTCAGACATTAATTGAGACCTTCATGTTATCATAATTAAAAGAAAAAAATGACTAGACTATACCGGTCTAGTATTTCTGGTCTGTGTTACTGAACACCTTCTTCTTTCAAAATAAAGTACACCCGTGTTGGATCCTGCTCCACATATTCATGAAACAGAATCAGTATTTCGGGAGAAATCTTTGTCGCACATCACGGCTGTCTTGGCATATTTGAGGTGAAGTTGATTTCAGAAGCTTCATTTCTACCTGAATGCTTGATAGGTCAGGGTTCAGCGTAGTGGCTTCAAGCTACATTCCTCAAGGGTCAGAGTCCTGCAGCTTTTTACGTTGTTAAGACAAGGGATACATGCTTGAATTAAATGGCCAAACGGCGTCATTAACATGCAGTCAAGCTCCACGGAGCTCTGCTAACGAGCTAATATTGAACCCGGGTGTGCTGAAGCAGAGATACTTCTAGAATCTGAAGGACCTTTGTGGACTGGAGTTTAAGACCACTGCGTTAGAGAGTTAACAATCCCGAAATGAGTCAGAATTAAAGTCCATGTCCAGCTTCAAATATCCACCTGTTGCTAAGTGTATGCAGATGATGCCTACCTGTGCTGGGAGCGCTGCCACACAGGCTGTGGGTCAGGCTGTTTATAATCCTGTGGAGGGATCTAAAATCTGAAGCGGTGTACACACATGTTCCGACATCTCCAGAAGCAATGTCCCTCATTTCACTGTCATCAACGTCTTGGCCCACACCTAAAAGAAATATCATTAGTGTACTGATGCATTAAGAACAAAATAGCTTGGTGGATAACAGGACTAAACTAAAACTTCTGTAGACAACTCTGGTACTGACGTGTGTCTCTCGGTCTAATAATCAGTCTGAAAACAAATTGTCACCCATCACATTGCACTCTATCTTAGCGACTTTACTCATCCAACTTATCCAAGCAACTTTTGATTTTGAAGTGCTGCACTCTGATTATTTAAATCGAATCAATCCAGAAAAAGCCGGTCACCAATAACGTATATCTCTATCCCAGTGTCCTTCAGGTTTTTGGCAGCAGACGTCACGTTATCCTGAGATTGTCCATCAGTGATCAGAATTGCCACTTTTTTAGAGTCGGCACGCATCCCCGCTGCGGGTTTGAAGCTGTGATGCAGAATGTGTTCCAGAGCGTTTCCTGTAAGTTGCAACAAAATAAGCATTAAAAGTCCTTTTAAAAGGCTCAGAGCTACAGTCTCTTCAGATTCTTGTCTGCCTGTCTCATGCAATAAGATGCTTCTGAGAGCTCTGCCCCCCACTGCTACCCAGGAAAGTATAGGAATCTCACTACAGCAGACAGACAGAATTCTGTTATATCACTGAACACCTTCTTCTTTCTCCTTGTAATCCATTATCTAGGTCTGAGTTCTCATCAGAGGTTGTTTGTAAAATAGAAGGAAACTGTTAGATTTCATACAGTGGCTGAAATGGCATAGTTTCACTTTTTTTTTTTTTTTTTTAATGTTCTGGTTTGTGTCCGAACAGAACCTGATACTCCACAGCTCTTCAAGCCGAGAATCTGCTTTATTAGTAATAATATGCTAACCTGTGTTTGTGCCTCCACCTTTCTGTTGTATTTTTTTAATAGCCTTCTGCAGGGACTTTTTGGTTCTGTGTGTGTTCAAATTCCACTCAGTTGTTGCTTCTTCACTGTACTTAGTCAGACCTACAAAAAGCACACAGTTATTGGTCAAACCAGATATTGTTTTTATGAATGTACTATTGATGTTCAACTCTTGTAACTGATCATAAATTATTACCAATCTGGAAATTGATGGGCCCAATATGGACATTTTGAGCTAGTTTAGATATAAATAATTTCATATGTCGAAAGTCTTCAGAGTAAATACTTCCAGACTCGTCGACCAACATCACAATGTCAGCTTTTGTTGTTTCACATGAAGCTCCTGAAAAATTAAGAAGAGACCAATAATAAGAGATCTATTTAAGAAGTTGTGCTATTCAACACCGTGTTTAAGAACATGTTTGTATTTTTTCCTCTAATGCTTCTTTATGTCATCAGAGTGAGAGGTATAATCAGATGAATCGTCCAAGAACCTTGACCCACTAAGATAGTGCTGCAGAAAAACCTGGAAAGAGCAAGTTTGTTTTTTTTTCTAAATAAAATGACATTAAACAGGGGTGCTGTGGTGATGCAGGGGCAAAGCACAACCCACATATGGAGGCATTAGCCCTCATGGCAATAGTCGCAGGTTCGATTCCCTGCCTGGCATCATTCGCCGCATGTCTTCTCCCTCTCTCATTACTCTCTTTCCTGTTGGACTACTTTCAAATAAAGACCACTAGAGCCAACAAAACCTTTTAAAAAAAATATCATTACACAAACATCAGTATTATGAACACTAAGCACAATAATCCAGTGCTAAAGAAAAAGCACGATGAAGCGATCTGCGCATCTGTAGTTGAAATATTGAGCTCAGGTGAGTCGAAAACCTCGTGTTGTGCACGAATAAGAAAGAACCGTTAAGGCATTCCATTGAAATAATGACAACAAATGAAATAAATAATGCATCTTGGTTATATTTATTTTCTAATAGTTTCCTAAAAAGAAAACAAACCGGCTCATTGGTGTGTTTTGGGATTTCCAGTATATTTTGAAAGCAACACTTTTGTATTCTTTTGCATTTACACTCATAAAAATGTTTTCTGTCTGTATTTAAAATGTTCAATCTCTAAATCTTCTTGCTTGAATTATTGTCTTTTATTGTGAAATATGACATTGATCTTCAAAGTGTGATCCGTGCTCATGGAAAATGCTCCACACTGAGAAAATACACTTAAAGTTACAACAAGCAAGATTTTTCAAGGGAGATTATTGTGCTATGGTAATGACACTAATAAACTAAAAAAAAAACTTAAAAAAAAATCCTTATAACAGTTTAAATCCAGGTCCATCTCTATGCATGTTGCTCTGTTATAAATGCAGTCACATTGTATTAGACTGTTCTAATAAAAAAAATATATTTACCACATTACAAATGTCATTATTGTAAATCAGATTGCTTTCAGTTGGACATAAATGTGTTTTTTCAATACCTAAACATGTATTGATGTGTTTTTGGTGCAATATGAACAGTGACATTGACTGAACAGCATCTGATTACCTGCTGGGCTGTTGTCTCCTTCAGCCTGCTGCTCTATAGACATAAATAAGAACAAACAAACAAAAAAAACTCATTAAAAATATACACAGATATATCATCTCCCCCTTTCTGTGTTTTGTTGATAAAACCTGAAACACGTGGTTTTTTTTTTAAATCAAACTGAGCTGAATTAAATATAACTATTCATTTCAAGCTGTAAGTCAAATTAACTTCTTCATAATGTTGTCCGAATGAGTTTTAACTCATCAGAATTGAGACACTTCAACAACTCAGTGCTTTGATGTCATCACGTAATTTCTGTTATCTAAGAGCAAAAAAATATCAAATGATGTTTTAGCAAAAATAGCCCCAGCCAAGTAAACAGATATACAATATTTTAAACAATAATAACAAAAACAAAACTGCAAAGGAAAATAGTAGTTTTAAACCATTTATTTATTGGTTTAAAACTATAGTTTAAAACTATTGTGGAATTATTTGATAATTCTACACATTATAATTTAATTGACTGAAATGTTTTATTTTGCATTTTGACCCTAAATCTTTTTTTTGTCCTACCTGAGCCCCAGAGCAGTAGCAGGAGCAACATCACCAGCAGTTGATCCATGTCCAGGTAAATGTCCGTCTCTGTCTTTTTGCTGTTTGTGTTGTCCTCTCTTAGGAAGTCATTAAGTTTTGGGTTTTTTCTTTCTGTTTTCTCTCTTTATCTCTATTCTGATAAGTGAATTCTTGGAGCCACAGTTTACTAGTAAAACCACAGATATAACATAGACCAATAAAAGAGATGTTCTTCTGTTTCTGGCAATTTTTGCAGCCTTATATTTTATTATGCTGATCTGACACGGGGTTCCTCAGGGTTCTGTTCTTTGGACACATCTATTCTAGTTGTGCTTATGGTACCTGTTGGAAAGCATTTTTAGCAACATTTCACACCACATTTATACAGATGATATTCAGTTGTAATCTCTCATTACTGACTGACCCATTAGGATAGTTTTTGATGACATAAATAAGCAATGAAGCTGTCGAGAGTTTCCTGTCAGAGATGTTGGAGTGAACTCAGTGATGAGGAGATACAGACGAAGAGGAAGCTCAGCATCTGATTAACTTAGGTTGCTCCTCATTTCTCTCTTAATCTTTATAAAGAGACTTAGCTCTCTTGTTTGATTAAAAATGCTAAAATCTCTTGAAGCTATCTGGCTGTTTTTGACAGAAACCACCAATAAAGACAGCAAGTATTTTTTCAGGTAACATTTCTGTTTATTGACTCTGAAGACAGAACATTCACAGCATCTAGACGTTATTCTCCACTGACTAACAGTCTGACATAAACTACCCAAACAAAGTCTTCTGTTGCCATTTGAATTAGTTTTGTTTCTAGCTTTTATTTCGATTTCACAACCTCCCCCGACCCAAACACTTAATTTGCAGAAGAGCTCAACTGAAACAAAAGATAAGGCAATGATAATCTCTAAGCTTTTGGGGTTTAGATGCATATTTTGTAAACCGACATCGATTGCCATGGGAACAATAAAAACAGACAGAAAAGGTTATAAAAACAACAGACTGGCGGAGGAAACCAACAGCAGTTTCCATGTTTTCTTTATCCATCCTGAACCATCTTCATCCAAGCGACCACATGAGGGCGCTGTCTTGCTGATGCCGAACCAATCCACGAGCCTGGTTTCTGGGAGGACCCTTTCAGCTGGGCACGTAACCAGTAGAGTTAAAGTCAGTTAGTACCTCCTGTGCTTGTTACCATGGAGTCAGCTGTCTGAAGAAGCTGCTAACGTCCCACGCTGATGTTGCAGACCTTGCAGCTGGGGTCTTTCTTGGCATTGAGGGTAGACAGGCTCATCAGCTGGTGTCCGCTGATCTGTGACACCGTCCCCAGAGACACATCCACCGGCTCAGTGTAGATCACCTCCAGGATGACGTCCTGAGCGTGACGGAAGGACAGCGAGCCGTCCTCTTCCTGACCGCAGCTCAGGAAGCAGTTGTTTGACCTATCCAAGGCTGGCAGCTTACCTCTACAAAAAATGTCCCCTTTGGAGCCACTGGGGGCCAGGACCACAATGACATAGTGATACGAGGTGTACATGCAGTAAAAATCCCCAAAGTAGGCGTTGGTGTTCTGGTTGAACAGGAGGTCTGCTTGGATCTGGAAAACATAAATGGACATACATGACGTGTGCAGTCACTGGTAACAATTGCATCGCAACTATCTCTCACTTCAACCCACTTTGGACTTGTTCAACTAGAAGTTCTGATGGTTCTACAGTTGGGCTCAGGGTTGGCTGAACTGGATCTGAGATATCTCTGCATGATATGAATGTTATGAATCTGTATATGCTTTTATATCCAGATTTCCCAAAGGTTTCTGCCACAACTTCCTGGAGAGGAACAAAATCTATAGAGATGAGCACTACAACAACACCACAGGTACCAGGAAACCAACAGGACCGACACCTTTTAAGTTGTAGCAGACGGATAGATTAAATGTGATTGTTGTGGCTCGACAGATGTACCTGGAAGCGGTACGGCCCGTACGGAGAATCCTGCGGAGGTCGCCCAGTGTTGAACTCTGTGTTGCAGCTGAAGAAGATTCCTTCCAGCTTACCGCTGATGGGTGAGCCGTGGCTGCCGCTGTTGTCCTTCACTGACGGCAGCATGCGACAACACTGAGCATCTCTGGAGCGGTAATATTGGCTGTTCACAACACACACATACACAGGCAGAGAGACAGAATCACATACATTTAATATGGCATGGAGCAGTGGTGCAGTTACACCTGCGGGTCACACCTGTTTGGTTGGAAGTACTCCCTCTGCTGGTTTCTGTAGAAGACGGTGAACGGTAACATCCTGCCGGCGATAGCCTCGGCTTTCAGCAGGAGCTGCTTCAGCTGGACGGTGGAGTAGTCTGCAAAATCAAACTTCGGGTTTTAGTTTAACTGCACATCTGGTTATTGGCTTTATATTTAGGCTTTGGATGAGATTGGCCATCTGAAAGTCTGGAATGTGGTTTGGTTATAGCTGTCTGAATGTCGGCCAGATAAATTGATCACTTCAAAATGACTTTTACAAAAAAATAAGGTTATGTGAAATTTTGTAGTCAAACATAAGAATAGGACATGATAAAAAAAAAGGAGGTTAACAGGATTTAATATTGTCACCTTTCTAAAATAATGGCCTATGTCATTTTTTGACAAAAAAAAAAAAATAAAAAAATAAAAATAATAAAATAAAAAAAATAAAATAAAATATCACCTCTTTTTTGCAAAACAAACAAAGAAAACAAACATAATTCGGGTAAAAAAAAAATCACTTTTGGCAAAAATTGACTAAGCCCATTATATTTGAAAGCTGACAACAATATTACTGTGAAACCTGAAATCTTCTCTTTATTCTAAGAAACTGAAGTGAAGAACAGGTGGTTCAGTTTTTCCGCCTGACCCGCTGTGCAGAACTCGACGATCTCGCTCCAAGCAGAAACAGCGTATTCTCCGTCAGGCTGCTTGGTGGCTGTCTGAACGGCCACGGTGTATTCCGTCCGAGGGCTCAGGAACCAGTGACCTCTGACCGTCATCGGCAGAGGAACCGCTTTGGCCACCAGCTTGGTCGGTACGTCCTGGAACACAGGATGAGATTCGGTCAACGCGGCGGCCGCGTCAACGGACGTCTGTCAGTCGCCACGGCTGAACGTCTCGCACCATGTGCTTGAACTTGTTGGAGCTCTTGTCTTCCTTCTTGTTCAGGTCAACAAAGTAATGCGTGATCCGATCCTGGCCTCTGCTCTCCATGTTCCAGCTGATCTTGAAGGAGTCGCATGTGACGTTGCTGATCAGGATCTGCTGAGGAACCGGCAGCTCGTCCCCGTCCCCGATGCCGCTGTCCGCAGACTCTGACTCTGGAAGAACAAAAATGTAGATTTTCGAGAGCAGCTGTGAAATACTTCTACAGTAACCTATATAAAATAAATTTCCTAACAACAAACTCTATTTTTACTATTTCTTTTATCAATAAGAGGAAGCCATGTTACAGCAAACATGAAGATTTGTGGAAGAACCGATCTCCTCAGCTAAAGTTCATGTCTTAACATGCATCCATTGCTGCATGGGACTTTAACAAATTCCAGAAAATCTCTTTCAGTGCAGCTTTCCTCTGTGCAACGTTGCATTATTTCATCCAGCACTGAAAACCACACTGACATTGTGAATACCAATCCATGGAGACATCCAGTTGTTCTTTGGTCCCATTCTCCCTGGAAAAGGTGTCACGCGTCACCTTAATCATTTCAAAATGTCTCATACAGAAATTGATGAAAACTGACAAACTGAAGCTTGATGTGTGTTGGCAGGAAAAGTGGTCCAATCCTCAAACGTGGAAGAAGAAGAGAAGCAGTTCGGTGCTCCCGCCCTTTTTGACGGTCATGGCATTTTTTTAAATTTTTTTTTCATGATGCAAGAGGATTATTTCACAGTCACAGCGAGGGATTAATCTATTAAAGGTCGGATACTCTGACCCTGAATCAGATCCCAGCTCAGAATCGTGTCAACTGGAGCGAACAAAACAACGTCCGACAACAGAACTACGTCATGTGGCTCCTCATTGCTTCGTTCGGTCCTTCAAAACCAACAGAACGGAGAAAAGGAAATCCGTGTCGTCCTGCGAGGACCGCTGTGCTCTGTGTTCGTTTGTCCCTGTTCTCCTCCTCCTCCTCTTTCTCTCCCATCCCTTCTTTTCTGCCCATGTTTGAGCACAAAAAGGCTTCAGTCCACAAAGACACTGAGCGCTTGAAGGCCGAACAAGGAGCCTGTTGAGGAGGTGAGGACAGCAGGAGGCTCCAAGCTTTACAGGCCGGGAGGGGGGGCCGCATTCTGAGAGCTCACCGAGGGGAAAAGTAAAAAAAAACAGGTTGGAGAGGAGGTGCAGGTCAGTTCTGACAAAGGAACATGGCAGTTTTGTTTTATTATTCTTATTGATGAATTGAAGCTGCAGCGAGTCTAGATTATTCTCATGATGGAGGCAGGTCTGTTTTTCAGTTGCAGACATCAAAACTTCAGCAAACCCGTAGGAAACAAGCCTGATGGATTTGTTTGCTGGAACATTTAGCGCCATCAGTGTTTTGTTTTTGTTTGTTTCTGTTCTGAAGGGTGGCATTTGGAGAAATAAAAAAAAAGAACATTTTAATTTTTAGCAGAGTAAGTATCAGGTAACTGGAAACTTTGACTCATGATCAGATTCACAAACACCTTCAGGAGAACCAAAGTTTTTATGTCTTCTTTTTCTGTTTATCCTTCCATCCTTTATGTGAATGGAGGAAGTGATGTGTCCATTCATCCCCACTGGGAAGGTAATTATCCACAGGGATGGAAATCAGCAGGCTGAGCTGCCAAAATTCCCACCACAAAGAAACAGAGAGACAGGAAGCTGTTTTTCCTCTTAAGGTCTCTGAGCAATTGCCACCTGCACAAAACTGATCCATCCAACCATCGCTGGGAGAGACGATCCTTGAAAGAGGTCACAACGTACGGTTGGTTTGGGCTAATGTAACAATGCTGCTTTTAATCACAGTTTTACCTTTTGATTTCCTAAAACGACATGAATCAACTCAAAATTCCCAGTTATCTTGTTTCCTTTTCTTTACCTATTGCAACTTGTCCTTCATCTTTTACTGTAACTCCATGTTTTTATTATCTCTGCATGGTTCTCTCAAAGCTGTTATCTCTGATGTTTGTTGCTGCAATTTGCATCCAAAACCCAAACCCGAAGCAGTCAGAACCTTTATGTCCCACGGCTACGTCTGGACTGCTTGCTTCTCTGTTTAAATTTAAATTTGTCGGCAGCACCAGTGAAAACCAGCCACAGCTGGTTTCGGTTTGAGAGGAGAGGACAGTGGCTCTCATTTATTGTTCCAGTCTGCCGGACAGCAGACGATAAGGATCCCAACCATTCAACACGGACGCTGAACTGTTTCACCCTTTTCTAATGTGATTCTTCCTCCTTCTGGAGTTGTGAAGGTCATTTGTTCTGCAAGAGAAACTTTCAGTTCAGATGAGAGTCAGATCCCCGAAAATGCACGACTCTCTTTTTGGTTCGCAGGGCAAAAACAGCCCTCCCTACCGTGAATTGAATTGACACTTTGATACATTAAAACCGGATTTGCCAGGGCGGTGTAGGCCCTTTTTTTGCACTGCAGTGTTGCAGTCGGCCTTGACCTGTTGTATCCTGACGCTGGTTTCATTTGCATTGCACAGAGTGCCACCTCCAAAGATTGCAGCTATTGTCAACTTACGTTGCCACACAAGAGAAGGCAACACTGACCTCCTGTTACTGTTCGTCATCATCATGCAACTTTGGCAGCAACTGGAAGGAAGAATGGCGACTGAATGGTACATACAGGCCAAAGTGCTGGAAAAGTACCGAAGACCATTGACCAGAAGACACAAGGGCCAGACAACGTGGCGAGCTAATGTACCCTCCTGCAAAGCCAACAAACCAATCAACGGCTGACTTTACGTTTTTGCTTGCCTGTTTTTCAGAAATATGCCACGCTAGTCTTGTTGGAAAAGGGTATTGCTGGGATACGTGAAGCAACGAACATCCATAAAAGTAGCATCGTTCATCTTTCAGACATAGCTCGGAGACGCTTCTCAAATCCACGTCACATGTCACGAGCATGTCCCAGGAGTAAACAAACCGTTCTGTCGTCCTCAAAGCAAACATTCGGCAGGAAGTGACAAACGGTTGAGTTCGTACAGAGCCACATTAGTAGGAAAAAAGCTGTGCTTTTAGTAGCACAAAATTAGCAGCTCTGATATCCAGTCCATTGTTAGCCTGATTATTCAGCTAAAAAGCAGCCAAAGACAATAATCATCCTCAGCACATTCCTATCCGATTAGAGCCTTCTGTAAACGACACCACTACTCTGGGAGGGGCTACATTGTGTCTTTAAGTAAGTATGTGTCAGTAAAAACATGATCAATTGAATCTACACTAAATTCCTGAAACATGGAGCCGCCGCACACAGCATTGATTTCTCTTCTTCACGTCGTGATGAAATAACATTCATTTCATCACAACAAAGGACAAAGAATCACCCAACATACCGGTCAGATAAAACTCCCTCTCAGACCAGCTGCTCGGTCAGCTCATTGTCATGGCTCAGACATGTCCTGCTGCACCTTCTCATTTGTCCTGACAACAATATCAGTGTCTTCAGTGTTGGCTCCTCTCAACGACCTCGTAGGCCAGTGTTTTCTTACCCCTGTCATGTTTTTTTTCTCATTAAAAAAAATAAAAAAGAACAAATTGTTTACCAAGAGTAAAAATCTCCTTCTATGACATGAGGCCTTCAGACTAAAGTTTCTCTAAGCTGAACATGAAACCTAAACGGGACAGCTCTGTACCAGAGGATTCAGACCAAGTTGGTTTGTGATTTTTGTTTTGAATCGTTGGAGCGGAATCACTGCCGTGTCAGCTGCTGCAGGATGTTTGAGCTGGAAGCGACGCTTCATCACCGGGATCACAACAGATACAGGCAGCTCAGGTTTGTTTTTTCCTTTACTCTGCTGCAGAGCAAAGGGAGACAACAGAAATGTTTTTTGACGCCCGAGAAGGAACTAAAAGCAGACATTAGAAACTGAAGACATTTTGAAACAGTAGCGTTTTTAGTCTGTCTGACGGGGACAACGAGCCGACGCACACTGACCTGGGCGGTCGTCCAGCTGCAGACTCTTCACCTCCACATCTGGACTGCTCAGGCCGCTCGGAGGCTCCGTCATGCTGCTGGTACTCGGAGAGGTGACCGGAAAACCTGAAGAGGAGAAACAGTTGACCACTCTGCCTGCAGCTCGCTCTATCTCTCTCTCCTGCTCTCTCTCTTTCTGTGCTTGATGACATCAGGGGATGATGAGCAGAGAGAGAGAGAGAGGGAGGGAGAGAAAGTTGTTATCCTTCCACATCCACTGAAACAGCAACAACAACCTTTACTTTCATTCCTTTATCTTTCATGCATACGCATTCCTTTGCCTGTATTTAAGCTGAAACTGAACGGAATAGCAGTCAAAGTCCAAAGAGAAACTCTAAGAGACCTTCAGAAAACTTGCAGCATTTTATAGGCTTAAATGCAAGTCTGGGCGTAATAATGTTCAATTTTCACTTTTTGGAACAGTAATAATCACCTGCCGTGTTTAGCTTAGGGAATTGAATCCATCTGTTGCGTCTGAGAGAGCTGTAATGATTACTCTTTCTCAGAGGAGACGAGAAGATAACCGTAATAACGACTTTTTAAGCGTAAAAATAAATAAATGAATAAAGAAATAAAATCAACACTGTGCAGCATTTCATATTTCCGTTCTGCTGAGAAACGTCCCGAACATCTGCAGATGTTTGACCGTTTGCTGCCTGAGAGTGACATCTTCTCCTGTGGATTAACACACAGCTGATGGAGGATTAGAGGCCACGCTGAAAACTGAATTAAATGAGCGCTTACATAAGAGGATTAGCTGCAGCTCCAGAAGCACTGCTTCGCTTTGCGGTCGCGCCCCACTGACAGGAGCGAATACAGTGTTTGCTTTGCTTCAGAGCTTTTCAGCTTTAAAGGCTTTCACTCATTTGGCCCGGGGGGGTGGGTTAAAAATGGGGCTACAGCGTAGTGCTAGGACGAGGAAGACGTCCTCCGCGACCTTAGAGCAGCAACTGTTGCCGCACACCAATCTGGGAAGGGTTGAAAGGATTGCTTCGGAACTATCCGATGTCCGTCGTGCTGCAGAAGGACATATTGCCAAACAAACTGAAAATATTTAGGTCAGCTGCCAGAAGTCTTCCAGTGAGTGGACATCATAGCAAACGAGTTCAAGGTCAGAACGTGCAATGCTCAGAGACAAACAACCCAAGAACTCCACCTCAGCCTCCAAAGGCAGCAGTAATCAATTATATTAAATGCTAAGTTAATTACAGGAAATTTGGAAAAAAAACCAAAACAAATAAAAAAAAACTAACTAATCAGCTACAGATTGTTAGAAAAGTTTAAATGAAGTCTTCTCTATCAGAAGAATATGGCAGCAAGATGTTTCCAGTGGTTCTCATCAACCGTCTAGCATGACCTCTATTATTATTTCCAACTTTTTACTTGATTTAGTAGCAGAAATTTGTTTTTCTGTTCCGTCAGAGGATTTCTGAGTTGAAGAGCTGATTCATCAAAAAAAAAGTTCTTGCTCTGTTCTCTGCTCTGATTAATGTATTAGAATGAAGAAGTCTAGGGTTTGAAACCATTCCTTATAACCAGTGAGGTGTTTCTCTCTTTTTTATTTTCCAGTTCAAATTCAAAAATACTTTATTAATCGCAAAGGGAAGTTAAATTTCGCTAAATCAAATCAGTAGTTCATAGACTTATAATGTACAGTATGTCTAAACATCATTATAATTTTTGAGGCATTAATTTGTACAAACTTGACAGTTTTTTAGACAGTCGTTAGCTAAAATACAAATATTTTGTTGATGCTAAATGAATCTTGTTCTGGAAAATCTGCTTGCTTTTCGAATCTCTGATGGATTTTTTTTTTCAATGGACAAATTTTAAAACAGGATCATGAGATCCATTATTATAAGCAGGGAGATCTGATACCTGCTATTGAATAGAATTGTCCACAAGGGAAATGATCTGGCTTATTGCATTATAAAGTTCTGACCTGATATTGATAAAGATGCAGTGGTGAGACTTACACAGTTGTGAAGAAATTTTAAAGATCTGAAAAAAAAAAACTCGACCAAAACTCCCCAATATAAAAGAGATATAAAATCCCCTAATTAAAGAGTAAGAAAAATATTTCAATAAAACTTGTGTCTGTCTGGGAACAACAACAGATGTTGTCTGACGAAGACAGACATAGAAAGTCGTAACATGTTTGGTACATCTGGAGAAACGTAAAGTAATTGAATGCCTAACAAGCAAAAAAAAAAACAAACAACAACCCAGAAACAATAAAGATATATGTTAATTCTTTATTTCATCCATTCAGATTAGAAATAATAAAAGATAATATTTCACAACGGTTTCTTAGAATGCCCACAATTTTCTTCTCTCATCACAGATTGGGTTCCGATTCAGCATCGCCTGGTTTTTCTTCCCCAGTCAATTACGGCAGCAAAGACAAGTTAAAAATACCTCTGTACAAATACGTCTGGATAGTTCATCTGATTCCACGTACAAAAATAAGTTCTAAGTGCTTCACACACTTTAATACTGTCTCTGCTTCGGCATGTTCACAGCTCTGACGCCGACTCGTGTCATCTGATCCGAGATCTCCGCAAAACCTTCAGTCGAGTAGAAGGAGTAAAAGTTAAAACTGCTACTATCAGCAGCTGCTTTTACCCAAAAGAAAAAAAACAACAACAACAAAAACAAGATACCCTGGAGCATTGTTTAGATCCAACACCACATCATCCATCTTTCTATTTTATTTTATTTTTTAACTTCTAACCTATCATGAAAACGCTGTGGATGTGAATGACAGCCAACTCCTGGATTTTAAGGATCCTAATGCAACAGACTAACGGAAGGAAAAGAAAACGCTCAGTGTGAAAATACGAACGCTGAAAAAAAAAAAAAAATCAGAAATGAAACATATTTAATCCGAATAAGGCGCCTGAGCGTTTTTACACTTGGCGGAAACAAACCTGCTGAACAGAAGACAACACAAATGAAAGGTCTGCTTTCAAAAAGCTCCAACAAACTTGTACAAAACAGGGCAGATTTACTGTGTGTAGGTTTTTTTTAAATAAATACAATTGTTAATCTCTGTCTAATACTCTTTTTATGTTACTTCAGCTCTTAGCCCAAAGCTCCTCCCTCTGCACAAGAGGTTGCCATGGATATGCCGGGCCTGTAACCATGGCAGCACCTACAGTGACAGATATCATTTACATCCTGTGGGTGCTTGGTTGTGTTGGACGGAGTCAAAAAAAAAAGGTATGCAACAAAATAAACATTGTATTAAAAAAAATATTAGAAAGATTCTAATTTTAGTTAAATCAGAATTTCTGGAAACGTGTCTGCGCTAGAAAGCACCTCCAATGAGATACAGTCATCATCATGATGATCATCATCGGCACAGCAGGTAGAGCTTCCTAACTCTAATGTCTTGGCTTGAGAACTTTTTCTAAAAGCTGAACAGAAAAAAAGATGACTTCAATTTAAAATCAGGACTTCGCTGTGAGTTTTACGGAAATGAAAAATAAGAGTAAGCACCGCTAATTACAGATGTTAAAAAGAAGAGTTTAGTGCCCTATTTAATTTATTTTATTTGGCTTAAAAGTATAGAATTGAATCAGATTTAAAGGTCTGAAGAAAAAGCTAAAGTCAACAACCCAAAAGCCATTGCAATCACCAGTAGAAGACACTCAGAAAGTACCTTCGTTAGAGATAAGCCGCACTGTACACACCTAACCAGAAAACGCGAATCAGCCAATCAGAGGCAGTTTTCAGCATCACAAACCAAACCGTGGATGAGCAGATAATTCGGATTAAACGAGGAGCAGAAACAGGTGACAGACGAAGAGTTTGCTTCGAGGCGACTGACGAGTCTGATCAGGTTTTCAGCAGCAGCTAGCGATCTGGGATGAGACTGAACCGGTTTTCAACTAAAAGAAGTTTAAATCTCCCTGTTTGATAACAACAGAATGCCGCATTCACACCAGTTCGCTTTTGGTTTTTTAGGAAAGACGCAATCAGATTGGACTTCTTGTCAGGTCACAGTGTTTTGGGGTTTTCCAAACTGAATCGACCTTTGCGGGTGAGCGAAGCAGTGTGGCGCAAACGCAGCTCCACGGTTTAACTCAGCACCCGGACACAGCAGCTTTAGAAAACGCCGTATCCGTCAGTGTGGCGAGCCGCCACGGCGAACGCGGGGTAGCCCTCGTACGTGGCGTAGGCGGTTAGGTCCTGACCCAGAGAAACGGCCTGCTTCAGCTGGGAGGCCACGCCCGATGACCCCGGGCTCGCCAGAGCGTAGCCTGCAGGGAGACACGAAAGAAAAGACACCTTATTATTATCAGGCCCTGCTGGTTCACATGTGGTCCTTTGTTGTAACCACCTGTGTGATCTGGTTCTGGTTACACGCCGAGAGTCAAGTGGGTTCTGTCGCTGCTTTAGCAAGAAGTGAGAAGTTAGTCGGACTTGGGTACGGACCTTCACATACCTGGGAAGGCTACCGAGGCCACGGCAGCTGCAGTAGCACAGCCGGCGTCAGCAGCGCCCTCTGTCTGCAGGCCGAGCGTCTGCAGGGTGTGTTCAGCCGCGTGGACCTTCGCTTCTTCCACAGATGCGCACAGTTTTGCTGGGGTGAAGGGGTGCCTGCAGAGAGGAGCACAAACACAGATGAACCGAAAGTGGACAAAACTAACCTGTTATTTCAGTTTAAATTATAAGTAGAATTCTGCTCAGTTAGCATTATTTTCTGTCCACTTTTTAGCATTCTGCTTAGCACTTTTAAAAAAAGAAGTTTTTAGAACGAGTTTCAATTAAATTCAATTACAGACAAATTTTATCTCATTTTCTAGTTTGATGGTAAATGATAAATGGCAAGAGAGGGGTCTCAACCCCTCTCTTACAATATTTCATTTGGCTCGAAATGAAATATGTCGAACCAAATTAGAGGATGAACTCCTACCATTGCTGCCACCATCGTCCCTCAAGCCTCCTCCATGATCACTAGAGACGCAAACTCCTATAACCCAATCAGCAGTTACTCAAGGATTAAACTCTGGTACACCATTTCTGGTACGAAACCCAGTCTCTATTTGACACTTGAGGAGTCTCGTCTTTCAGCTTCTGGCCATTGTTTTCCACGGGCAGCAGTGACCCTCGGGCAAGAAGAAGAAGCATTTAATGCCAGGAACATTTACCTATTCAGATGATGGGGGTCTTCACCAGACATTTTCAGTTTAACCTGTCCACTTCCTGCCATTAGATCCATTTCATCTCAATCAACACCATTGCATTGCTTTTACTCTTGTGGCAAAAAAAAAAAAAAAAAAAAAGGAAATTTCATGCCTTACAAAGAAGTAGAAAAACAGTATCTTTAGCATATACTTTGTCCACCGGCTCAAAGGTTTCCCCAGTTGATGCTTTGCTACCCTGTAGATTCATTAAATGGAGCAGAAGTCTGGGTTGCTGCTCTAGTGGAGCAGCCTATACTCACACGTTGGGGTACTGTGTGGCCAGAGCTGGGATGGTGATCTTGTAGAGAAACAGCTGCCGCTGGTCCGGACTGATGGCCGAGTGGAGCTGATAGACGGGCTGACCCCAGTTGTTCTTCTGACACAGCTCTTCCAGGACCTGGAAGCGGGAGCACAGACAGGTGGATTTAGTTCACCTTGGGAGAAGAGCTTCCAAGTTCCACATAGTCACAGTTTTTCACATCGCAGTCTGGAGGATAAGTGATGCTCTTTTGAGGATGAAGAACCAAAGGCTTTCAGTTGAGGCGTCATGTAGACATTAGAAGCGTTTCTCTCCGTTCTCATATTCCTGAAAAATGTCAGGAAAAAGTCAGAATATGTTGAATGCGTCCCATTACCTGAGTCGGTGGTTTGATGCCGGTGCCCTTGAGGCTCATGGCAGCCGGGTTCATCGGTGTCAGCTCCATCCCCGGCAGCAGGTCATACAGCTTTTCTTCGGCCTGCTTGTCCCCCTTCAGGCCGTAGGAGGCGCTATTTCCACCTCCTCGTCCCATGGCTGCGTAGGCCAAGTAGCCCCGCCCACCCAGCCCTCGTACCCCCGCCGCCCCTACAGGTACAGTCATGTAAATTTCTACAGGAGATCGGAGAGGCAGTAAATCAATCAAATCACCGGAAATCAGCAGGGAAGAAGAATCACACAATTAATAAATCACAACAAATACTGATGAAGATAACAGCTAAGTGATTTCTTATTTTTCTGGTGAATTTTTGACCAAACTTCAGCTGATTCAGAGGATCTCACATGATTCCTACCATAAAATACTCTGATTTTTAAACCACGTTCATTACATCCACATGATTCAGGAAGATCCACCCCTCCGCGTCACACCTGCCACAGGTGCAACTCAAAGCAAATACAGAGAAGTCGCCGTTAAATCTAATTTATCTGCAACAGCAGCTGAGTTGCGATTGGACGGTCTGTGTCGAGGGGAGGAGCTTCAGCATTAGATGAGTGAGTTCCTGCTGTCAAATCAAGATCTGACAGCAGCAGCTCTGCCTCCATCATGTTCTCCAATTCATGTGAACAGAGAGAGCGTCCTCACCTCTGACCGACGGCGTCCTGATCAGACCTCTACCTCCCACGTGAGCTTTGGCTGCTGGGAAACGGAACTGACCCGGAATGGCGGCGTAGGCCTGGGGGGCATAAAACACGGGGGCACCAAGGTACGCCGTAGTGGGATCGTACACCTGCGAGAAACGGAGGCGGAAGAGGAAGTTTGCCCTTTATATTAAGATGTCTACTGTTGGAGCTAACTTGTTTTACTTTGGATTTTGTTATACTCGGTTTACTTTACATTTTTTGGGTTCTTTGCAACAATTTATAACTCTAGCAGCACCCAGAAACAAAATGTATGTTGCTTTTTGTTTGAGTGCTTGTGCTGCCCCTGATAAGTCGGCGCCCTCTACTGCTCTGGAAAACTCAGGTAAACAAAAGGAAAGCTAAAAATGTTTCCCTGTTCTAAATGTTTTAGTTCCTGCTCCTGTTCCTGGGTTTGGTGTTACCATCACTGGTCCAAACTGGCCACTGGATGAAGTCGTTTGACGTCCTATGATTTATTTATTTATTTTTTTGTCAATCTTGACAACACTGCGGAACAGTAACCCAGAGAGTCTCTGGGAACTCAGAGTTCAGCTCATTATCAGCTCCTTATCTCCTGTTT
Organism: Xiphophorus hellerii; assembly: GCF_003331165.1. Taxonomy (NCBI): domain Eukaryota; kingdom Metazoa; phylum Chordata; class Actinopteri; order Cyprinodontiformes; family Poeciliidae; genus Xiphophorus; species Xiphophorus hellerii. The sequence goes on from NC_045681.1 coordinate 17,447,770, forward strand.
ATCTGTGAATCTGGTTCAGGTTCAACTCGGTCTACTTTATGGCTTTCATGTTCACAATGTTCCCACTCGACTTTCTAACGAAGGGATTTTCATAAGCCAGATAACGAATAAAAAAAAGAGAGCCATGTTTAGTAAGATTTTCCACTTTAATTTTCTCTTTTTTAAAAGACTGACTAGTTGTGTTAATTATTTCACTACTTATTGAAATTTTTCTGTAGATAACAATTTGTTTCTCTAAATCTCTTGTTGTGTACACCTTTGATTTGCACTATGATTTCTGTATAAGTCTAGAGTTATTCCATGATGCTTTAACCGTTCGGACAGAGATTTTCTGTAACTGTGTCATATAGATGCAGTAAAATCTGATAAAGCTACGACAACGACAGTTTGATAAATGTCAGCAGTTACGTGCTGCAAGGTAAATCTCTGTTGTAATTTGGGATATTGATGCTCACACTCCAAGCTGGTACTCATTTCGTCATCAGTATATTTACCGTAGAGTCAGTTTAAGGCTCCTCTGTGCTCAAATTCCTTCCTGAATATGCCTAATTTATAAGAATGCCTGTTTGGATATTACAAATCCTTTTTAGTATTCAGGTAAGAGCTTAGAGTTCCCAGTCCCACCTGTCCCAGAGTGTAGGCCGTGTAGTCGGTCTGAAGAACTGAGCCTCCTCTTCCTCCAGTTCCTCTGGTGTACCGGACATAGCTGTCCTTGTCCACCGGCTTGGCCAGAGTCACCTCGATAGGAGAGCCGTCCACCACCTGCAGGCGGAGAGAGGAGTTTACCTCTCAATGATCATTCTGTGTGCATCGCCTAAAAGCAAAATCAATCTCGGTTGTATTTTTGGGATGCTATACTTTTTCGATTATTGCTGGTGAAATTATTTTCCCACGTCAGCTCATTGCCATCAAGATTCCTAGTGTTTTATGCAGCTGTTTTGATGGTAGCTATGGAAACGGCGTGCTGTATGCTCTATGAGGCAACAGTCGGGTGCTTGTTTCTTCATGCCCTGATCATCGGTGTTTTCTTTTACCAAACGGTGAGAAATTTGTCCGCCACCAAAAATGAAATTTTAAAACAAAAAAACTGTTTAGAATTAATAGCTTGAATTTTTTTACCATTTCTTCTTCTTCTATTATTTTGCTTGTGCACTCTCTGTGGGGTTTTGTGTGTTCGCTTCCTAGGATTTATTTTGCAGAACATATTCCTTTTCCCTAAGAAGTTTTGGAATATACATGCAAACAGCAGAGAAATGAGGGCAGGGCAGAGCTGACCTTCCCGTTGAGCGCGTTCATGGCGTTGACGGCGTCCTCTCGCTGACTAAAATGTACGAAGGCGTAGTCTCTGATCTTCTTCACTCGTTCCACTGCACCTGCAACGCAACAACGCCTTTTAATAGCTTCTCATTTTAACACTTTTCACTTTCCTGGAGCTCCACCCATTCAACATACAGTATTTATTATGCAAAGAAACCCACATATCGCAATATATATATATCTACAGTATATATCTTCAATAATCATGAGTTTATGGTAATAATGACTAATAGCCTTAATTAATTGCTTATTTTCTAAATACAAAACATGTTAATGCTTTTATAAAATTTTAAGGTTTTGATTTTAAATATATTTTTTGGTTGATCTTTACATCTTTTTACTAGACTTTGAAAGTTTATTTTTTCTCTCTTCTATTAAAACTATTGTTCCTGAATGAGCCAAATCAAATTTGAATATATTTTTGCCAGGCAAAATATGTTTTGTTTGGAGTTTTTCCAACTTTTTGTCAGCTTTTGGACTGAATAAATAAAAAAAATTTTAAAATAGCTTTTAGCAATTTTGTTTTTTGTCAGTAAAGTTTTGCAGACTATCCTGACTATGTGTTAGAAGCTTGAAACAAACAGATAAGACTTTAAGAGGATCTTGTCAGCTGCATTTAAGGACAATCTGAAAGCAGAGAGTCCGGTCATACCTGGTTTCAGGCTGTTAAACTCCCTCTCGATGGTTTCTTCAGTGGTCTGCAACATCAGATTCCTCACATACAGAATCTTTACGGTTGCCATGGTATCCTCATCAACCTCCACCTCAGGCTCCGCCCAGTCCACCGCGATGGGATGACCCCACAACTGGATCCGACCTGAAGGTTTGATAACGTGTGTAGTTTAGGTTACGTTTAGAGCTGGGTGTGGACCAAGATCGTCAAAATGGATGTCTTTCTGATTTTACAGAAAAACACTGGAAACAGTGACAGTTCTGCTGCTAAAACCCCATCTTCAGTATCTGCTCTCTAATCATGAAAACCCATCAGCAGTAAAATTGGCTTTGATTGGCTGACACTTGGACAGCTGAAGACTTTGACTGTTTTTATGATGTTCTCTTGATGATATTAAGGTTTGTTACCAGCTTTGCAAGGTGCATGTGTTCACTTCCCTTGTGTGAGATCAGCCCGCATATTTTCAGCATCTTGAGATTGAACACACACCGATCGATTTGAAACATCTCTAGAAATTTTGAGACAAAACTTGCCCAAGAAACTGCATGAATCTCCAGAGTTTGCGGTCTTTACCTGGCAGGAGTTTGCGTCTGGCCATGGCAGCTGCCCGGTGGCTCTCGTACTCAACAAAGGCGAATCCTCGGTTCTTGGATTTGTCTGCAGCGCTGGGGTACACGATGACGTCCACAACGCCGTCCGTGACCTTTCGCATCTCCACTAGGATCTCGTCATGCTTCTTGGTTTTAGGAATGCCCCCGACAAACAGACGGCAGTTGTCCACGCTGGCACAGACACCGAGCAGGCGACCGTTCCTGGGAGACGGAGAGAAAAACATTGCAGGAATGTCAATTTAAACCAGTATTCTAATCGACGCAGATGACACCTCTCTGTACTTGGAAAAACAAAGCAGTAGTCTATAGAAGAAGGTGGTTATGGTCTTGGACTGTTCATAAAACAGTTTTTTTTGACTCGGTGTTGGTGAAACTGTTTCATGATCAAATGAGGAACTAATGGCGATGTGAATTGGTCTGGTCACATAAAAAGTGAAGTGTTTGATCAATTGATAGTATAGTTACTCTGGTTGGTGACATGTAAATTGATAATATTCAGGGTTAGATGGATGGTTGGCTCAGATTTTTTAGAGTTATGTGCTAGCAATAAGGTAGTTTTAAATGAAGATGGGTGTTTAAAACGGATAATTGTAAAGCCTGTCGTTGCAGGTGAAGGACCTCTCTGACCTGATCTCGTAGTTGTTAAGCTGCTTCATGGCTGTCCTGGCTTCCTGTTTGTTGGTGAAGGTGACAAAGGCATAACCTCTATTGTTCCCATTGAAGTCCATCATCATCCTCACCTCGTAGATCTTACCAAACTGATGACGGGGGCAGAGAATGCCGGAACATTAAAAAGAGCAAAAAAGTGACATCAAGGGACATATTCCTCAAATTATTCCATAATGCCTCACCTTCTCACACAACGGAACCAGTTCATCCTCAAACAGATCTCTCGGGAGTTTCCCCACAAATATCTCACTACCTCTCTCAGGCGGTGGTCCGTCCCAGTCAGGCGGCGGGCCACCGTACCGCCGCTGACCGTTCTCCTGAAGAACAAAACCTCAAAATGAGGAGAGGCAGCATGGGGAGAACTCCCCTTGGCACTCAGGTTCCGCCCTTACCTGTCTCAGCTGGTATCCGGTCCGTTGGGTGAGCGCCCGAAGAGTGGCCTCTTTCTGAGTCCCCGCCAGCCCGTCCCCACTTCCCTTCTGATTGGATTCCATTGGGTGTGATTAACAGCAGGTTGTGAATCAGGAAAATTAGGGGTGCTCACTGCAGAAACAGACATAAAGCAGGTTTCAGTTCTGATGTTCTGGTGGTCAGTGAGAGTTTGGGTGGGCTTTTGTAAGTCACAGAAACAAGTTCAAGCTGTCTGTGATGATGGTTGTGAAGAGTAATCTGTATTAGTTTCATTACAACTCTTTAAACCACATTAAAAACTTTTCTTACGTTTATTTGCTGGGTCCTGTCTTACCCTCACAAACTATTGAATGACTTGCATATTTTCTTTGTGCCGACGTGTTCAGATTTCAGAAATCTGTTATAAATCCATTTAGATTCAAGACATTAAAGCCTTACTTTCTTCTCCAGTCTGTTCCCCCTAAAGGTGAACTGAACAGAAACATCTTTCCAAACATCCTAATTGCTCTAGAGCCTGCAGATTTCTGCAGCTTGAGAAGGAATGTATTCCTGACCAAAAAAGTAGCATTTGCAGCCGAAGCTAAACGAGTTTATACAGAAAAACGAGTTTATACAGAAAAGCTTGCAATATCGTCGCGAATAACTTTCCAGGAATCCTTGATCATCTGAACCTGCTCCTCGCTGAGATGCGCTTTAACACTTTCTTACCAAATAGTTTTTGTATAAAAAAATAAAACTGATTAATCTAAAGAGTTTTCCCACGTTCAATGTGAAATAAATACAGAGAAATTTGGCAGAAAATAAACCGTTCTAATTATAGAAAAAAATATGTATATTTTTCAAAATCTGCACTAAACTGTTAGGTACAGCTGACGTTCTGTACCTAATGACTCATTTTCGACATTCGGATCTCTTCAGTTCATACCTGCTCTCAACTTTTGCAAATTTGACTATCCTTTAAAAAAGTTCTAGTGTCTTGGTACAATTTTCTTGACTTTTTTTTTTTTTTTTCAAACAACCATGATTTTATTAAAAGTGGACGTTTCTGTAAAACTAATGAATAGAGGAAACTAGCACAGGTCAAGGAGGCTGCCAAGAGGTCAACAGCAGCTTTAGAGGAGACTAGATAATTCACAGGAACACAATGACTGCTGTATAAAACGGTGGCGGCAGCATCATGCTGTGGGATTAGTTTTCTTCAGATTAACATGAGGTTGTTAAGTTGAATCAATTCCAAAACCAAAGAAAGTTTTGACAAAACTTCCTGGTGTCTGCTAGAAAGCTGAAAGCTTAATTTTTTTTTTTAGTCCCACCGTTAGTCCCAGGTCAAATTCAAATTAGGAACAGAACGACTTGATATGAGAGAAACATTTATGTTTTGAAATGGCTGAGCCAAAGTCCAGTCCTAAATGTGACTTTTTTAAAAATAGTGAACAATTTGTGCCCACAATGTGACATATTGATTCCTATCAAAAACGACTGAACGCTGAAATTGAATAAGTCATTAGAGCCACTGTTTGTTCCCTCTCTTTTTTTTCTTTGTCTCAGTCATATTTGGTGGAACCGCCTGCAGCCCTCTGTTGAATCAACTGCTGAGACATCATGTACTCACAGATCTGCACCTCCTCGCCTTGTTTTTCCTAATCTGAGCGGCAGATATGAGCGGCGGGGAGGTCAAGGTCTGCCGGCTGATCATTAACAGAGACCGTGGACAGCCTGACAGTCCGTCTCACCGTCCCGCAGGGCGGAAACCTGCCACAGCCGAAATCAGATCGAGCTTTCGCTGAATTTATTCAGCAAATGGCATCCCAAACATGACAGAACGCCTCCCCACACCCCCGCCGTAAAAACCCTCGGCTCGTATAACAAGAACCAAAACACTCCAGGTCACATTATGAAGACCTGGGATGTTGTGTTGTACTAAATGTAATAAAAGCATAAGTGCTTTATTACATTTATGTAATAAAAGCATAATGTTTGTGTGAGTTTTTTTGTCATTAGGCCCGAGCAGCAAAGCGCTGCGAAGGCCTATTGGTTTTTGTTTTGTTTTATTACATCTTGAGGAACTTTTAAATCAGTCAACAGGGGATGTCACTATCTTGTGTAAAAATGGTCAAATGTGTTCCAGACTTTGAAGAAATTCTTGTATCCTTATCAGAAAACCGATTTTAATGATTTCATGAAATGAAATAGAGATGGAATAGAATAGAGAAGAGAGATCGAATGACTACATTTATATTCTGAATGTGTTCAGTAAGCTCCAAGAATCAGCTTTATGCTTTTGCTCCCGAATACCAAATGAATCTGTTCACACTTTCCGGCAGTTTAGCTCACGGAGAACTTCTGCAGGTATTCTTCAAAATTCATGCCGGCCATAGTTGAATATTTTTCCTCAAACATTCAGACATCAGCTGCCCTTGCTGGTAGGGCTCCAAACAGTTTGGCTAAACTCAGGAACCAGATTGTCTTCAAACTGTTGACTCCATTTCCAAGAAGAAGGATGAACAAAAAGCATTCCGTCCGAGTCAGATAAATCAATCGGAATGCTCTCCGGATGTCAGAAATCCAGGTTGTAATCATAGACCGACACCGTCCCAACATGGCCACCATTAGTGATGAACTCTCAGAAGACTTCTGGACAAACTGACTAAAAGGCAAAACTAATAAAAATAATTAGGTCACACTTCACATCTTCATTCAGATTTACGTAATCAGATGTTGGAGCTCAGATCATGACTGATCTTTGATCAATCACTCTATCAGCCAACTTTTGCCCTTCCGACAGCAGCCGTCGATCCTCCTGCATCGGCTCGTCAGACAATTAAAGCTGTAGAAGCTAACACTAATCTAGATTTCTGGTTTCAGCAGAAAGGGGGTTGCTGCTCCTTTATTTCCATATGGAACGACTTCCTCATTGAAAACAGTTTCGGCTCTGCGTCCGAATTCATTATCCTGATCTGTGAAATGAAAGCCTCTGTCGTCCTGCGGATACATCATGATGGTTATGAATATTTATTGTTCAAGATCCATCTGCTCCATTAAGAAACATATCTATCACATGACCCATAATATATACTCCAATACTCAGGCAAAAGAACACCCTGTTCAAGTTGCAACGAGGCATAGTGACTGTTGAAGAACACAATACCGAAAGATCTAAAGAGATTTTTTTTTAAAGTCTAGAATGTTTTCATTCTTCAATCCAATTTAATTTTAAATTAGCACAGGAAGCTCAATTTTACTCGCACTAAAATGTATAAATTAAATTAAATTCTGACAGAAAATAATCACATTTTATTTAAAGAGTGAAATGCTAATCTCATCACCTGTAATTATCTGCTGCTTTTGACTTTTGTTTGTAATATGAACACTTTCTATAAGAATATTTTAATAAATCAAGCTAACAGGAAAACTGAGACATGCTGATTAAATCCCTCCTGGTTTTCTAAGGGGGGGAAAAAAGTCAAAATACTCAAGTGCCTTCGTATAAAACTTTATGAAGAGAAATCAAATGTGGAGCAGTTCATTCTGCGGCCAGCAGATGGCAGTAATTATCCGGAACATTTGGTTTAATCAGTATGAAATTAATTTGAACATATTTGGGGCTGAAATAGATTTAGATTTTAGTATTACACTAATAAGGACAGCAACTGAACCGCTTGAACATGATTTCCTTTAGGTAAAAAAAATATACATGCATACTAAGAAAAAAAAGTAATTTACTAATATTTGAAAAGTGTTATAATAGACATAATTTTAAAAATAACAATACTTGTACAAATATTTGTGTTTTTTACATTTAAAAAATAAGATTTTTTTTCAAAACAATCTGACAAAATGTCACACAGCTTAAATTTATATTTTAATTGAAATATTTTTTCTTCCTATGAAATATCCTGAGATGTCTCCTGCTGTGAGTCAGAGCCTCATAAATGAACTGGCTGATTAACTGCACATGCTCAGTGAGGATGTGTCTCTGTGTGGGAAAAGGATTTAAATAATGTACCTCCACATAACATTCCAACAAGAAAAATGAGTGAATCAAAAGTTCAATTAATCCGAAGTTAAAATTGCATCAGATTTATCGTCTGAATTATCTCATTTATAATGTAGGACAATAGTTTAGGAGCTGCAGCAGATCCTGCTGCTGCTTGATGATCCGACTGAGTTTAATCAGGACTTTCAGGATCCAATGCAAAACTTTTCACAAAATATTTTAGGTAAATTAAATGAGATTTAACGTTAAGTGTTAACACGACTTCCCTCCTCTGGAATCTCACAGAGAGTGTATGGAAGTAAAACTTTATGCAAATTACAGGGGGGAAAGAAATGGGCATGGTAACAGGATTCATCTTTTGTTGGCTTTGTCTGGAATTACCTCTGATTGAACCATTAACCAGAGCTCCCAGTTTTACACCCCAGTAAGGACATTTAACTGGTCTGTAAACGTCAACAGAAACACTTTCGCTGGCAGAAGGAGCTCCAGCAGCTGCTGGACGGCGCTCGCTCGCTCGCTCGCCTCAAACTTGGCCTGTTTGCTCAGTTTGCAGCCTCAACACACAGAAGAGAAAAAGAGAGGGCGAGCGGCACTTACTTCACATCCGTTCTTTCTCTCTCTCTCTCCCAAGTTTGATGCTTTCAGACCAATTTTTTGGAGTAAAAAAATCTTAAAAACTCACCTGAGCAATTTCAGAGATCACCTCCCTCCGATCAGAGCTGTGTCATTCTGAGTGTGAGTGTGTGGTCAGAGCCCCCTGCGTGAGATGGCGTGCGTGCGTGTGTGTGTATGTGTGTGATCACATCATATCAAACTCCAAAGGTTCACTGTCCTGGTGTTAGCTTTACAAGCTGCAAGTTGTTAATGTTTAACCTGCTGCTATCTGTGGACACACTAAGGCAGTCCTGTGTGTGTGTGGGTGTGTGTGTGAGCATCAAGAGGCCTTTGACCGACAGGATCTGGATCAGAGGCCTCTCCAGCTGCTTACAGATGTTGTGAGGATTGTTCCTAGGGGTCTGAAAATCTTTCTGATCAAAAGTATTGATAAGACTATTGATATTGCTTTCATAATGGAGTCGACCTTTGGTATTATATCATATCAGAATAACACAATGTGGGACAAATATGTTACATTTAAGCGTGTTTTGGCTCTATCACCTGCTTTTCGTATCTTAATAATTCGTTTTGATCATTTACTCGGCTCATATTGTTATTTGTGATCAGTTAAAGGTGTAAAATGAAGAAATGAGCAGCAGAAAAAGAAAAGAATAGAATTAAACAATTGAAGAGTCAGTCAGTGTTGTTGTGGACATAATGTCTTTTTTTCCACATTTGAACAGATGTTAGACTATAATCACCACTGCTCCCAACAAACTCGATAAATGTTTTCATCCTGGCTAGTATTTTCACAGTTATCAGATAACTGCAAAGTATTTTTATGTTAAGATCTTGTTCTTACTGTACAGTATATTAGTCTTTGTTTTTTTTTTTGTCATATATTTTTAATACTATATCTTTGTGTGAACCGACATGCCTGCTGTTATACTGAAATTCCCCACTATGAGACAATAACGATATTTCTATTCTATTCTACTCAAAACTTCGCCTCGTGCTCAGACTTGGTCTCTGCTCGCTTTTGGAAACGGCTTTTGGCACAGTCGCCTGGCAACCTCTCAGCCAATAGAAAGAAAGTGTTGTACTGGGTGCAGTTTCTTTCCTTCCAGCGGGAGGGAGTTGATTGGGTGAACAAACTCCTGCCAAAGATCAGTAGCTGTTAGCTATCAGTAGCACACAGCTGGCGGATGTTTAGTGTAACACGGAGCAGAAAGCTGACGTTGTTGTTTCTCCCTATATCCAGTGGGTGGCGCAGGCTGCTACAATCGATAGTAGCCACACGGGCACACCGGCTAGAAGGATTATAGAAAAATTCCTCCATAGAAGACCTGTTAAACTGAGAAAAACGCACTTTCTTAACACTTTACTACAAAACAGCCCATAGATTGCTTCCAAACACAAAGCAGAAAAACCTGGTTAGCTCTTCTTAGGCAATTTTTTTTTCAGTAGGCTATTTGACGTATTTAAACCTACAGATTTTCACTCTTTAAAAAAGGTATCACATTTCTTATTTAAGATATTTATATATATAAAAAAAATATGTATACGCTGTCTTTTCCAAAGGTCTGTTAACATGAGCAACTTTTAACACGTTTTATTTACCTGGACTGAAGAGAAATGAGTCTTTGGATTGCTATAAAGCTTGCAGACCCCTATCAAAAATAATAAATAAATCATTTTTCTCTGCAGCGTCGTCCGAATGTGTGAAGAACACACAGATTTATGCGTTTTTAGTTAGTTTTGGCGCAGTTAAAGCGGCAGGTTTAAATCCCGGCTGGGGGTCTTCCTGCGTGAAGTTTGCATGTTGCAGACTCTGGCTTACTTCCGCAATGCAAGACAATGACTTTTAAGCTAATTTAGTTTTTCATAATTGTTTCAGATCAGCCCCTCCCCCTCACTCTCCAATACACGCTAAAACTGTAAATTATTAGTTTAATTAAATTTCTGATAAACACAGAATTTTTTGGGAGTAGAAAACAAGTTCAGTTTGAAACAGTTTCGTTCCAGAGGAAATGAGCATCATGTTCATTTGAGAAACAACAACAACAATAATTATAATAATAATAATAATAATAATTAATAAAAGTTCTTCCAGTTTTTGTCTCCTGGTTGTAATGACAGTAAGTCTCCAGAAGAGGGCGCACACTGATTACAAAGTCTTCCGGTCATTGATTTGTATCCAGCAGACTAGGTATAGTTTGATCATCCCTCAGTCCGTGATGACTGATCAGATCTATTCTCATCAGAACATTATGAAATATGATCCCTGGCAGCAAAAATAACAACAACAAAAAAAGATCAAAAACAATAATGTTCTGTGTGAGATCATGGAATATTTCCTCATTGTGTAAACGTCTGTTCTCGGATGAATTCGCTGTCATGTCCTCAAATATCTCTGCAGCAGCTGCAGGAACATGCTGACAGTTTGAACACAGAAGGTTTATATAAATAGAGAGAACGGACCAGGCTCACAGTTCTGCTCTAAACTGGACACATTCGGTTCCAACACGTCTATTTTACTCTCTAAGGCTGTTCAGAGCAGATTTACGGGATGAATCAGACTATAAACGTAAACCGGGCTCTGTTTTTTTTATTTATTATACCTCCTGTTTTTATTTCACATGGGGGGGACACTGTCAAATTGAAACACTTTAGAACAGATATATTTTTAACTTTTGCTAAAGTCTCATTAGTTTGAAAAATGGTGTTGTTCATTGTTTTTTTTTTTAATCATTTGTAAATTTGCACATGAACGCATCTCTCGAAACTTAAAAATGAAAGCTATCATCTCATCTGTTTTCCTGAACTTTCTTAGAGCAGCTTACAGTAACATCCATCCTTTCTGGCCACGGCTTATTCCTGCAAAATAAATAAATAAATAAATACAAATTTTTGGTTGGTTTAAGATGAACATTTAGGTAGTTTTTTTTCTCCATCTGTACATAGAAACTTTAACTGACGCAGCAGCGCAGGCGAGGAGGAGGACAGGTGATGAAGATGAGGACGACAGGTGACGAAAAGGAGCGGAGGCAGCCCAACTTTCCTCCTCCTCCTCATCTCTCTCTCTCTCTCTCTCTTTCCACCTCGACCTCCACTTAAGCTCCAACTGTTTCGGATTAAACTATCCATACTGGAAGTGGATCAGCGCTCCGGACTCCTCCGGACTCGCGGCTTTGCAGCACCTGTTTCCCGGCGTTTGTCCTCTCATCTCCCTAAACATCCAACTTGAGGCTCTTGGCTTCCTGTCTCTTGTCTCCATGTGGTATTGGAACGCATCTTTTTCTTTTTTTTTTTTTCTTTTCTTTTTTGCATGTGTGTCGGGAATAAAGTGCGCGCTGCCGGATTCCAGCGCCTCCGTTTTCACTGGCGGACGTTTGGTTCCTTACTCTCCGCGTAAAATATTCCAGCGGACATAAACCCGAAGCAGCCCCTCCTGTGGGATTATCCTTGTCTCAGACTGATTGTAAACTTTGCTTGCGTTAGTTGTACGCTGGATTACTCCTCACTTTTTCAGTTTTTTTCTATTTCATTCATCGAGAGGAATCATGCATCCAAATTTCCTTTTTTTTTTTTTTTTAATCATGCGGTTTGTTTTGATTGGATTTAATCAACGGGATGGGAAGCGTGACCCGCAGGAGTGTCTATTATTATTATTTCATCTGTTTTCCAGAGTTTTTCCTGTGTAAATCACTGTTCGTCACCTGATTCCATCCAACCTAAAACCTCACCACAAAAACAATTTAAGCCGCCGCCCCCCTAGATGTCAGATTGTGGAACCAATCCACTTTTTGTTTGTTCCTCCTTCAAACGTTCTCAGATATGTAGGTACTAAATGAAATCCAAGGGAAACTTTGGGAGCTGCCTGAAGGCACCCCGGCAGAAAGCCTGCATCAATTTCTACAATATCTGATAATTAAATGGATTTGGACCAAGAGCAAACACAGGTACCCTGACAAGCAAAAAAGAAAATGTTGTTAAAGACTTTTTTAAAAATGTAGCTGGTGTAAGGGGTAAAGAACTCTGGAGTTTGAAAGGTTTTAAGCCAAAAGAAACATTTGGAAAGTTCCTGAAAGTCCTTTGTCCTCTGGATGTTCCTGGGAAAATCTGGAAGAGATTTTTACACCGAGAAGTTTCCGCACAACAACTGAATCCTAAAACTCAGGGAGAGCCACAGCAAGACCTGGCAGGGCAACGACTTAAAGCGAAACGAGGAACCCAAAGATTTCTCCCAGGAAGCCGGAGATCCCAAAGTGGTCAGGCTGCGGCGGACGCTGCGACTCGGACCCGACGTCCCGTCGGGACCAGCTGAAGGAGCCCATGGGAACGCTGCGGGACCTGCAGTACGCTCTGCAGGAGAAGATCGAGGAGCTGCGGCAGCGCGACGCCCTGATCGACGAGCTGGAGCTGGAGCTGGACCAGAAGGACGAGCTGATCCAGAGGCTGCAGAACGAGCTGGACAAGTACCGCTCGGTGATCCGGCCCGCCACGGCCCAGCAGGTCCAGGCCCAGCAGAAGAACCTGGTGCTGCAGCCGGACCAGCACCGCAGCAAGAGGCAGGCCATCTCCGCCGAACCCACGGCCTTCGACATCAGCGAGCTGTGCCACGTCACGCTGCCGTTCTACCCCAAGAGCCCACAGTAGGTCCTTCACTTCCTCCTGCAGGTTCTGACGCGGTGGGGGAACTTCCTGTTTCCACGTGGGCTGTAGCAGAGGGTTAGAATCATCAGACTGAACAGAACCTCCTTCAACAGCTCCAGAAAAGCTCGTAGAACTCGTTCAGCTGGGTTTAAGCTTCTGTCGAACTTGTAGAAAACTCTGCATGCAACAGGAAGTTAACAGAACGTTCTGCAGTACACTGAAGAAGTACCAAATCTTTCTTGATGCACTTAAAATAAGGCAAAAACTAACTTACAAGCAACTTTTCTGCTCGTTTTTGTAGCTTGTTTTTAGTGAATAATTACTTATTATTTATTGATAAATAAAGTTATTAGTTGCACAGGTAGACGTTTGGTCTTATAACATGACAAGTTCCCTATGTTATAAGTGAAACAAGCTGCCAGTGGAATTAGTACTTTTCAGAAGTTATTGACTGAAAACAAGCTCGTATCTTGCCGAAAAGTTACTTGTAAGTTAGTTTAGTCTTATTACAATTGCACTAAGATATTTTGCACTAGAAACTAGACCAAACTTTGTACGATTTTGTGCTTTTGCAGTGTATACCGGAAGTGTAAATCTTGGCGTAAACACGGGGAGTTTTTAAAAAAAATTTTTTTATCTCTCAGCTAGTTTTAAGCCTGAGTTGAACACGCTGGATTTCATAAAACCAGAGGATAGACTCTCCCACTGAACATCGTTTTTTTTTTTTTTTTAAACAGTTCTGTTCTCTCGGCTGGTTTTGCACACCGGTGACAGGCGGCTCTGCGCTTTCAGCGAGTTTCAAAGCTGGTTTTTGTCAGACTGTCCAAGGACGGGGTTCAACTGTTTCGCCGTCAAAATAAAAAAAACTAATCGGCCATATCACCTAAGTGAAGAACAGGCTTTCGATGCGTGTCAGTCTGGCTCAAACGAGTGACTCTTGAGGGTCTTTTGTTACCGGCTGAAATCTTTGCGATCAGTTGTGAGGCCTGCAGCTGCAGCTGCTCGTTAGCGACAGGAACGAGCTCTAATGGATCTGCTCTGTTCTGCGTTAATGGAGGTTTTCAGCTCTGTTTCGGCGGCCGACTGCCGAGCTCTGATCAACATCGGATAACGCAACGACTCGAGCAGGCGGCCAAAAAACAACAACAACAACAACAAAAAAAACCACTCAGTCAAACTGCGGTCGTCGTCGCCGTTGCTTTTAATGCGCCGCACGGTGCCGACCGAGGTCAGGGCCCCGGACTGAAGGTCCTTCAGAGATGTGTCTGTTAAGACAGCTGCTCCCTGTGCAGCTCGGGGTTTCAAAAAACGGTCAGATCATTATCCGACCTGAGTATTCTCCTCACACACCTGTGCTCTGACGCGTTTCCTGTTCAGCATCCCGTCGTCGAGCTCCAGACACGCAAAGATCTTGCGAGTTGTTCCTCGCGCTCCTAACTCGTGCCGCGTGCCCTCACTCAGATAATTATCTTTTAGCTTTTCTCCTGAAAATATGAGCCGGTTTTGTTTTGCGTAAAAAAAAATTAATAATACAAAATAAATAAATAAATAATAAGAGGATGCACTGATGATGTTCTGGGGGAAATCTGAGAGAGTTCGATGTAAGAACTTGTGGGTTTGCAGCGAGGCAGAGGAAATGGCAAAACCCGAGCGACGGCAAAACGATGAGGATTCTGTTTTCCTCAGTTGCCTTTGAGGTCTAATTCTCCTGATGGGATGATTCATATTTTGTTTGTCAAGCCCAGGCAACTACACACACACACAAAAAAGGAGAGAAACACGTGCCGCGGTTTATTCATGGAGAAACTTTCAAATCTAACAGGAAATAAAGGAATTTGACGTGCACCCCCATTCATCCAACAAAAATGTTAGCCTCTAGCATTTATTTGAAATTCAAAGAGCATCCAACATGCTTCTGATTGACGCATTTACAAGCCAAAATTGTTTGGAGTACTTAAATTTGAGGAATCGAATAAATAGTAAAAATTAAAATCCATCTAATTAAATTTGTTTTTACTGATTCGTGAAAGGGAACAAACAGTATAATCTGGTGGTCTACTTTTTTTAAAATCATTTTGGTCAAATTAGCTGTGTAGAATGTGAGCTTCATGGACTCTCCCGATCCGATACTGATATCACTAATCAGTTTGATATCAGTAAAAAAAAAGTATCGGATTATAACGGCCTGCATCAAAACAATTGATTGATAATAATAGTCAGTTGTTCTCACACGTATTGGTTGTTGACTGTTGTTCTGTTGGAGTGATATCACTTGATCAAGCCTTTTCTAACCTTCCACACTACAAACTAACTAATAAAAGCATGCATAGCTTGTGTGATGCAATGATATCGCATCGGGTCAATGTCGGTATCGGCTGCTCCTCAAAGCTGGAATATTGGTATCGGATCGGAAGTGCAAAAGTTGTATCGGGATACAACTGACTTCTTCCTGTGTTTTTAGTTTTCTAGTTGCATGCTGAAGGTCCTGGAACTGAAATTCCATATTTTGAACAGCATTGTGCCTGTTCCTCTGCTGCAGTTTGTGGATGACCAGGAGGTTCTGCAGGGTTGGACCCTCGGGTGCTTTGCTTTGCAATAATATGAAATTCCTGACACTTCAGGTATCCAAAAAAGAAAAAAAAAAAAGAGAAATTGAAATGATTTTCTGCTTCTTTCTTATCAGTATTTTTCTCAGATCTCAGAGGCTTTTATGAGCTCATGGTTATCGTCCATGCTTCCCAATCAGGCTTCAGGATGGCTAACAGACGGCTACGAAAAGCCAAGAAGGAGCGAACGGTGGCCGAGCCTCAGCTCCTACTCATCAGCTCCGAAATTGAGTTTGAGCTGCAGTTGTGGCTCCGCCCTCCATGATATCCAGGAGGTTTTGATGTTTCCATCAACCAGAACGCCGCTGATACATCTATATATAGCTGGCCGCACGATGCAGCAGCGCTCAGTGTTTGGAGTCTCTGCATGTAGTGGAGCTGCACAATATCCTGAACTATAATTTGTGCAACGTTGCAGTCAGAAAGGAGAGCTTGGATGCATTATTTAATAGAATATAACATTTCTGGGGCAATGCATTTTAGCTCTGTCTGATAATGATATTACTTCTCCACTTGGTTGGACTCTCACTGCTTTTAATGAACAGACCAGAATAGAGTAAGATAGAAATTCTAGATAGAAATTCACAAAAGGTAATCATTTAGGCAAAACAAGGCATATTTACGACGTAAGAAAAGAAAATTGTGGCGTTTTTAAAATAGTTTAGTCAGATTTAAAGAAATATGCAACAGTGTATGATCATAAAAAGAAACATACAACATGTATATGTGGTTTCTGTGCATAAGGAAACGTGTGTGTGTGTGTGTGATTGTTCTTGACGGTCTTGTCTCTGTCAGGTGGCTTAAACGGGATCGTGATTAGGATGATCTGCTGGGATCCCTGAGGGTCCCGTTAATTTGTCAGTGTCTCCGGCTCTTTGGTGGTAAGTTCTGCCGCTTACCAGCCGCTTCGACTCTCTGCAGACTGCTGAATGGCGTGCTTTTCTGTCTGCGGCGGCGAGAACAACCAAGCGCGTTGGTTTTCATCTTCCCACACACGGAGGCAGATGACAGGGTTTGTTTCCCATCTCCTCTCCGAGTCTGCAACCCGCCCGCATGTGTCTGTGTGTTATATGAAAATATAAAGTAATGGAGAAGAGAGAGTGTGTGTGTGTGTGTGTGTGTGTCTGTGTGGGCTGTGGACTCCCACCAGCTCTCTTGGTGTCTACAGACAAGTTAATGATCCACTGAAACTGTTCCCTGATTCACTGCTGACAGAGTTTGAAGCGATCCACCAGAGTTTGCAATGATCACCAGCTGCAGAGTGACATTGGAATCAGAAGGTTTGCAGTTCCTGCTGCTAGACCTTATGGTGGGTCTTTGTTAATAGCTACTGTGGTTCTCACAGCTGCAGAAACTCCTTCCAGATACAAAGAAAGACATTTGTTTCCATTTTTAAACGCGTTGCTGTCATGCAACTCCTACTGAGAGAAACTAAACAGAAAGAAGTCCAACTTCTGTTCTGTGCACAAAAAAGAAAAAAAACCCATCAAGTAGAACGTTGTGAAAAAGTTAGAGTCAGCGAATTTGGTCTTTTTTTAAAAAAAAATCAGCTGTTCAGTCCAGGTTCGGTCCACAGGACATCTCAGGTTTTTTTTTATTTTTTATAATGAAATAAAGTCATCTTGAACCCATCATCTCCTGCAGAACGCTAAAGTTATTAAAGGAGAACCATAACAGGTTTGAAGGCTCCCACATTTGATCATAAGGCGTCTTTCAGGTGTTTGAGTTCAAAAGCCACAAACTTCATGGTACGGTTTTGATTCCCGTAATGCTCTCTGTTTGATAGATTAAGAGCTTCTTTGTTATGGAAAACAAACAAGATCTTTGATTCCTTCCAGAGAGCACTGCACAGAGATCTTAGACACTTTCGTTTCATTAATCGAATTTTGCAAATATTTCTCCGTTTGAAGATATTTGTTCTTGTTTATTTTGTTCAGTCATATGCAGCACAGGCAGAACTCATCTAAGAACAAACAGCCAACAGTGTGAAACATTTTAGATTCATAAGCATTGACAAACCTTAATACAACTTAAAAATTATATATATACATCTCTTGAATGTTTGCCATGAATTCAAAGGTCTTTTTTTTATGAATTATTGAGAATATAATCCATAAACTATATTATATGTTGTCATGTTTCTGAAAAAAAGCTTTATGGTTTATCACATTCCCTTTGCAATTGGTTTTCATGCCAGATTAAACTGTTTTATTTATTTTATTTTATTTCTTTATGAAATCAGTGATCAGATGATAGAAACTGACTGCAGTTACACAACATTAGAGAACAAAGCACATGAAATTGCGACAATGATGAAGATAATGTGAGCAAGCAGAGTTTAAATGCAATGTTATCCCCTTGCATTTCATCAGCAAAATTGTACACATTCAAATTAGGATGGTGATCAGAACGCCTGCATGTTTTCTGGCTAAAAGTTGATTTAAATAGTTGAATGCAAAACCTGCGTAAAACGTCCCCATGGCAGGCATGAATCCATCCACATTTGGTATAAAACGCCTCTCTATCATTTATGAGAACATAACGGTTAAGACTGCAAAAGAGCGAGACGCCAACGGCTCCAAATAACCGGCAGCAGTTCAGCCGCTGTAATGTTTACAAAAGTTTGGTGCTGCAGAAGCTTTTGGGTCAAGAGTTTGTGTTTCACTCGTTAGAAATAATAATAATAAAAAAATTCAAAATGACTGCAGAGGCTCATATAAATCCTGCAAGAGCAAAACGCCGGCGTGTCTGTGTGTTGTCTGACAGGTTTTGTGCAGTTGGTCACCAATTTTTAAGTGGGCATGTTTGCTACGCGAACGAACGCTGCAGTGGGACGTCTGTGAAGACCTCACAGGAGTTCTGCTCTTGAGCTCTTGTGAATTATGAAACGTCTCAGCCCAAGAAAAGAGAAAAACTTTTGTCTTGTTCTTTGCTTCCTCGAGTAAAATAACATCGAGTACGTTTTGGCCTTTGTTGGATCCGACCTTGACATCGGCGGAGCTTTTTCTGAGGCCTTGCATGTCAAAAGCCTGAAAGCCCCCCCCCCCCCCCCCCCCCTTTGAAAGCCAGATTTATGCTTCATGTTGAACCAGTCTGTGTGAGTTTCAGTAGCTTTCTGAGCTTTTTTATTTCGTCTTTTGTCAATGCTTCCTGTTCAGCAGCAAAATATAAATATTTGTAATTTTCACCCCCGTCTTAAAATATTCATTAGCAATATCAAATTCTAAAACTGACTGCCTACAAAATAAACAAAAAAAAATTATTTATTGAAAAAAAAAAAAGTAAATATGCCCTACAGCCAATGGTGCTGGTGCTGTAAGGCAAGCTCAAATACTTTTTATTTGTCTCTGGAAAAAGGGTAAACATAAAAAAAAGTAATTTTCTTTACTTGTTTTTTTTTTATTTTACTGCAAGTCACATTTTCTACATAAAATCACATTTGTCTGTTATTTTCTCTTATAAAGTAACAAACATATATGTACATATATATTTTTTTATCAGTATTCAAAATCTTTCCTAATTTTGCACCATAAACTGAGAGTACACATCTGCTTTAACATGGTTGTCAGTTTTTCTTTTTGCATTTTTCTCTTTCTTCTATAGCCAACGTCCCCTGACGCTGATATTTGAAGCTTCTTCTCATTGATTGGCAATAATGTAAATATTTATTTAAATTCTAACACATATGAATCAAACAGATTTCTTGTCAGATTCTTGAAACTTTTACGCAGTAAAACTCACCCTAGTCTTCCAGTTCAGCTTCTTCTGTTGACCTGATGCCGATAAATAGTCTAGAAATGTGATCTAACGAATGTAAGTCTGACGTTTTCACTTATTTTGAGATGTTATTGGTGTTTCTGCCTCTGATTGGCAGATGGTAAAGAGCTAATGCCCCCCTGCTTCCCTGTTAAACACTCTCAGTATTAGTCGACCATGTTTTACAAAATCATCTCTGTTCAGATTTATTTTCTTTGCGCTTTGAGTTCCCTTTTCATTTTCAGCAGAATTATTTTGAGTTGCTCTTTTTTTTATTTATTTGTCTCTCTTTAATTATTTCCACCCTCTTAATTCTCTTTTCCTAATTTTTCCCTCTCACCCATCTGTTGTTTTGTTCCTCCGGTTTCTATTCTTTCACACTCATCACCTTCTTCTCCCTCCATCATTTTCATTTGTCCTTACACCTTCCCCCTCCCTCTGTGGCCAACGCAGTAACGACGTAAGGGTGAGCGCTTCGTCACCACCTTCCATCCAGATCTCTCTGATTTCCCTCCCGAGTCCGGTTCTGTTCATGTGCAGAAACAGAAGCGGGGCTGCAATATTTTCCTGTCGCCGAAATAACACCCAGCTCCGGCTCATCTCCGAGAGCTCGTTTCCTCTGCAGATGAATTAAAATGGAACTTATCAAGCAGGCCGTAATGAGCATCTCCACCCTCCAACCCCCCAATTCCCCACGGTAACGACAAAGTGATATCGCTCAACGTTTCCTCCTGCACCGCAGGGACAAATATTGTTCGCCTCGGTTCAGAAAAATATTTTAGCTGCAAACCTCGATCGGGGATGAAATGTTTCTCGACTGTATTTGTTTGGTCTGCTGATTGAATTCGGGAGGCAACGCCATAACTTCTCCTGTTGGAAGTTTGTAAAGAAAATCTGTCAGAAAATCTGTAACTTTGGTCCCGATTTACTCGCTTATACATATGTAGGTCTAATGAAACTTGGAGGATGATTTATTTTCAAGTTCAACTGATGTGTTTCTTGTTCTGCTTTAACAAAAACTAAACGGATCACAAAGTAAACGGATCCATCATGAACTTGGGATTTCATGCAGCCATCAGCATGCTGCTTGTGGCAGAACCGTGCTACAAGCTCCACAAATAAGTCACTGCAACTCTTTGGGCAACGCAGTTGCCTCCACCATCACTTGCCAGAACCAACAGGATTGCACCACATGGCTGTCATCAAACGCTGTGTCATGCTTCACTCGCTAATCACTCATTTTCAGTTTTACTAATTAATTATTCCACAGATTCCCATTTTCAACAGCGGTCTGTCCTGAAACATAAAACCATGATGCCACAGAATATCATACAGCAGAAACAGAACAAATGTCATAAAACAAACAAGCAAACCAAAATAACACAACTGCCTACATGTACCGTATCCATGCAACAAGTCAACTGTTTGAAAAGCAGGAACATGGATCACATACTTCATGGATTTTACTGAGTTTATAAAGTTGTTACTGAAGTTAACAAGCTGTACATAGTGTTTTTTTTTTTTTTTTTAACAAGTTGTTCCAATCATTCGATGCAGCAAAATGAAACGAGCGTCGGCGGGCCTAACAAACCATACAAGCTCTTGTGACGATCATAGTGATGAATTTATCAGAGTGTAAAATGAGTGTTGTTGGAAATGTTGTTGATTGAGCAAAGAAAAGGAAGATATATGGAAGATATATGGAAGATATGGCCTCCAAACATGGGTCGCTCTATCCCTTACGCCACCACGGCACGCCCCATGCCTGTGATAGTTTTATAGATGAACGTGCATCAATTTATTAATCTGCATGAATGGAGTGATCAGTTTACAAGTGAGTGCACTGGATCGTAAGGTTATTGTTCAACTCACAAAACTGTCTGATGAGGATGAAACAACAGGACGTAAGTGAGTGAGGTTCAACATATTTGCTCCTTCACCTGAATCCCAGGATGTTGCTGGTGAGCTAGTGAAAATGCTGGTGGTGAAAAGCTGAAAGAGATGGTAGAGGTGCAGAAACCTCCAATACAAAAAAAAAAAAGAAAAACAGAAAAACTCTTAAGATGCTTTCATCCTAAGGGATGTTCCTGATGTTCTCCAGCCTTGTTCCAACAAACCAAGGAGAACTCAGTCTTTTATTTACACTTTGCATCCAGTGTAACAGGTGAATTTGATTGGACATCATATGGTGTGATGTTGATGCCAACCAGTTTTGCCAAAAATAAAAAATAAAACAAAATAAATAAATACTGATTTTAGGATTCTGCATTAAAACAATTCTAATATTGTACATTTATTTTAGCTGCCTGATGCTTAAATTTACATTTCACAACCAAACAAAAAGGAAAAAAAAAAAAAAAAACTATTTCTCCTGCCTTTAGTAATCCAATAATGCTCCTTTTCACTGGAATCAAATTTTTGTAGCAACTTATCGCTCTGTGAGTCTGACTGAACTGTAGGTGTTTTCGGATTAAATCCTGAGTGGGCTACTTAAATTTTAGAAGATTTTTCTATTAAATTTTTTTTCTGGAAATCATTCAGCAGCTGCCAGCCAGTGATGATCTATGGAGCATTCACCATCTTCCTTCCACTCGCTTTGTCTCTTTCAGTCCATTTCAATAAAACTGAGCCCTCCACTCTCGACAGGAAGGAAAACCTTTGGCTCTGCTGACTGAGAGAGACATCCTTCTCCTCCTCTTTAGTTTCTGTATGACGATGACGACGATGGCTCAGCTGCTTGGTATTATTTGCATCTAGAGGGTAGAGCTGCTCATACAGGCAACCAAGTAACAGTCCAGAGTTTATAGGAGAAGGAGAAGAAGAAGAAGAAGGCAGGCAGGTGAAAATAAATTGCTTTACAAAACATAAAGACAGCCAAAAACCTACAAGAAAACAGAGTCCAGACAAAAATCTGAAACCAGACATCCTGGGAGGAGACAATAAAACAAAGCAACTATGGAGCCATTAAGACAAGAAATGATGACACTGTTTAAGTGCCTCTGCTGGGAGGCAGTAAAGAACATATCATGTACTGGGGACTACCTGGAGCCTCAGGCAGGATGTGATTTAGGGGCCCCTCTTCCTGTAAAGAACATCAGAGCCACTAATCAGTACAGATGTGGTAGAATCTGGTAGAGGGGTCCCAGTTCAATAGACTAAGATAACAAAACAAAACAAAACAATCACTGATAATTGGTTAATTATCATTGATAGGTATTTCGGTACAAACAGAGCTGAAACACAAAGATTAAACTCGTAGCCTCACACTGTAGCCATGGTAACGCAACAATCGAACTATGAAGGCGACTCTTTGCACTTTTACAAAGTAAACTTGGCAATTTAATCTTAGATGGAAATGTCAAGCAATTTAATTCATCTCTGCTCAAACAGTTTAAGTCAAACATGAATGGCGTCCTCGTTCTTGATAAACAAATGTCTGGGGCCGGAGGGGCAGCTTTTTACTTCGTTTTGTCTTGGACGAGCTTTGTTGTCATTTCATTCCTCCGTGGAATAAGGAGACCACTGACGCAACATTAAATATGTTCACATTGAAAAGTTGAGAGATAACCCCCCCCCATAAAACCCTCCCGGAAAGTGCAGAAACAAATGTAAAAAACAAAATTCTGACCTGTTTTTCTGATCCAGAATTCTTATTATATAGGTAGTTTTTTAGTTAGATTTTATATTATAATTTACCTGATAGGCTACATAAGGGCTCTGTGTTTGAATGTCTTTTAAATATTGGTGTCCTTTTCAAAATTCTTTGGTGATTTTCTTTGTAAAATAGCACATGAAAGACTTTTTACCGCTTTTTTTTAGAGCGGCAGTATTTTGATTTTGGGTGGTTTCACAAGATACCAGTGTGATCGATTTACTGTACAAAGCCTTATTGTGTTTTGAATTCCAGTCAGAATCTTATCCTGTGTAAACAGAAGTTGTGCAGATTGGTATAAAGTCACCGATGAAGTCTTGCGCAGTCAGACTTGTGTTTAAAGTATGGCGCACTTAGCATACTGTATACCTCAGGGTGAAAAGCATTCTGGGCATTTTTTTAATACCAGAACTCAATCAAAAAACAAGAAAGAATGAGTCACGATTTGGAGATGAAGAGTGTCTTTCAATTTACAACAGTAAGAGGAGCAGGTTAAGGACAGCGCCTCAGAGCTTTGTAATGCGACTTTAGGTGTTTTTGTGTGGGCCTTAATGTTCAATTATTCCGCATTTGTCTAAATCAAAAAGCTGCATTTCGCAAAGTTAAGGCATCATTCCGATACAGACGTCCTCATCAAACACAAGACTTAACGTCGACGTTGGTCCTAATTGTCGCATCATGTTGAACCTTGTATGCAGGCTCCGCTTTATATCTTATATCTGTCTGCACGTTGGACAATAAAAACCTCCAGGTCAAGCGTGCTCATGTATTCACAGTTAATGAACCAAACATCTGAAACGTTTCGCAACTCCTTCTCTGTCCAACGTTTTGTGAAACGCGCTGCAGACACGGCCGGGTTCTTGCGATCCCTTTTTCTCTGCAGTGAACGCAGGCGGGTTCTATTCGGCGACGTCCGTTTCTTCTGCGCTTTGCGACTCAGATCGCATCCCAGAATCTGGAGCATCTCCTGACAGCCGGTGAGATTCTCATCAGCTTGGGTCTCGATAATTCCTCCTTCGCCCGGAGGCGCCGCACCGTTCGTGAGATCAATCTGAGCCGGGGGACGTTTCGAGTGAATCGGCTGTCTGTTCTACACCACCCGGCTGCCATTGATCAGGGCGCGCGGGTTTCAGTGTTTGCGAGCTCGGAGATGACAAATGATCAGACCTGCAGAAAATAACCTCAGCTGTTTGATAAAAGCCGCTGCAGATGCTCACGCTGTCAGACAGAAGCGTGAAGATAACTGCAAACAGGAGAGTTAATTAAACACCGAGCGCTTCAGAGGAAGGTTCCTCTGGAGCTTCAGCTTCCACAGAATGGAATAGAAGCACAATCTCGAGTGTCTCGGAGGACGTACCGATGTTTTATAACAAAATTCTAAATGTTTCCAGGTCGGAATTTACAAAAAAGTTAATTTAACATTTTTAGAGAAATGGTCTGGAGTTATTTAGTTGTGGAAATATGGAGAATTTAGGATTCTGCAGTCGGATTGAAGATCAACATTTCTGAGTCCATGACTTTCTGACATGAACTTGTCCCTTTTCAGTGTGTTTTTCAGTTTCTTTTTAGGTATTTTACTACATTTTTAAATTTTATGGGTCAATCAAAGAACTTTAGACACTTTTTAAATTTATTTAACCTTTATTTTACTTGGGTAAAATCCCATTAAGATAAAAAAAAAACCCCAACAACTTGCTTTTCAAGGAAGTCCTGGCCAAGAGGCAGCAACAGATAGAACACAAAAAGTTACGCAGTTAAAAGAAAATGATAAGCTATGAGAAGCAGGGAAACGTCAGTCTATCCGCCTCAAAAGCTTTTACTTTGGATTAATTCAGTCGATTTCAAAGTTTCCTGAAGTAAGCTCCAGGATGAGGCAGCGGCAGACTGAACAGAAGCTTCTGTGCAGGAACAGAAAGAAACAAAAACTGACCTATAGAATTAGTGCCAGCACTGAAAGATTAGATATGGGCCTAATATTTGTTAAAATGGTTGGTTGGTTGGATGGATGAGTGAATGGATTGATTGATTGACTTTATCCTGTCTATTTCTTGTAGATATTTTAGTAAAGGTTTTTTTACCCCCCTCCTCTTCTTTTCAGGTCAAAGGAGCTGATAAAGGAGGCCATCTTGGACAATGACTTCATGAAGAACCTGGAGCTCTCTCAGATCCAGGAGATTGTGGACTGCATGTACCCGGTGGATTATGGGAAGGATGCCTGTATCATAAAGGAAGGAGACGTAGGCTCAGTGGTGTTCGTCATGGAAGGTGAGAGGAAGAACACAGGCTGGAACTGGTTCCGAGATGAGAATCAGTCTAAAAGAGATGGATTTTATAGACAAGAACAGAAGGCTTTAGAATTTTATCTCTGTTTCTTCCAAATGGTTCAATTTGAATATATTTCTTGTATTTCTCTCCGTACCTATTAGTGTTTCGTTGTTCCACCCTTAATTAATTTCTCCTTTGTACCTCCGTCTATCTGTACCTTCTTTGTATCCCAATGTGTCTCTACCTCCATCTGCCTTTGCTTACGTTCTGTCTTTACCTCCCTTGTGCCTCCTTCTGTTTCTACCTGCTCCTGCCTGCATATCCTTTTGCGTTGACATCAATCTAGAGAAGAACCGCAAGTTTCAGCTCTTAGATAATAAAATCCAACACCTGCCAAGCGTCTTCCGCGTTTCTTAGCTCAGTGTGTCGCTTCAATCCAGATCACTCTCTAATACGTCTTGGACAGCTTCATTTGGGATGTGAAACACGATAAATTTGATGCTTGACATGAAAACTCGCGACCGACAGGAGACCCTACACAAAACACAACAGTTTGCATTGTTCTCGCTGTCTGTGCTGTAGAGGGGCCGGAGGTTGAATGTGAAACAAGTTCGGAGAAGGTTCATTTAGTGTTCCTTCAGAGTTTTGGGACATGGGAAATATTCAGCAAAATTAATGAATCTGTGTGACCTGCAAAAGGCAAAGTAACCTTCTCTTTAATGAGCCTCTGGGTGAAGCAGGAAGTTTATCTCAAAGGTCGGTTTAATCCTCACTACTGAACATTTGCTGCTGCTGGCTTTCTTTTGGCAACGCTGAACGGTAGTTCCTCTGTTGCCGTCATCCGCTTTGTACAACTTTGAAAATGGAAATGAGTTTCTTTGTTTATTATTATTATTGAGTTGCAGCTGGTGTCGGAAACAAGATATAATTATGTTTTATGTTTAGAAACTAGTCCCTTCTCTCTTTTGCCTGTTGATAGAGATGAAGAGTGAAACAAATGACTCGTTGTTCTCCTGCAGGGTGGCTGCGGATGCAAAATGTGTCATCGTTTCCAGCTGAGACGATGCACAGCCAGTCAGTTTTGCCACAGATAGAAGATTTTCCTCTGTACCGAGAGACTTTTAGAAAACTGAGAACAACAGGGATGTAAAAGGAACGTCGTAACTCTGATTAATTCGTACGTAGCTCTAGAAATATACAACGCTATGGTGAGAAGTCCACTGTAAGTTCCTGCTGTCTGTGTGCAGAGCTGAACAATGGGTGCTGCCCTTTCTTCCGGTTAATATTTAGGAGGTGAAATGCTGTGTCCATGACAACAGACTTTATGAATTTGTGGTTTATCAGATAATGCCTTGCTTTGCTTGGCTGTTTGCTGCAGTTTTCATCTACAGGCGGATGCCGTGTTTGGACTCCAAACTCGGGTCAAACTCAGGAAAGTTGACCTGAAAAAGTGACGATAAGAAATGATTACATTTTTTAATATCTTGAGGACAGCAGCTTGAATATTTCTGCTATTGTCTCTTATCATTTCTGCTATGCTGTTCTTTGCATCCCTTTGTGGGTGGACAGTATAGAGTTAGCACCTTTACATCCAGTCATCAGGACAAAAACTATACATCGCTACCTTGGCTTAAAAAATGATTTGAGCTAAATCTTCCTTCACCTCTGACATAGTATTCCTCCCCCTTACTCCTATGTTTTCAAGAGGTGGGGTGTTTCAATGGTTTCCCTCTTCAGGGTGGCTGGACTCACTTAGGGACAAGATAGTTCGATCGGAGAGTTAAGCGAAAAGGGTTTGGAGCTCTGAAGCACTTTTAAAAGCACAGACGAAAAAGTAAGGGATACGGAGTATGTTCACAAACATACTAAGAAATGGAAATACTCCTGCAGTTTGCACGTTTTTAATTTCAACGTAATTAAAAACTTTGATTACTTTTTGAACTAAAAAGTTTGTTATGTAGCTTCATGTAGCTTCACCATCCTTTGACCAAGCTCGATGTGTTGGCGTATTTTCAACAGATATACCAAATAAGTTAACAAAAAAAATGCTGAGGAACTTTAACCACCCTTACGCTCCACAAATAAGTGTCTTTGAAGAATCTGTTACCAATTATACACCATACAGTATATTTTGTTGGTAACCCGACAAGCATTTTTGGCACTAGGGTGAGCAGTAGGAGAATTAGATCTAGCCTCGTTATGATTCTGCACCATGTCGTCAGGACCCACAACCTTTGCGCCTGCCCCCTCGTGGGCAACATTTACAGAAAGCGGTCGAGGCTAACAAACGACATCAGGGATCAGACGAGAAGATCGGTGGGAGAATGTACGGCCATCGCCAGAAAGAGAAGAGAGTAGAAAGTACTGATGCAATCGGCATCCATCGTCCCCGACCCTCAACAATGAGCATTCCACTAGACAAGACTCTGATTCCTCTTGGTTTTGTAGTGTGCAGATTCACTGGGTCATATTCTTGAGTTGGAATCATACGGATTGTGTGATCTGTGTGGATCGGAGCAGTAGTAATTGCAGTTATTGGTTGTGACCTATCTTTATGACCAGTAGGTAAAGACCTAAAAGAAAAAAAAGAGCAGCTGCAGTGAGGTCCCTCTCCAGCTCTGGATGGATTTTATTAACATGACATCTATATTAAACATCTGAGACGTATTGTGATAAAAGTGCAGTCTGCAAGATGAGCAGAAGCTTTTGCACATGTTGGTCTCCTTCCCCTCTGCTGAAGGATTAAGACGGGATGAGGACTGGGAGGGGCTCCGAGATCAAACCCGGAGCCTTTTCTCCGTTACTACGCTCAGCTCGTTTGTTGTATTTATAGCCGGATTTGAGGTCAGTGTTTTACATAAGAATCCTGTTCGGTAACGTGATCCTCCCACTGGAAACACGCCGTGATGCTGGTGTCGTACTGGATCTGCAGTCAGGAGACGTTTAAGATTCACATCTGGAGGAATGGACGGTGTGCTGTCGGCGTCTCGACAGAACGGCGAGGATCTCTTCAGAGGGAAGATACTGGTTGAACACATTCGGACTACAGGAGATTCCTGTTGAAACGTCCTCCCTCAGTCACACTTTGGGTATGTTCTGTTATGAAGATGCTGTGAGGATAAATTTAGCTCCACCTCCTCATTAGAGTCCACCTGACCTTTTCAGAGCAGCTAGAGGTCTGCTTGTGTCTTCAGGTCCTTTCAAACCTTTTGTGGCTCAGTGGCGCTGGACTACACTGAGACCCGACAACAATCCTCCAGATGGCCGGTCCCGTGTTGGTAGGCGGCAGCGTGCGGTGTGCAAAATAACCAATGACATTTATGTCCAAAAAAAAAAAAAAAACCAAAAGAAAAAAACCTGCTGGGTGAATAACACGCACGCCGAGTCTAAGAGCACGTCCTCACAATGTGAGAGGCGTCTTTTTTGTCGGGTTTTATATTAGAGCCAGATTAGATAATTATCTAATCAATGTTAAAGGAACTGGTTTTAGAGAGGAGTCTGCTGTGGGCGGCTGGAGTTCAAACAGACAGATTTTTTTGAACGCGTTATATCTATGTGTGTGAGTAGCTTTGTTTGTCTATCTTCGTCAGGACTCGTGCTATTGTTTGACTCTGAAAACCTTTTTTTTTTTTCAGTGTTTGAACGAGTTTTAGATTCCAGGGTCGTCTTTACCCAGACCTCCTGATCATTTGAACTCCACCTCCACCTGGACTGTGTTGCGTTTCAAACTAAATGTTAAAATCAAATGGATTTGCCTGAATAGACTCTGGGTAGCACACTCTCACTACTTGACTGACAACATGTTATGAGAAAGGTCTAATCTTTTTTTTTTGTTTTACAACTTATTAGACTATTCAAAGAGATCATCATATTGATCCATTTTTAAAAAATTACTACTACGTTGTCCATAAGAGTAATAATGTCAGACGGAAACAAAAATCTCTCTAGTTGAAATTCTCACATGACGTCTTCATTCCTTTCTCTATCTACTTAACCAGAGAAGCTACATGAATAAAAGCCGTTTTTCTTCTTCTTCTTCTTCTTCTTCTTCTTTTTTTTTAGATAAAAGTTGTCTCTTTAGATTAGGATGCAGAAATACAATTCTATGCATGCTTTATTTCCTTATTTGTCTTCAAATGATGGTCGCTCATCCGTCGGCAGGGTTGGTTATATCCTGCAGGTCGGGAAAATTCCCAGACATCAGTCTGGAAGTCAAGCATTGTGACAGGAATATCTTGAATATTTCCCACTGCTTTGGCACTGAAGCAGTGACTTTCTATGGAGGACATTTTGATATTTTGCCAACAATGTATTTGACTTAAAATGACTTATTTGTAATATCGCTGTATTTGTATATTGCTTAGAGAGTTGGATCTATGGAAAATTTCAGAGCAGAAACAGTTGTTTGAATAACAACACATTTCGCATCAAACATGAAGTATAATGAACACCTCTGATGAAGTATCGATTCTCTTGGTACAGGCACAGCTGAAGGAGTCCGAATTTTTCTACGACACCTAAACCCGACATATTAGTGGGTCAGCATCAACATTTAATAAATCTATTAAAGTAGTATTCCATATTATGAGGTTCATTGTGAACGCCTCCCAGCCCCTGATTCACTGACATAATGTCAACTGCTCTAGAAGAGGCTGGTGAAGCTACAAAAACAGAGAAAAACATTATCGCTGACGGACAGGTGTACCGCACGGCTGTGTACGCGAACCACTTCTGTTCTCAAATGTATAAATGAACAAGGAGTGACGAGCGAGAGGAAGACAATTGCACACGTAAGAGCCGGGAGAGCAACTAACACGTGAGAGTGGCTGGCACTATCCGGGACATTTACGGGAAAATAATGATACGTGAGCACGGCGGGAAAAGGGGGGTGAAAAACTGGCAGCTTCCCAGGCCAAAACGGGACAGGTGTGCGCTGATGAGAGTGAAAAGGTTCCAGCTGCAGGATTTATGCTCCTGGCTCTGTGTTTGCTTTGTGTTAAGCATGGTGAATTAATGTAGACTTTGCGCCAATCAGTGCTGAATGCTCTCTGTCACTGTGGATCCTTACAGACGTGCGTTTCAGGGGCAGGGGCGGAAGTTTAGGGAGAGCGAGGGGGCGCAGATGGCGGCTAAATATAAAGACTTCTGTCACAGGAAGAGGAAGTGATCCCCAAAAAAAAAAAAAAACAGCACGAAAAAGACGAGGTTGGTAGTTTTCGTTGGGTGTGTGTGTGTGTGTGTGTGTGTGTGTGAGTGTGTAAACATTTCAAACATGATCCTCATTATTTGTGGTTTGGCAGAAGAAACAGATGCAGCAGTTTTGTCTCATGATGACCCACACATACACACACACACACACACACATGGAGCTTTGTGGTGAATGAGGTTGCTTAGCAACATGTTGGCTAATCATATTTTACTATTGGAAATCTACAAATTTGGAATTAGTTATTTAAAACTAAAGCAAAAAAAAATAAATCACACAGTGAGGCAGGGAGAGCGGCGAGAATGGACTAAAAGAAAACCAAATGCATTCAAAACAGTCAGAAAAAAACCCGTTAGAAAATAATGTTTGAATTTAATTAAGTATAAAAATGTCCTCCGTAGAAACATAAAAAAACTCAACTGTTAGGTGAAAGAAATGTTACAGTCTGAAAACGCAGATTCATCCACAGTTCATGTCAAATGATCTGCTCCTCGTTTTGTGTCACGACAGGAGACACACAAAAAAAAACGTCAGAAGACATGAAGGAATCTGTGACAGCTCAGCAAAGATGTGAGAAAAGTGGAGGAACAGATAACATCATGACAACGTCCAGGCTACTGTCTTTGAGCTGTGTGAGATCAGATTAAGGCAGCTGATATTAAGTTTAAATAAGATCAGAATGTAATCAAAGTGACTCTCCCTGAGCGTATGGCTTTTTAAAAAATATGTTCAGCGACTGTATTTCTGCAAAGGATGCAACTAATCACATTTTAAAAAAAGCATAATGATGTAATCATAACTGTGGTTCAGTGACTAATGCTATCTATCATCAATTAATAATAATAATAAAAAAACCCTAATCAAATTAACAAATCAATTAAAACTATTCCAGCCAGGCACAATAAAAATATGTATTTTATACATAATTTCTAAGTGAACAATAAATTTGAAGTTAAACAATAACAATTTAGTGTAATGGAGTTCATTTTCTTCACAAAAAGTCTGAATCTTGTGATAGGATATAAAATTAAGAATATAATTTTAATTAAATATTCGGGAATATCATGGTAAGGTTTAGTTATTGAAATGATTTTCTAATGTTCTTTCCAACAAACCGTGTCAATAAATATAAAAGATTTTCAGAAATGTTGACTGATGACCTTTTCTTGTATGTCGTTGCGCTTTATTTTTTTTTATTATGAATAAGTATACTCTCAAGTTGTTATTAGGTTGTTACTACAACATTTAGCAGAGTCTCACTAAAATTGAACAGAAATAAAACAAATTGATTACAAATTGATTTCCTGTATCCATAATTCCCCCCATTATTGCCCTGAGTTTCTCTCCCTTATCATCCTGTTGCCCAATGAGAGCAATTATGTTGACATATTTAATCACCCGACGGTTGCTTTTGTGAATATGCTATTGGCTGCAGAATTATTTCCAGATCTGTTATCGGGTGAATCCAGCAGGAGAATCCTGACAGAACCTCGGTGTTTTACGGTCTGCAGCGGAGTTTTTCCTCCCTCAGAAAAACCTCGGACAGGAAAGTAGAGCAAGCGGCGGATGTACACGCAGCAGCGAAGCGGCCGCTCGCATCATCCTCTCTCTTTAAGATCTGGAGCCTCTGAAGGTTAACTGATTCTGAACTTTGTTCAGATGATCTTCTCTCAGGCCGAGAGGCGCCGTTACCTGCAACAAAAGCAGGAATGGATTTTCACTCCAGTTAACGAGACGCAGCGTTTAGCGGTTCCCTCCTCACTGCTGTCGCCCGTCGTTCTGAAATCTTCCCTCTGCTGTAGTAATGAACTCCAGAAGCCTCAGCCGCTGCGCTTTTCCTCCTTGCAGTGATTACAGGAACAAAGACATGAACGGAGGAGGTCTCACTCTGATCTGTCTTTGTTTGGCGTTGTGATAGCAGTTGAGGCTCCTTACATGGATAAGTGATCTCACACACACCCACACACACACCCACACTGCTTTGGGCTTTCTGGAGCAGCAAACAGATTGTGTTTCAAACGTCAAGCCAGAATCTAGCAGCTGCTTCTGTGACTCACCTGGATCCGAGTTCTGGCTGAATCACTAAAAAGAAATTCGTCTAATCGAGTGAAAGATGTGCATGTGTTAAGCAGGTCTTTGGGTCAGACCTGTTCGGGTTATTACAGACTAGGGCTGAAATGATTAATCAGATTAATTGTGATGAATTGATTATTGACATAGTCATCAACTAATATGGTAATTGGTTAATTGTTAACCATAAAAGCCCATTTGCTGAAAGAACAACATACTAGATAGATAGATAGATAGATAGATAGATAGATAGATAGATAGATAGATAGATAGATAGATAGATAGATAGATAGATAGATAGATAGATAGATAGATAGATAGATAGATAGATAGATAGCATTTATTGTCATTGAACAGAATTCAACGAAATTTCCATTGCAGCTCCCGTGCAAAAGGTCAAATATATACAGTAAAAATAAGCAAACACACAATAATAATAATAACAATATATACAACTAAATTAACTAAAGGCACACAACCATCCAAAGAAGTAGTAGCAGGTCCAATTATTATATTATTAGTAGTAATTACGTCAAAACTATACAGGAAACAGTTTTTCTGTATAGCATTTAAGATAAAAAAAAAACAAACTTTGTAAATATATTCTAACCAGAACCCCTCAAAGGTCCTAGTTTTAGCTTCACTCCTTTCAAATTCTGCAAAGAAAAAAAAAAAAAAATCTCTCAATCCAAATAAATAATCAACATATTAGCCCTACACTGTACAGTTTCTTACATGATGACGCCAGAAGCGTACACTTTGTTTATTTGCATCTTTTAACGTATTTCTAATATCATATTTTAAAAAAAGAAATGTTTAAAGTGGTTAAATATCAAATCTGCAGAATGTGCACATCAAGGGTGAAACCACAATGTGCAATTCATTCATATTTCAAGCTTTCCACTGGATCAGAATTTTGTGTACAGTCACCTTGTTGTAATTGGTTGTAGGCATTAGCGTTCACTGTGGCTGTTGAAGAAAAAAAAAAATCTCACATCAGACTGCACAGAATGTTTTTTTTTCTTTTCTATAGAGAAGGTGGACAGAGTGACAGGACAAGTGTGGGCGCATATTTCAGTTCAGCCTGGCAGAAGTCAAACTTTCAGTCGGTGTGGCAATTACTGAGAGATTTGACTGGCCATACAGCTGTTACAGTAAGTGATACGGAAAAAAACGTTCAAATGCTACAACTAATAGCATGCACCGTTGTGTCGATTTTTTTTCTGATAACTGCCTTCTGTTAAAGTACGGAACATTTGAGGGATGCTGTGGATTTTAATCGAAGAGAAACATAAACAGGAGCTCAAACTCCTCTTATTTTATTTTTTTTTTAGTTTGCTTGTAAATTCTGATTTCAGCCCTATTATTCATCTGGTTTAACCAAACGACCGGGCCGATACCCGCTGTTTGAGTCGATCCCAGTCTGCTTTCAAACAAACTCTGGTGCGGTTCACTTCTGGTGTGAATACAGACCGGCCTCCATGTAGTTTTGGACTTTATGAGCCACTATTGTCGGGCAGTTGCTGGCGCTACTGCCGATTAAACCGAAGCCGTACCTGATTTGTTGTTTTTTTGCATGTTGTCTCTTTTGGCTCGCAGCTTCCGTTTCCAGGCGGCGTTGCAAAATTAGAAATATCGCATTGTGGAACCAGCGTTGCGTGAGCTGCTATTTACATTCAAAATGATGTTGCAATGTAATAAACACACAATTGTGCACAACAAAAACACAGCAAGTAATTTCTGTCAAATGGGAGCAACGATCGTCATCCACGTGGCTGTGTTTGCAACTCACAGTAAAAGAAAGCAAAAAAAGCTCAATGTAAAAGCAAAAAAAAATTAAGTCTGCTTTTGGTCTGAAACAAACGAAGGGCCAAAGCGGACTATCCTGGTGGGAACACATCCTCTGGTGAAATAATTTGGTTCGCTCAGAGAGTTTAGACTAGCAGTCAAACACAGACAAGAGAGGAAGGAACAGACGTCTCAGCATTTCTTTTTCTTCTAAAGGAACTTTTCTTTAAAATATAAATGAGCTGATTTTTCACTAAAACTTCTAGAAGAGCCACATTTAACATGTGATGACTTTGCAATGTGTTCGCTGGCTTGAAAACCGCAGGAGACACTGCTGGAGGGCTGCAGTCCAAACCTCTCACCTTGCGCATCTCCTGCTTCTTCTTTTCTATTTCTGTTTCTTGTTGTTCTTTCCTCCCTTTTTTCCGCTGTTGGGCTGAAATCAGCAGGAGCAGTTGCATGTTTCCAGTTCTGTTAAGAGTTCTGTTCTGGGATTATGAGACTCTAATAAACAGAAGACTCTCAATCACACAGAAAACTGTGTGCACAGTCACAGTTGGGCTTACAGAGATTAAGGCACCGGGCACCAAAACAAACAGTAGCAGTTAACAGTTTGAGTCGTTAAACCCCAAATAATCTCAGTCTGATATTTCCAATATAAACATACAGTAAACATGATCACGGCTGATAACTGCAGCACTTAATTCATTCTCATTCAGCACTTCCAGAGACAATCAAACAAGGACTGCTGTAACCGTAGTTACTGTAAATTCACACTGTTGTTATCATAGCTGCTATGTTTCCCAAAGACCAGTTCTGACTGTTAGAAATGTTGAAAGACGATCCAGTCTGATCCATTTACCGACTTTTGTTCTTCTTTGGTTCTTTAGTCCTTCAGCTACTGGAGGATCTGAATCAGATCTTGGAGCGCCCGATGAGGGTTCAGCTGCAGCCTGCGATGAGTGCGTGTGTATGTGTGTCTTTTTCAGCGCGATGATCATTACAGCCTGTGATTATGGCAAAAGATCCTGGGTGTGTTTATCCTGTTCGATAAAACGATTGTCTCCATCTGCTGTGTGTGTTAGAGACACGGCAGGGTTAATTATTGCTCTGTGTGCACGTGGTTTTGTTTGTTGTGTGTGTGTGTGATGCCAGGCAGATAATTTTTCTCCTACAAGGTATACAACAACAACAACAACAAAACCAGCTTACATGATTTCATATTTCCTTCTTGGAAAAGCTCCATAAGTCATCACGTTTTTATCTGAACTGAATCTGCTGTTGAGCGAAGAGGAAATCTGCTGCAGCTCTTCTGCAGCAACACAAACAACCAGACTTTAAAGCTCTGTTGTGGATGAGAGGTGGAGCTCACCGACGGTACAACTAAAGCTGCAGTTGCCAGTGAAGCTTTAGAGGAGATAGAAGAATTTTAGAGGAGATAGTTCCTCTACAATTCTCCTAAAAAACATAAAACTTGAAGTCTCCCTCTGACTTCCTGTCTTTCTCTTTGATCTGTATTACATTTTAGTAATTCATGTTCCTGGACTTAAAAAGCTTCTGTTCTGAAGTTTAATCCCCCTTTTTGAAAGGTTTTCCAATAAAATGCTCTTCAGCAGTTATAGTTGATACATTATATGAAAGACCCACTTCCTGATGGCAGAGTTGACAAGACTAAACATACTCTTGTCACTGTTTACGTTCTGTTCCTTATGCTGCATTCCAGTTTTACTAAGAACTACAAAATGCAAACTTTCCAGCTGATAAAGAAAAACGACCGGAATTCCCAACAAAGTCACATTTCCTAATGGGAAACTGGGACAGCACCGATATTGAAACTGACTTGGTTTCAATATGGCCGTTTCTCGCATCAACAGTAACAAGATGAGTTGGAAGCGTCTCAATGTTTTCATGCAAGAATGTGTCTAAAATCAATGTTACATGTCGCACCTGTAACTTTAAACTGAAGAAATTAAAAGTGGGGTTTGATTATGGAAAGTACAGCTTAAGCTGATGTTTTTAAACAAGCAACATCTACGAGCGCCGCCATGTTGAAATTCTGACTTCTTAATTGGAATGTTGTTATCGTCGGTCTCGCGTCAAAACCCATATACAGTACAACTTCCGGGGTATCTGGAACGCAGCATTAATGCTCCAATAGTAGCTCTTCTTCTTACAAGTCATTATGATTTAGCATTTCTTAGCTGTGACAACAGTGCCCTCTGGTGGAGAAAGAATTGTACACTTAGATTACTGCACCAATGCTAATAATAGTTACAAAGATGCTGAAAAGCACAAATCTAAGAACGGTTTAAAAACACATTTATATCCCCATAATCTATTGAGCCATCATTGCTTTACCCTCAAGTTGTCTGCATTGAATAGGTTAAAGGTCATGTATGTAAATTCACATGGCCCTCTCTCAGATGGAGCTCCTTCCTCTGGGGGATCCCAAGAAACCAGAGTGGGTTTACAGTCTGGGTCTGTACTGGGATCTCCTTTTTGCGAGCCAACATCTAGAAAGCATCCATAGGGAAGAATTTTGATCAAATTAATCATGCTGGCTGGTTGCTTTTGAAGTGGAAGAGAAGCAATTCTGCTCTCCTTGACGGAGCTCCTCTTCTTATCCCTAAGGCAGGATTCAGTCTTCATTAAAGAGGGAGTTAATTTCAGCTACTTGTATCCTGGATCTGGTTCTTCAAGTCATAATCCATATCTGAGGACCATAGGGGAGGGTTGAAACGCAAATGGGACAGTAATACCCAGAGCCTTATTTTCCAGCTCAGCTCTTTCTTGATAATAGATGATAGACCTTGATAGGCCGGCGCAACACCCTCATTATTGAAAATGGAGCCTTATCCGCCTTTTCATCTCTGGCTCCATCCTGCCATCAGTCAGGAACACCAGGATACTGCAGGAGGCAGAGACTCACCTCTGACCTTCTTCCAGATCTCAGGTCTCAGATTTAATGGAGCACCATAAATCCAGTCAGTTCAAATATTAACAGACAATTATGACTTTCAAGTAACAAATAAGAATACCAAGTTTGGTTCAGAATTTCTCTGTCAATTTAACTCTGCTTCTCCATCTTGCTGTAAGTATGAGTGTTAATCTTCTGTGAGATGTTCCACTGATCAGTTTGATTTATTGATTGTGTCCACTGGTGTTATATGTCAGTTAATGTCAAAGCGAGACGATTAAACACAAACACACTCCGTCTTAAGGTTACGTCAGTTCCCTGAATGTTGCTCAACACACCTTCAGTTCACACAGAGGACCACATCATGCAGGTGTGTTTGTGTTGTTGATTGCCCTGACATTTCTGTTCCCAGCTGCATTAATCCATCTTCATTAGTGTCAGTCGGAAACGCCAGAGTCCAAATGCCAAGCACCCTGTGTCGCACAAAGGAAAGTGACACACGGATACAAAAAATCTCTGGGCTGAAAGCGTTCTCCCTTAAACGTAACAAAACTTCTGATTGGACAGCACGAGGCGATAGAGCCGAGTCAGCTGTGTCTAAACTAAATATTCCGGTTGGAGAGGGAAACATTAAGTTGGACAAACAAAGACTTCAATGCTTACACTACAGATATAGCATCTAGGACAGGGGTCCTCAAATCCAGTCCTTAAGGACTTAAAATCTCTGCACCAAATAAAAGTATAGCAACGATTTTCTTTGCCCTTAAGGACTAGATTTGAGGGCTGGCGTTCTATAACTTTTAGATGTGTAGCTGGTTCAAAAGATCAGATTCAAATGGCTGTATTAGCTCCTCAGTTCAGTCAAGTTTTTTCAAAGTCCTGCTAATGACCTCATCAATTGACTCAGCTGAGACTCATCTAAAAGTTGCAGGACACTGGACCTTGAGGAGTGGATTGGAAGGGCCCGTATTCTGGGAGTTGCTACTGAAAGTCACTGATGCCTATCCATTGTAGGACACTTACAGAGATGTAAGTTACTCAGCTAAAGAAAGAAGCCTTTATGGCCTGAGAAGGTAGGTTTGTTATCAACCATGACCTTAACTTTTGCTGCTAACTAAAGCGCTTAAGTTTTGTTTTTCTTTTGGTTCTGAGAAAGCTACTGAGAGGAATTTTTTTATTGGTTTATTGACTCCGTATGAGTTATGATTCCAGAGAAAAATGCTGCGCTTAATCTGTCCACCTGCAGCTAATTCTAGTTTTGACCGTAAACTCTCATTCCTCCTTGTAACTCTTCGCGAGAATGAGGAAAATTCTACATGCTGACTTGAGACCAACAAATACCAAAGGTCTATATTTCCCATGATGCGTCTGGGCAGAAGTGTTTGTTTGACAGTGACAGATTGTCTTCTGTGTGTCTGACCCAGAGGGGAAGGTGGAGGTGACCAAAGAGGGGATGAAGCTGTGCACGATGGGACCGGGGAAAGTTTTCGGAGAGCTGGCCATCCTCTACAACTGCACCCGGACCGCCACGGTCAGGAGTGAGTATGCTGTTGGAGATCAACAGGAACAACATTGTAAAAAAAAAAAAAACTACTGATCTACGTCTCAATTCTTGCTGCTGTTTTTTTCTGAGAAAATCAGCAGAGAGATCATGTGGAAGAAAAGAAGCACCTGATCAGATTTGTTTAATTCATGTCGCAAGACCCGTCCAGAAACAGGGGAAAAGAAACAGGATTGAAAATGGAAGCGATCCCCCGGTGTTGTTCTGTTGCTGCGCTGAAACCAGCTGACAGTCTACTGTTGTTGATGAAATTAGATGTTTGCCTGGGTATCACGAACAACATCTCTGCAGGAGGTTAAACTGAAACAACGCGGGGATCGCTCTTCCCAGCTCTGTAGGCTTAAATTTAAACTTCCAATCTGTGGCGTTGGCCTCAGACTGACTACTGAGACGGCAGATGGTAGGGTTCCTGTGCGTTCTTCTGGGATTCGATTGGATTCTCCTCCTGATAAGGAGGGAATCCAAAGAAACTGTTTAGAGACTCTGAGTGACTTGGCAGCATTGAGCTGATGTGACTCTAACCAATGTTTCCGAGTTAAAAGAAAAAAGAAAAAAAACCACCCTGAAATATTGCTGCTGGAATCAACTTCCCTGCTGGTGTTTTCTTCACCAACGTGGAGCCGGAGGAGTCGGGCATCCAGAGGGAGCTGATCGGAGTTCAGCTGAAGAAACGAATCTGAACACCATCCGACAGCACCGCCGTGTCTAAGTGTGCACGTCCAACTTCCTGTCAGCTCTTCCTGGTGGAACGATCGCTAAGCAGCTGTTGCCAAGCAACACCATCCGGTCCGGCCAACCCGTTTTGGCACCTGTGCGTCTCTTGGCAACAGGGCTGGGTTCCACATGATTTGTTTGCATTTTTAGACGCTTTCTGCTTGTTTCTCACATTAACACAGTCAGCCCGCTGCATTAAATCGCCTCTGTTTCATTTCATAACACGGCTCTAAATATGCGTCTTCATTATCAGATCTGATTATGCTTCAACCCTACTGCGCTGACTCAAACCTCAACAAATTATTCTTCCCGTACGTGTTTGAGCCTCGGTCTGGTCTTTTCAAACTTTGTATCTTTTTTGTCTAAATGTAACACTGGCAAAGATTAAAAGATACCAATAGCTCTACTTAGCCCATCTGAGAACTCTGCGCAAATGTCCAAATCTTGGCCTACAGGGGTCTTTCTGCATGGAGTTTGCATATTCTCCCCATATATGCGTGGGTTCTCTCCAGATACACCAGCTTCCCTCTAACGTCCAAATCTACATTACTCAGACTGGAAGAAAACTCAGCTCAGACAGAGAGTTTTCAGAGAAGGAGACAGATTAGCCAACTGGTTTTATTTGCAAGTCATAAAACATTTGGAAACCTTTGTGTGGCGAAAAAATGTTGCAGGGATTAACAGTGGTATCAATTGCTGCAGTTTATTGCACATCATGTCTCACGCGGCTGTTGCTGAAACTCTGGTGTTTTACAACGATGTCGCAGAGTGATGCATCACTCTCAGAGATCGTCTTTGATTGAGCTCCGAAGGTTTCTTTCCACGCTCTGCGCCAGACATCTTCATTAGGTGTCGCAACTATCAAGACAACGAGCCAATCAAGTCAGAAACAAAACCTCAAAAAAACTGTGATCGCTTTAAATTGCCCCCATCATGAGTGTACTTAGGTATGAATTTGTGTGTCTATGGTTGATTGTCCTGTCTGTTTCTGTGTTGTCCTTTGTTGGACTGGTGACCTGTCCAGGATGTACCCCGCGTCTTGTCCAAAAGACCACTGGATATAAGCGCCATCCCTCTAGCCCACATGACCCTGCAAGGATACGTGGGTATAGTCAATGGATCAATGGATTGATCTGTGGAACCTACCACATGGTGTTTGGGTCTAAACCCCAGGTTTGAGGACCGTTGCTGGGAAGAATCCAAGGAAAGGGAGACACTGTTGTGCATCAGTTAGTGTTGTTTTTTTCACAATTTTCCATAAATATGAAATTGAAGTCAAAATTATTCACACAGGTTTAGATTTGAAATAGTTTGAAGATCTTTTATTTTACAAAAAATGTTCCTTATGTTTGAAGGGAATAAAAGTTTTGTAGTGGTCCAGCCAGAATTAGAGGCTCTCGACTAAATAATCAACATTCCATTGAAAACAAAGGGCTTAATTGCCATGCTGCCAATTTTACTACTGGTTATATATGAAAAAGCATATGTATTGTTTCTGGACATGGTATATTGCTTTCTCTTGGTGAGTTAGTCCAGAACAAGAACAGGAAACTGTTAAGTGAAAAAAATCAAACAAACAAAAAAGAATCCACCAGTATATCCAAGGGCATCATCAGAATCTGACATCCTTCAAAACATCCAGAAGGTTTTAGTAGTTTAAAGAAAAAAGAACATGATCTGAGTTTGCCGTTCCTGTTTTCACTTTTTACAATTGTTTCCCGGTTCCAGTTGTAAAGTGTCTTTATTAAAAGCAAAAATACATTTATGGCTTTCAGAAAATAATTTTAATGCCGATTTGAGCTCTTCGAGCCACAGAAACCTCCTCACTTAGCGCCCACATGTCCGCACAGAGTTTATTTATAACCCAGTATAGCTTCTCTTCAACCTCACACTCGCTCACATTGCGATAAACACATAGAGCACAGTTTGGGTTCTACACACAAACGTTGTGCTTTCTGGACCTCCACACACAAACACACACACGCCTGCACACGCCCCCACACAAAATCACACTCACTTAACCTCTGAATGTGATCATTTACTCTCCATCCTGCAGCCTGCAGGCCTCACAGTGACAGGGAAGCAGAAAACCATCCTCACTGCTGTGGCTGATGGAAATCGATGTGTTGGTGTTCTCTAAAAAAATAAAATAAGTAAAAAAATACAGTCTCTCTCACACAAACATCATTAAAGTGCAGGAAGTTTCTGAGTTCCTGCGTCTCCACAGTAACCGCCTGCAACTTTAGGCGGAGGCATTGTTACCATGGCAGCCAGGTCTGTCAGTGGACCTGTTGAGGATTATGGGATGTAACAAGTTTTGGCTCACCTTTCGTGAATTTGTGAGGACTTTCCTTCAGTTCCTAAGCCTGGAGTTGTCTTTACCCCTTGGTTTAACTTTATATTTTTCTATTTTATACTCACTCTTTTTCTTTTATTCATCCCATTTCTTTCCTAAATCACTATCAGTTCTTTTGCTGCATTCACTCCTGTTAAATTTATTCTGTTCTTCGTTTCATCTGTGTCGTGTTCCCTCTGTCCTACTTTTCCCTCCGTCCTCCACGTCTTCCTGTCT
This sequence comes from Xiphophorus hellerii, assembly GCF_003331165.1. Classification (NCBI taxonomy): domain Eukaryota; kingdom Metazoa; phylum Chordata; class Actinopteri; order Cyprinodontiformes; family Poeciliidae; genus Xiphophorus; species Xiphophorus hellerii. The sequence continues at coordinate 17,489,808 of NC_045681.1, forward strand.
TTCCTTCTCTCCTGCCTGTTTCAGTCAGGTTTTGATGTTTCCTTCAGAGATTTCCGAGATGAAGGACTCTGTGCCACAATCTGAAACTACCACAGATTCCTCAGGAGGATGTGCTGTGGTTCAGTCACAGTTATTTCCCGACCCCCTTTGTCCTCGGTTCCGGTTGTGCGGGGAATTGAACCTGCATCACCTTGGAGCAGAGCCCTCAGAGAAATCTGAACCTCTCTGTCGTAAACAGGTGTAAGAGGGTTTGTCTGGTGATTTTGGTTTTATTCAGACCAAGGTCTGTAGTTTGACTCTGCAGAGATTGATCTGGTTTTAAGGACTTCGGGCTGACTTGGTCAGGCTGCAACTCATCGTGGACTTCAGGCTCAGAGCGCAGAGAGAGACCATCCAAACTCAATCAAAGACGATCTCTTATTGTTTTAAATAGATCATTTCAGTAGGAAAGTGAGCAAAGTGTCAGTTTCAGGAATCAACATTTTAACATGTTAAAGTAATCTCTTGTTTTTTTTCCCCCCCGAAGGTTTTCTAGTTATTTTATGACTTGAAAATAAAATCCATGTCCTTCTCTGGTTTCTGTTAGTCAGGCTACTCCGTCAGTGATGAATGTGGCTTCCCTGTTGCAGCATCTCTCAGTCTCGGCTGATGTTTCTAACGTAGGTTTGATGAGTTTCAGCAGATCTCAGAGGGAAGATGTCACCAGGAGCCTGAAATATGCCACCACCACCAAAAAAAAAAAAAAAATTTAAAAAATACTAACTGATCTTCACAGACGGGTCAAATAGGTTGAGCAATGTGAAACCAAGGTCCGGTGTTTGCTCGTTGCATAAAAAAGCCCCTTGCTGTTATACAGACTAAAATTTGTTACTAAGCAACAACATCAACTCAGTGCTCACAGTAAAAGTAGTCCAGATCTCATGAAAGTTTGTCTGTTGGTCACAAACAGAACCTGAACGCCTGATTACACCTGGACTGCAGAATTGAACATCTGACACACACACACGCACACCCCCCCACACACACACACACACACAGAGAGAAGTGTGTGGTTTCCATGACGACCCGTGCGTGTTTTGTGCACGCACAACGTGGCACGATTTCAGGTCTCACCTGATGCTAACGCACAGTTTAAAGAGGAACATAAAAGCCTACATGCACACAACTCTAAACACAAACATGCAGAACCAGCAGCTCTGCGTTTCAGCTCTAATTGTGTGTTTCAGCTCTGATCCATGTGAAGCTGTGGGCCATCGACCGGCAGTGCTTTCAGACCATCATGATGAGAACCGGACTCATCAAACACTCCGAGTACATGGACTTCCTGAAGAGGTGATTGCCTTAAGAGACGCACGATCTCATCAACACACGCACGGATACAGTCAGCGGCTGCAGAACCAGCTTAATTCACTAAATACATGGTTTTGGACGGAAAAAGTTCTCCGAAGCAAAACGTTCCCTCCATGCAGATGCAGCTGCTGATGTGCAGGCTGCTTTAGAACATTTCTATTAAATATTTAATATTTTTCAGTTGAGCATCCAGAAACCACAAGCACCAACTGAAGCCACGCAAACACTTCAAATGCGGAATTCCCGATTTAAGATAAATTAAGAATGAATTTCTGTCTGCGCAGCGTTCCAACCTTCCAGGGTCTTTCAGAGGAAACCCTCAGTAAGCTGGCAGACGTCATGGAGGAGGTGAGTCCGCCATCTTGCTCATCGTCTCTCCTTCGTCTGCTGTGAATCGTCCAATCAGACAGTTTGCTTTGTGTCCAGACTCACTATGACGACGGAGAGTACATCATCCGACAAGGAGCACGAGGAGACACCTTCTTCATCATCAGCAAGGGGAAGGTTAGTCCGCTCTCCTGTTATTAAATGACTGTGACATCATCATTTACTTTAAGAAAACCTGCTGATTAATCACACTTCCTGGTAGGTGAACGTCACTAAGGGGGATTCAGCCAATCAGGAGGCCATTCACCTGAGGGAGCTCGGAAGAGGGGACTGGTTTGGAGAGCGAGCGCTGCAGGGGTAAGACCATGTTGCCCTAAACAACCAATGTCACTCCACCTTTCAGCTCCATCAAGTCATCGAAGCATCCTTCCCTACAATGGACCGTTCAAACACCTCCATGTCCGTCCGTCAGCCCATTGGACGCAACGTCTTATTAAGAGTTTGATGGACAGCTCGCTGCCTGGCTTCATGTCCATGTGCACGAGGCGCTGCACAGTTTTCAGCATGTTTTACATACACCTTTTCCATTTTTGCTCCATTTTTGTTTTTGAAGTTTGCTTAAGTTGGAAAACAAAGACTTTTGAAGTTGATGAAAAAGTTTGTTGTGACGGAATATTTCGAAAGTTGTGATTTTTGGAAAATTGTGAACACATTTGAACTGATCTCAGACAGTTTACTTAAAGTGAGAACTTTATCAGTGGTCATAGACTCCCCAGTGCTCTGAATACAGTTATCTACTAGGCTGGTGGTTTAATCCCCAATAATGCTGTGCATGGGTGTGTGTCTGTGTGTGTTCACAGGGAAGATGTGAGAACAGCCAACGTGATCGCAGTTGAGCCCGTCACCTGCCTGGTTATCGACAGAGAGTGAGTGTTCTCAGCAGTTTCAGAACCAAACAGACCTGGACACAACGTCTGTCTGCCCTGGGTTCAGATTAGTCTTTTCAAGTTGCTCCTTTAAAGCTTGACCGTTTTCCAAACATTAGATTTGAACCGTGGAAAAAGCTGGCACATCTTTCTTAAGTCGATACTGCCCTCTGCTGGCTTTCGGGGCAAACAGCATATACTAATTGCTACACATAAGTAATAAAACCTGTCTAGATTGTTGTGGAGCTTGTGGTCATCCTCACATTTCTCCAGTGGCTCCTCGCTGCTACCTAAAACCAGTCTGAGTCCTTACAGAGGGAGTTCTACATCTTCAACAGCTCTTAAAACTCAGCCTTACACATTGATTTTCCTTTTTCACTGCTGAGGTCCTCTCGGGAATGTTGTGTGGTTCAAGGCAGAGTTAGTCCTTTAAGAGCAACACTAACCCTCACTGAGTTCAGCTTTACTGGGGCTCTGTCCTGTTGGCATGTTTCTGAAATGGACCGAACGTCATGTTGGTTCTCAGATCATTGAAATTAATATAATTTATATATCTCTCTCTCTGTCTCGCCTCAGCTCATTCAAGCACCTGATTGGTGGACTGGACGACGTTTCAAATAAAGTCTACGAGGACGCTGAAGCCAAGGCCAAGTACGTCCGTCAGACAATGACAGGTCTACAGCGTCTATCAGGAAGTTTTCACTCTGCTTTCAGCCGAGCTTTCTAAAATAAAATAAAAACTCTTGATGAAGCAACACATTTTATTTTCAGCTCCATTACTGCACCAGAAACCTCTCTCCCTAAACAACTCTGTTGTGTTGGTGTGAAGGTGATCCCCTCATTAAACCGTCTCCTGCTGTGCATTAATCCCTAATCTCATGTGAGCTTTCATAAGTGAAGTGGGCATCGAGAAACCACAGGAGGCGCAGAGTGGAACCCCGGGGGGTCGTTACAGAGCGATACACATAAAATTAGCATTGAATCCATTCTAAAGAGTGAAACATGTCAATAATGCGCACACTACATCAAAAACACATCTCTGATACTGTTATTATTAACGACCCAGATCTGCTGGGCATATTAACAACAATTTGCGTCTTTTTTCGTCTTAAATTCTTTAACCACTTTATCCCACAGACTGTCCTGCCACCATTACAGCAAACCCTCGAGCTGTTCTTTTAAAAGGGTCGACCGTTATGTGGGTGTCACTGCTCCCTAAAAAACAGAAAAGAAAACAATATCAAGGGTTTCCCTTAAGAAATAGATCCAGAACAACAGGTGGATTTTTTTTGTATTCAGTAGGCTTGATTATTGTTTTGGTGTGTTTACTGAGCTCTATAAAATGATTGTTAGAGTTCTGACCAACATCAGAATCAATGAACATATCCAAACATACCTTTAATACCTACTTTGACCCCATTTTTGGAAAATAAAACTCTGCTTCGTGCTAGTTTTGAATTAGAAAGCGTCTGCTTATTTTTTCAGGTAAAGCTAAATATTTAGAGAGCCTTCATGTCAATCAATCTGTACAGCAGTTGGGATATAATTCAGTCTGACTTCTACCAGGTGGAGAAAGGACAGCTATCAGAGGCGTTTGTGGACCGAGGACACTCCGGTCCAATCAGGGGTCAGCTGCTGCTGTAAACAAGTAGATTCTAGATTAATGGTCAGGAGTCAACTGACTGCCAGTCATGTGACACTGTGCAGCTGGACGCTCTCGTGTTTCCTCTTATGGTATAGATTTAATGTGGCGCACACTCGCAAACCAGACTGTTCAACTGTTATTCACAGCTGTCGCCGTGGCAACGGTAAACAGAAAACAGAGTGTGCAACCTGAGTGTGTGTTTGCCCTTCTAGTGCTCTGCTCTGAGCTGAACTCTGTTCCCTACACTAACCTGAACTTGGTTTAGGTTACTTCTGTTGATCCAAACTGACGGAAAGACCCACAGACATGAAGGGAGAGTTTGTGTTCATCTTTGGTAGGATTTGTTTGTGGGGTTAAAAATATCTCCTAACTGCAGGGAAAAGTGTTCAATTTGAAAATATGCCCAATTTTTATTAGAGTTGTTTTTTAGGATTACCGCAAACAATTTCACACGGAGCTTGATAAGAACATGAAAAGGATAAAGCTACAGAAACAATGCTAAATCTCCTTGTGCTGTATTTCGATATTGAATCTCTTCCCTTTGTTTAAGCTTTTCAAAGCTGCTTGTTTTACTCTGCTTGATCTATCCTTGTGTGTCCTTCGTGTGCTGTGAAGTCCAAATCCCTTTCTTACCACCACCAACTAATTTTAGACTGTTCAAGTGTTCGCCAACAGCGGCTACTGTTTCTGCAGAAACCCGAATCCAGTGCTTGCAGGAAGCAATCTGGTCCTGCATGTAGAACTAAAGAGGCTTCAGTCTGTTGGTCCAGACATGAAACTATAGGAAACAGTGTTCTGAAAAGATATATGATGATTCTATTAGTCTCTTACATTCTTCTGTAAATCTTCCAAGAGGTCCCAGCACGCTGTTTACGTTACTTTCAGGTTTGGACATTGAGTAGACCCCGTGTTTCTCAATACCAGGCCTGAGGGACCACTGCCTACATGTTTTAGGTGCTTCCCTTTTGCCACACACCTGGTTGAATAAGTGGGTGATTAACAGGCCACTTGATGGCATGCAAAGAAGGTCATGCAGTCATTTTAATCAGGTGTTCTAAAACATGTCTGACATATAAAGGGCAGTAGGCCCTGAGGACTGGAACTGAGCAACACTGGACTAGACCATTGCAATATGTTGATTCTGTTCTTGTTTAGCTATTCTGCTGTAGTTGCTGTATTTGGGATCATCGTCCAGTTGACGTCCAAATTTGGGCAAGCTTCACGTTTCAGACAGACAGCCTCACATTTGACTCTAGAATTGTTTGGTTGTGGTTCTTGGTCAGTTCACAGATAGGAAAAGGTAGAAAAAAGCCCATTCATTACACCTTAACCAGCACTATCTAGGGTTTTCTTTAAACATGGTTCTATGCATTATGACCAAACCTCTCTATTTTGATCTCATCTGTCCATAGGACGTTGTACCTTGAATTTCGCGCTTCATTCAAGTACAGTAAGGAAAGTTATCTTACTCAACAATTTTATGCAAGTTTTAGTTGTTAAATCTTTCTCTGATTGTCCTGTCATAAATTTTAACAGTTAAAATGCTGACAAAGTAATCCACTCTCTAATTCAAGAAATGTGCTGGGATGCCAACTCGAAAGAAAATGTAAAGAATCTTCTTCTTATTTTATTCTGAACAATTCATATGTTGTTGGTTGTTTGCGGCCAGATTATAGGATCTGTTGAGAACCAGGTGACCTGATTTTGGTGGCTGGGTACGATTCAGATATAGAACTTTGGCTTAAACCCTTTTTGACCCTCACGTGCAAAGGGCTTAGAGCTGCCATTGTGACAAAATATTTTTTGTTGTTTGTCAGCTCACAGTGAGTTATTCTGGGAAGACATGGCGATGCTGGAACATAACGCTACAGTTATTGGCCTGATTAAATCGGAGTCTGGAGGATTAACAGTCCTAAGTTATGTCAGGTGTGTAACACCTGTGGTGCACGCAAACATAAAAAAAACCTCATTCACACTGAAGGCAGGAACAAACACAACTCCACAGCTGATCCATGGATACGGAAACGCTCATCAAGCTGTGAGGGCCTCTGATAGTCCCTGAAGAAGAAACCTGGGTGTCCTCTAGTTTTCAGGTTGGGACAGTCTGTGCTGCAGCCTCCTGACACTCAGCCAGCCTCCTCAATAACTGACCTTCCTTTAGCGGGTGAACCTCTGAGCAATGTTTCCGCCTCCTAAAAATACCCGTTAGCAGCAGCAACTCCCACCAGTCAGGTCGTCTTATCAGTAGCTGTTCCAGCCTGGAGGATTCAGCCGCTGCAGACCTGAGGCTCATTTGACCTAAAGGACAAACCTCTTAGAGCTTTTCCTCAGTCTGGGTTATAGTCCTTAAAGCGTCCTCGGTTTAACTGCTCTGCTTCAGACCTTCTTGTTCTCTTCCTATCAGTCAGAGAAACAAAAAAGTGATTTTCTTGGAGGTGATGCTGTTCTCAGTCTCTCCTGGATTCTGACAGCAGTTCCTTCACTTCAGGACCAGCCTTTTTCTCTATCTTGATGCACAAACCTCTGGAGGACCCGGCAACCTCACTGCCACGCCGGTACCTCCACAGCAGAGCCCTGCTGATCCACTGCTGCCATAGGTACTACTCGCACCATGTAAACTGGATGTGGAGCTCATCGTTTGAGACGGCTCTGCTGCAGACGCTCTGCCGAACATTCTCGTGAGGTTCCAGATTTTGCTCCAGTTCTGTCTTTGCGTTTTTACATGAAAACATTTTTTTTTTCATAGAATAACGACTGAAACATCATCTAAAGAATCCGATGCATTGAGTTCCATTCATAAATATTCATCGACCGATTAAAGGCGGATTCACCTTCCTTCCTCTCGGGTCAGGAAGAAATTTTTTTTCCTTATTCTGACCTTATTCAAAATAGTTTCGGAGATGAGAGAGTTGCTTCCTGTCCCAGTGAGGCGGCAGCGGGAGCGTCTCCCCAGTCTTCCTTCTACCCCCTCTCACTCCTTCCCCATCACTTCCTTCTCCATCCACACTTCCAAGAAGTTTCCATTTTTTCGCGTGGTAAAATGCTGCAGGTAGGACAGCAGGGTCTTTGATTAACTGGACAGGTTTTATCCACTTGTATTCTCCATCACAATGAGCCTTTTTTAAACAGACATTCCCACCACATGATTGTGTGTTTATCTTTTCAGGTACGAAGCTGAGAATGCCTTCTTCTCCAGCCTAAAGCTCAATGACTTCAACATCATTGATACTCTGGGAGTTGGAGGCTTTGGAAGAGTTGAGCTGGTACGTCTTGAAGTCTACATGTTTTTCTAGTTAATGCCAGTGATTCTCAGGAGCTCAGAGGTGTTTATGGCCTTAATCAAATGTGTTGAGAGGTCAACATCCATCCATTGATCCATTGGCTATACCTGATTGTCCTTGTCCATTGTGCATCCTGGACAGATCGCCAGTTTGGAGGTCAATGTTCCAGCAGAATAATGAACCAGAAACTACTGTATCTGTTCCACACCAGTTTCTGAACAGTGATGAACAAGTTTCAGACATGCTTCAGGATAACGAACCAGTTTTAGACATAAGATAAACTGTTTCATTGTCACTGTGTGATATTTGCACTATGTTTCTAGCAAAGTGTCAGCATCTGTTACTGGAAACCAGTCCAAATGTGGTTGAGGGGTCATACACCTGCAGTCCTGGACCAAAACAGGCTTAGGGATGTTCTGGGTTGGGTTGAGGGAAGCAGAGAGGATGGAGGGATGAGGCATTTGACGCACTGCGGCTCAAGGAGTTAGGTTTCTCTAGGACAGGAGGCGGGGCTGGAGGTGACTGTTGGTTAAAGGGAAAGCCCTGCCACGGGTTTGCCCAAAAACAGATTAGATTCCAGGCTTGGGGGGGAGAAGGGGGTCCTCCTGAAGTATTTTTAGTCATCCGGAGTGTAAGAAGGTGAACTCTGACCTCCAGACTGCCTGTCTGACCCAAATGGATTGGTAATGACATCATCGTAACTGAAAATCTGACTGCAGTTTTCCTTACTCCCCTTTGCTTCAGCATGGCCTTAAATCTTCAAGAAATGTTTCTATTTTGAGCTCTTCTCTGCCATCACAATATATTTGTTTTAGATATAAACAATAATCAATAATAAAAGACTTTTTATACAACCAGTCAAAACACCTCTCTGTCTAATTAAAAAAAAGAAATTTCCAACATGTCAGTAAAACCAAACACCTCTCTGTCTAATAAAAAAAAAAAAAAGAAATTTCCAACATGTCAGTAAAACCAAAGTAAAGTACATAGTTGGAGTTGTCTTTGCTGGGAACCTCTGAGTGGAAACCCGGCTCCAGTTGCCAGAGGTTTTCCGTTGATGCTAGCATGATAGGGGCGTCACGGGTTGGGGTTGGAGCTCAGATATCCTGAAGTGGAGAATCCGTCCAGGAATAGGAAGAGATTGTGTCATGACCCACAAGAAGCACAGTGCTGTGTTGACAGCATGAACACTCCTCAGTAAATCCTAACATCCTTGAAGCACATTTCCTGAGTTTTTAACTTTACAACGCTTATAAAGTTTCTAAAATAAGCGACGGTATAATCTAAAAGAATCATTTTTAAAAAGCAGGCCACATTCAACCAGAAGCAGAAATCAGAAAAGAACCACATGCAGGGAAAGTAAATAGACGTTCAGCTGGTCATTTTCGGACACATTGCACAAAGCGAAAAACACAAACACAACTCTCTGCAGGTTGCCAGTTGTACTGTGATGTCACATTGCAAATATTTTGTATCAATTGATCTTTATTGCCCTACTGCGTATACTGTCTTTGTGTAGGTGCAGCTGAAGAACGAGGAGGCTAAAACGTTCGCCATGAAGATCCTGAAGAAGCGTCACATCGTGGACACGAGGCAGCAGGAGCACATCCGTGCAGAGAAACATATCATGACCGAAGCACACTCAGACTTCATTGTCAGGTCAGAAAACTGTGTGTTTTTATGTCTCATAAAACAATTCATGTAAAAAAAAGACAAAGGTGCCAGTAAAGCATACTAGTTTCACCTTTAAAAAAAATGAAACAAGCACTTTAATTTGTCCTCATGTAAATAAAGTTGCAGACGTGTCGGGTTCTCTCTGTGACTCTATTCTTGGTGTTCAGGTTGTACCGGACGTTTAAAGACAGTAAATATTTATACATGCTGTTGGAGGCGTGTCTGGGTGGAGAGCTGTGGACCATACTGAGAGACAAGTACGCTGCTCGCCGAGATGATACCTGAGTGACTAAAGATTTCTTTAACTTTACTGTCATCACAGTTATTACTCAATAATCAAAATAAATGATTGAATACGTTTTTACTTCTTTACCATAACATCATTCACCTGTTTATGTCAAGAATAGGATCTCTAACGCTTTTGTAATGTTACATAATGTATAACTATTACTTGAGACTGTATTGGATTGATTTTTAGTATTGATATCTGTATTAGATTAGCTGAGCTCATTTACAATTACGCTATGAATTACAGAGCAAATGCGGGAAAAAATAATAATAAAAAAAAACATTTATTTGTTTTGTCATTTTGTTGTTTTTTTTGGATAATATTACGATTTATAGTGAAAATGTATATTTGAAATTCTTTTGTATTTTTTATTTTTTTTTACAGTGGATCCCCAGTATTCATTGGGACCACAACAGCTTGCAAAGACCTAAAATCAATGAATACTTGGGAATGTCTCTAAATGCTTATAAGTGCCTGTTGTAATGATTCAAACACCAAATATACCTTAATATGAATTAATAAGCACAGTAGAAGCCATCTTGTTGCTACCACGGAAGCTAATGCAGTCTACCTTACCTCTGCCCCAGGGGGTACAACCAATCAGCAGCAAAAATAAATAAATAAATAAAAAAAAATAATAATAGCACCCCTGAGTTGACTGCTTTGTAAATACTACCCAACAGCATATAACATGGCATTATGCACTGTTATTCTTGCTTCCCAAACTGTATTTTCTTTTGAATATCTTATATTCTATATAAAAATCAACAAATAGGCAAATATTTCAGCAAATAATTTGGAGTAATAGTCCACAAAAAAAAAAAAATCCACCAATAAGTGAATTCAGAAGTTCTGAACCGCAAATAGGCAGGGTCTACTGTAACAAAATGATTACAAATATAATTCACATATTTGAATTTTGAATGAACAGAAAAATACATATTCTCCACATATTGGGTCTTTATTACGCAATCTTATAATTATGTTCATATTTTAAATTAACATTTGAATGTGTTTGATGAAGAATTTGACTGGTATGAAAATGTCTCCAAATTCCAAATACATTGATAATTTTCTGCATCTCTGTTGGTTGCAGAGGTTCGTTTGATGACTCCACCACTAGGTTCTACACTGGCTGCGTGGTTGAAGCATTCGCTTACTTGCATGCCAAAGGCATCATCTACAGAGACCTGAAACCTGAGAACCTGATCCTGGACAGCCGAGGATATGCTAAGCTGGTACGTCCACCAGGTCCACGCGGGCTACCTGTGACTCATGTTCAAAAAGCTCCAACCGCTTTTGGTGAATGAACTGAATCTGTGAATCTAAATCTTTGTCTTCCAAGAAACTCCAATCATGTAACTACGGTCACAGGAAGCGAAATTACTATCCGCTTCCTCTGAATAAACTCCTTGATAGCGTCCAACGAAGGAAAATAAAAAGCACTGTCCTTTTGCAGGTGGATTTTGGTTTTGCAAAGAAGATTGGATTCTGCAAGAAAACATGGACGTTCTGTGGGACGCCGGAATACGTTGCTCCAGAGATCATTTTGAATAAGGGCCATGACGTGTCGGCTGACTACTGGTCTCTGGGGATCCTGATGTATGAGCTACTGACTGGCAGGTAGGGATTCCTACACCCGACGTCGGAAAAATCTGAAATGACCAGTTCGGAGTCCGACAGTGTCTGTTTGCGTCTGCAGTCCTCCGTTCTCAGGTCCAGATCCGATGAAAACGTACAACATCATACTGAAAGGCATTGACATGGTTGAGTTCCCCAAGAAGATCACCAAGAATGCTGCCAACCTCATCAAGAAGCTCTGCAGGTAGCATGGACTGTTTCCTGAAACATAATTAACTAATTCCTACTCCAAATTAACTATTTAGCCATGTCTTCCTCATGTCTGCAGGGATAGTCCATCGGAGAGACTAGGAAATCTGAAAAATGGAGTGAAGGACATCCAGAAGCACAAGTAAGAGAGCTAAATATTTTGTAAGTGAGCTAAACATTTACTTTCGATCGTTTGGAAATTAACTGAATGTTTGTGTGTTCAGGTGGTTCGAAGGATTCAACTGGGAAGGACTGAAGAAAGGAACACTAAGTCCACCCATCACACCCAAGGTAGGTTAGGAGGAAATCAAAATCCACTTTGGGGGGGGGGTTCCTGGTCTTGAGTTGTACTTTTGCTTCCAGGTGTCCTCTCCAATCGACACCAGTAACTTTGACAGTTTTCCAGAAGACACGGACGAGCCGCCGCCCGATGATAACTCAGGATGGGACTATGACTTCTAAACCGAGTCTGCATCTTTGAGACGGCGTTAAAGTTGAAGACCCACCAGGTGAAGAAGCCAACTGTGGCGGGTTTGTGCCCAATATGAACTTGGGGCCGAGTGTAGATGGAAGCACATGGAGAAAAGTTCTCTGGAAGATCGAAGGGATCCAGCGGATCAGCTCTGTTCATTCAAGAAGAGTTGAGCAATGAAGCAGCTCAGTGTCCAGAGCTGGGGGTTTACCTCCCCTGGCTTTACTTTTTTTTTTTTTGATTCGCTTCTGGTTCTGGGACGTCACCGGGCATGATGAACAGTTGAGCCAAATAGACGGCTGCTGAAATTTTCTAAGAATCTGAGTTGTCGTTTAGGCTGCAGAGGAACTCTGAGGAAGTTCTGTCATCACATGGACCATAGAGGGCGTCTATGAACCCACTTTGTTACTGCAAATGAACCGAACCGGCTGCAAATATAGTGAGTCTTGAGTTTGTGTCAAAAAGTGCCAGTTCGTAGCATTCAGCTTTTAAAAATCCCACCAGAAAGCTGACAGAACTTGAATCACCGTCTGCTTCCTCTGAAATGTGAAAGATGTTATTCACAATATATCTTCTCACCTGGAGATCTTTTTTTCTTCTTTTTTATCAACAAGCTTGGGGTTATAAACGAGGTTTAGCTCGCTTTTCCTGGGTCGTATAATTAGTTTAATTGAGCAACTCTAATAAATAAGCAAATAAATGTTTTAAATACTAACATATTTTATTATTTTAATATTATTTTGTGTTTAAATTACATTACTTTATAAATAATTGATTTATTAAATTCAATAAATTGAAATTAAAAAAAGATTCAGAACATTTAATTTCTTACTCTCCTAGAAATAGAAAAAATAATTAGCATTACTCAATCCAAGTAAAATAGAAGTCAATAAAATGCTGTGCACTTTATTGATGAGTTAAGTTTTTTGTTTTTTTTATATGTATGGCAAAAACCTACTGGATCAAATCAGATTTTATGTCAGTTACAAGAGAGTGAAAATAGTAAAAAATTATAATAATAATGAAATGATTATGTGAAACTGTTGACCCTACAAAAATGCCTTTCTTCATCATCGAAAGGTGGATGAACGGAGATCAGAATGGTTTCCCAGGGCTCTGGTACTTAAACTTGGTGCATCACAACGTTATTTTGGTAGAATTCGGATTGTTATTAACCTGCCAAAGTACAACACTGCCCAAAGCCTCAGAGCCTGTTTGTGCATTAATAAAACATAACTGAAGAGTGAGTCCACATTCAGCTCTCTAACTGAGGGCCAGTTTATATACGACTCCTATAGTGGCAGGAATAACTTCCTTACAGCCACCTAAATGCCTTCAGTCATAACTTCCTTTCTAAAAACTGAAGAAACTTTGAGGATGCAGTACAAGTTTCTGCTTTGAAACTTTGCAAGTTTTTACACAATTAATCTTTGAGTGGCAGCATGAAACTGATATTAGGTGTCTTGAGTATTCCAACATATACAGTACAGGCACTTCCACATTTCTGTTCCTCTTCAGGTGGTTGTTTGGGAGGTTTGCATGGTCAGTACATGTGTAAAATAGTTTGAAGCAATCTCTTTTGATCATGCTTGCTCCAGTGACAGTATCAATCATTTAAATCCTGCTCGTTCTGAAATCTACAGAATTTGACAAACACTCAGTTCCAGACAGTTCCTGTATGACGGTGTAATCTCACACAAAGATCTCCTGTTCGTGAACGAATGTCAAAAATGTCCATGCTGAGCTTGAAACCTTCCACTTGGCAGGTGTAATTACTAAAACAGTCAGAGATGATGTTTCTATTAAAGAAAAGAAAACCATCGGCTGGTTCTCAAGCATTTCAGATGAATTGCAGTGTTTGCTACCATCTGGTGGGTAAATGTTGCTATTGTAGTTCTCTAATGGCGCTGAGAAAACTTTAAAATCATAGTTTTTTTGACCGTTGTGCCTAAATGTGATGTGTGGATTATGTGACAGCAACCAGCCCTCTCACTTTAAACTGAAAGGAGCTAAACTCGTGGAATCCTTCTTCCGTTCTGTAGACACTTCAATCTAATCGGTTGGCTGTAGTTTTCACTTTGTGCCACTAGATGTCTATGTTTACAAAAACGCTGTACCTTTAACTCGCATTGCTTCCATACACAGCTCAAGATTTCTGCTGCAGATTAAAATTAACTCTGAAATTGATGACAGATGATGATAAGGTTTGCTCTCTCTCCATCTGATCAATCAGTTCCCGATTCATCCACTAAATAAGCTCTACAGGTTTTTTGGGGTTTTTTTTTAAAGGAAAGTCAAGCACAATCCCACTTCAAATCAGACGAGGATTAAATGTCAACTTTCTTCATTAAGCTTAAAATCATGGTTGAAAAAGATGTGGCTGCAGCAAAATACGCGATTACGTGCAGGAGCTTTGCATGCTAACAAAGTTTATGTGAAATAGTTTCAACAATTGTGCAATTTTGATGTTCCAGTCCTCAAATGAGGATATCTGATCTCTGTATTTTGTGCCGTTTTTAAAAGAGTGAACACCTGTCTGTATTTTGTATGAAGTTTTTGTATCACCAGTCAGACTTTACTGGAATATTTTTGTAAAACAATCAGTGGCGTGACGTCTCTGCATGACGACAGTGGTCACGGTGTGTGGTTTGCACCACCAGAGGGCATGGTAGAGGTCAATCAGTACAATCAAAATGTTATGACTTTTATTTTTTTCCTAAAAGTCAAATATAAAGATAAGTTCCTTTTATGTGTTTTCAGTCAGCCAGCATGAGGCTCTAGAGGCACTGACACAATAAAACCACGTGTTTCTCAATGTCAGCGAGGTCATGTTGGAACATTAAAGTTTAGTTTTGGACCACAAGGAAAAAAAATGTGTACATTTAAGTGATGCTATTTTGTGCTTATTGGTGATTTATTTGTATATTAAGAAATATGTTCCTATAGTTTCTATGTATTTAACATTTATCTT